>NC_139024.1:34648772-35243736 GCF_964662115.1 Mustela nivalis
GCCTTTGTTGTGTCCCATGGATTTTGAACTATTGTATTTTCATTATCATTTGTTTCCATGATTTTTTTCAATTCTTCTTTAATTTCCCAGTTGACCCATTCATTTTTTAGAAGGATGCTGTTTGGTCTCCATGTATTTGGGTTCTTTCCAAACTTCCTCTTGTGGTTGAGTTCTAGCTTCAGAGCATTATGGTCTGAAAATATGCAGGGAATGATCCCAATCTTTTGATACCAGTTGAGTCCTGATTTAGGACCGAGGATGTGATCTATTCTGGAGAATGTTCCATGTGTACTAGAGAAGAATGTGTATTCTGTTGCTTTGGGATGAAATGTTTTGAAAATATCTGTGATGTCCATCTGGTCTAGTGTGTCATTTAAAGCCTTTATTTCCTTGCTGATCTTTTGCTTGGATGATCTGTCCATTTCAGTGAGGGGAGTGTTAAAGTCCCCTACTATTATTGTATTATTGTTGATGTGTTTATTTGATTTTGTTATTAATTGGTTTATATAGTTGGCTGCTCCCACGTTGGGGGCATAGATATTTAAAATTGTTAGATCTTCTTGATGGACAGACCTTTTGAGTATGATATAGTGTCCTTCCTCATCTCTTATTATAGTCTTTGGCTTAAAATCTAATTGATCTGATATAAGTATTGCCACTCCTGCTTTCTTCTGATGTCCATAGCATGGTAAATTTTTTTCCACCCCCTCACTTTAAATCTGGAGGTGTCTTCAGGCTTAAAATGAGTTTCTTGGAGGCAACATATAGATGGGTTTTGTTTTTTTATCCATTCTGATACCCTGTGTCTTTTGAATGGGGCATTTAGCCCATTAACATTCAGGGTAACTATTGAGAGATATGAATTTAGTGCCATTGTATTGCCTGTAAGGTGACTGTTACTGTATATTGTCTCTGTTCCTTACTGATCTACCACTTGTAGGCTCTCTCTTTGCTTAGAGGACCCCTTTCAATATTTCCTATAGAGCTGGTTTGGTGTTTACAAATTCTTTCAGTTTTTGTTTGTCCTGGAAGTTTTAATCTCTCCTTCTATTTTCAATGATAGTTTAGCTGGATATAGTATTCTTGGCTGCACCTTTTTCTTGTTTAGTGCTCTGAAAATATCATGCCAGCTCTTTCTGGCCTGCCAGGTCTCTGTGGATAAGTCAGCTGCCAATCTAATATTTTTGTCATTGTATGTTACAGACTTCTTTTCCCGGGCTGCTTTCAGGATTTTCTCTTTGCCACTGAGACTTGTAAATTTTACTATTAGGTGACGGGGTGTGGGTCTATTCTTATTGATTTTGAGGGGCGTTCTCTGATCCTCCTGAATTTTGATGCTCATTCCCTTTGCCATATTGGGGAAATTCTCCCCAATAATTCTCTCCAGTATATCTTCTGATCCCCTCTCTCTTTCTTCTTCTTCTGGAATCCCAATTATTCTAATATTGTTTCCTTTTATGGTGGCACTTATCTCTCGAATTCTCCCCTCGTGGTCCAGTAGCTGTTTGTCCCTCTTTTGCTCAGCTTCTTTATTCTCTGTCATTTGGTCTTCTATATCACTAATTCTTTCTTCTGCCTCTTTTATCCTAGCAGTGAGTGCCTACATTTTTGATTGCACCTCATTAATAGCTTTTTTGATTTCAACTTGGTTAGATTTTAGTTCTTTTATTTCTCCAGAAAGGGCTTTTATATCTCCCGAGAGGGTTTCTCTAATATCTTCCATGCCTTTTTCGAGCCTGGCTAGAACCTCGAGAATTGTCATTCTGAACTCTAGATCTGACATATTACCAATGTCTGTATTGATTAGTTCCCTAGCCTTTGGTTCTGCCTCTTGTTCTTTTTTTTTGTGGTGAATTTTTCCGCCTTGTCATTTTGTCCAGATAAGAGTATATGAAGGAGCAAGTAAAATACTAAAAGGGTGGCAATAACCCCAGGAAAATATGCTTTAACCAAATCAGAAGAGATCCCAAATCGTGAGGGGGTAGAAAGGGGATAAAAAGAGATTCAAAAAGAAAGAAAAAAAAAGTAAAAAAAAAATAAATAAAAAATTAAAAAAAAGAAAACGAATAAAGAAAAATATAAAAAAGAAAAAATATATATATTAGATAAGCTGGTTAAAAAACGTTAAAAAAGAAAATGGTAAAAGTTAAAAAAATTTTTAGCAGAAGAAGAGAAAAAAAATGAAAAAGAAAAAACTTAAATTAACTGCAAGACTAAAAATATCACAGGGAGAAAGCCGTGAGTTCCGTGCTTTCTTTCTCTTCCTCTGGAATTCTGCTGCTCTCCTTGGTATTGAAACATCACTCCTTGGTAGGTGAACTTGGTCTTGGCTGGACTTCTGTTGATCTTCTGGGGGAGGGGCCTGGTGTAGTGATTCTCAAGTGTCTTTGCCCCAGGCAGAACTGTACTGCCCTTACCAGGATCTGGGCTGAATAATCTGCTAGGGTTTGCTTTCAGAAGCTTTTGTTCCCTGAGTGCTTTCCGTAGAATTCCGGAGGACGGGAAAACAAATGGTGGCCTCCTGGTCTCCGGCCCGGAGGAGCCGAGAGCCCAGGGCCCCACTACTCAGTGCGCCCTCAGAATTACTCCCGTCTGCCTGACCTTCGGCCGTGCTCAGAGCTCACTGAGCCCACCGAGCCTGCGACCGGTTCAAGGTAACCCTCAGCTGTGAGCTTACTGTCGGCTCTGTCTCTGTATCTCTGTAGCCGGTTTTCCTGTTCCAATACCCGTAAGCTCTGCGACACTCAGACACCCCCTATCCTTCTGTGACCCTGCGGGACCTGAGGCCACGCTGACTCTGTGTGTTCTTCACCCTGGTTTAGCCTCTGTAGCGATGTCCCTCAGCAGAACAGACTTTAAAAGTCCTGATTTTGTGCACCGTTGCTCCGCCGCTTGCCAGGAGCTGGCCTCTCCCCCCCGGGGTCTATCTTCCTGTCGCTTTGGATTCACTTCTCCGCTGGTCCTACCTTTCAGAAAGTGGTTGTTTTTCTGTTTCCAGAATTGCTGTTGTTCTTCTCTTAGATCTGCAGATGGATTTGCAGGTGTTTGCAATCTTTCAATAAGCTATCTAGCTGATCTCTTACTAGCTGATGTAGTCTCAGCCTGCTACTTCTCTGCCATCTTGACTCCAGAATTCATTGTTTATGTACCACACCCAGTGCTCCATGCAGTATGTGTCCTCCATAAAACAATTATTTTTAATTTTCATCTCTACATCTGATCTTTTACAATAAGTGGTTTCATATTTCCAGTTGCCTTAATAGTGTTTTACTTTGAGAATTAGCCAACTTCTGATAACTCACATTTATGTAACTGAGAAAAGACTTTAGTTCTTGCTAATGTGGCGGAATAGATAATCCCCAAATACTTTTGCTAGGAAGATATGGATAAATGATGGATAAAATGTAATTTCAAATTTAATTTTTTTAATTTTTCAGTTTTAAAATGTTAATTAAGTTAAAAAATAAAATTTAAATTAAATATGCATAGCTGGTTGACAAACAAAAAATTAGAAAAATGGGCCAAAGAGCAACAGAAATCTTAAAAATGGCTTAAAGTATGAAAAATTGGTTTGGTTTGCCACTCTTGGTTACCAAAGAGCTTAATTTTCATATGGAGGTAAGAAAAGATGCTTTGACTTTATATAAGGTTGGGAGTTAGAAGTGAAATCACAGGATGAACTAGGACTCTTGAAAGGCTGTATTGTCTGTGAAAGTGTGTACTTTCACAGAAGAAAGGAAAAAAATTTCTTCACCAACTGGGTTATACTGTCAGTGGAGGGGTAAGAGGAACTCCCCAGACAGTATGATGAACTTCGCTTACAGTGGTATTGATATTTATGTGAGGTCTAGTAACACTCAAGATGGTTAACTCAAGATGAGTTAATATTGGTTTAACCTCTGTACAGGCTATACACAAAGAAAAAGGAATATTAACTGGTAAAATGTAATAGTTGTGAAGGGTGAAACATATTAGTAAACTAGGACTAAAAGTGAATTTTCTTAACCACATACTGGTAATTACTCCAAGCCTACAGGAAAAATTATCTTGATTGCTAGAACAATGGATGCATTTCATTTAGTCAGTGTGGGAGGCAGAATTCTAAAATGACTCACAATGACCGTCAGTCTTATGTAATTGCTTCTCTTTTAAGTGTGGGTGGAACCCATCATTATGTCAAGATACCACTCCCATGATTATGTTAACTTCTTTAGCAAATCAAACAATATCCTTGGTGGTCCTTACCTAACCAGGAGACTCCTTTAAAAGCATAGTTTTCACCCACTAGTTGCAGAAAAGGAAATAAGAGAGATGCATTCTGGGCAAAAAAAAATCAGTCATTTGTATTGGGAACTACGTATGGGGCCACATGGGATGACACTGCAGGTGACCTCTAGAGGCTGAGAGTAGTTCCAGCAAGAGCTACTAGAACACTGGGCATCCCACTGCTGCATTCAAAGGGTATGACTGCTGCCAGGATCAGTCAACTTGGTAGATGCCAATCTCTCGGTGAAACTGCTCCTGGCTCACAACCCGGTATCAACCAGCTAAGACCCTGAGTTGATTTAGCAATTGAAGAGGAACTAACTTAAATTTAAATAGTCATACGTGGCTACTATAGCATATAGTCCAATTCTAAAGTAACACATCTTCATAATGGTAGGATTGCTTACACAGATAGTAAAAAGAACCAAAATGCAAACTATCAGAACTTCTCAGTTCTACAGATACTGCTATGTGTAGGATAAGGATACAAAAAATCAGTGGTGCTTCTATTCCCCAGTAAAAACCAAATAGAAATTGAAATTGTGAAAAGATCCGGCTAAAAATAACAACTGAAATTATGATTTGCATGTAAATCTAGCTAAATATAAAAGGAGTCTTTTATGTAGGATATTGTAAAAAGTTTTTATAGAATATGAAGACACGAATAAATAAATGCTGAGATACATTCTTTCATAAATGGGAAGCTTCAGTACCATAAATATGTCACATTCCCAAAATTAGTCCTTAAATTCAACATAATCTAATCAGAATTACAAAAAGGTCTTAGTAGATATCAATAAGTGATAATCCTCCTAATACTTAGGATATTATAAAAATAAAAGTATTATGGTAGTGCGAAAATAACAAATACTTTAGTGGGAAGAAAAATATCACCCAGAATAAAAGAAAACTTTCTATATTATAGAAGTGGCATTAAAATGGAGAAAATATTGAGTGTTTAATAAATGGATAATTGGTTAACCACACTGAAAAACAACAACAAAAAAATACCCTTAACTCACATAATGTATTATAAGTAAATTTCTGTTTAATTCCCAAATTTTAGAAGTAAATTAAAACAACAAAACAAGATAAACAAACAAATAACAAAAAAGTATTACTTCAAGACAAGAAAGAAACCCTTAGACAAAACAAAGTATAAACCCTATAATAACAGATTGATACATTTTGTATTAAAATTGAAAACTTGTGTATGACCAAAGATACCATAAACAAAGTCAATAAATCAATCACAGTGAATAAACCAGAGTGCATGAATGAAGCTTATTTTGCAAATATTTACATGGGTAACTGAAAATACTGAATTTAAACAAGTAAGCTATAAGTTGGAAACATTTAGATAAATCTCGAATGCCATAATCAATTCTTTCTGGAATCACAGAGATTCAATAAAGATACAAAAACACACAGACTATAAACATGAACCAACTTTAGTGTCTGCCCTTGATGATGGGGAGAAATAAATGGAATAAAAGGGGTTCAAAGTTTTCTGTATTTTATTGTTTTGAAAAAGAAGTATATAAACACATGTTGAAAAATTATAGTATTTGTTAAATCCATGCTTGAAACAAGTTGTGATATTAAAAATTCAGGGTGTTGTCTTGTCCCAGCTGTCCCCTCAGTTTATATAACACATCTTTCCTTGAATCCTTTAGTTATGATCTTGATTGACTGCTTGGTATTTTTGGTCTAATATTCTTTATTTTTATTGTTTTTTTGTCAATTTTTACATATAAGTCAGTTCTCACAAACTGTCTAATCTTTGTATTCCTTTCTGATAATCTACACTAGTCTCTCTTCAACTAGTGCTAGAATATTTTCTGTATTCAAGTAGTTTTTCTACCTCTGTCCTTCCTTTTAGGATTCAGGCTCTATGTGGCTTCCTTAGCATTTATCTCTTTAGTCACTTAAAGAAACATGATACCTCTGGTTGCTTATGGTCTTGAATTTAAACTCAGTGGCTTAGGCTATATTTTTCAGACGTTGCAAATTTGAATGCTATACATTATTCGCCTTTTATTTTCCAACAATTTCGCCCATATGAATTTCTCTCTCCCCTCTTTTTTTTTTTTTTTTGCCAAATCATGTCCATTACTCCTTGCAGAACAAGCCAAAAAATAAATTTACTCTAATTTAGTCTGTTTTGTGCTTTACCTTATCCAATGAATATTTATTAGTCACCTAATAAGGAATAGGACTAGAGCCATAATAGCCATAAAAAAAAGACAAGATCCTTGCCCTTAATAAGAAACTTACGTTTTTATTTGTACAGAAGTACTTGTTTTCTATTAGTAGGATGCTACTCACTCTTGTGTATATGTCTTAGCTCTCAAATCAGTGTTACTTAGTATAAGATTATCAGCAGATTTCCTATTCTTTTCCCTAACCCTCAATCCTGTCATCCATTATTTAAGTCTGTGTAATTAGTAAACAATTGCTAATTGACTTAACAAATTGTGCCGCATATATGTGCCGCATATATGTGCCGCATTTCATGTGTCCTGGGAAGTATGTGCAGGGAAGTGAATCTATTGAATCATGACTGTGTTCAGCCTCAAACTTCCCCTGGGCATCTATTTACCTACCATTTGTTAAATTGGTATGCTTGAAATAAGCTATAATATTAAAAATTCAATATACAGTAAAAATTCAATATACTGTTCATCCCAGGTATGTCCCTGAACAATACCTATCTTTCCTTGATTCCTCCAATTATGATGTTGGCTGACTGCTTGGGATCTCTGGTCTTGTGCTATTTCATTTCTTCTTACTGTTTTTCTCCATTTCACATTGAAGTCATCTGGCCTCCTGGCAGATCTTAAGTGGACAAGGTGTATCTAAAATTCTGACTCTCAAGATCTGTCATTTAGGAATGTCATCATCATTAAAGTCTGTCCAATCTCTTGGAAGGGGCCTCAACTTGCATTCTAAATAGTCGCCAAGTTCTCTTGCTTATACTTAGACAAAATCTTAATATTGCCTCGGGGGAAAAAAAATATCCTTGCTTCCCTGTGAAATTTGGTTCATTATCTTCAGAGCCCATTTTATTTCACTATTGACTCATAATAAAAACAAACAAAAATGTGCTCAGTAGGGCCTCAATATTTTCAAACCCATTGCACAAAGTTGAGGATGCAGAGAAAAGGTGCAGCTCTGGGCACGGCTGCAGAGCCAACATCTGGGTTCCATGATAATCGGCTCATGTGAAGCATGCCAGAGAATGACCAGAATCACGGAATGCAGGGAGCCTCGTACACCACCAGCTGTTTTTCAGACTGCTCTGGGTTTATCTGTGTTGAAATCTGGCAGATTTTCTTATACTTGGTGTGTTTTAATGTTAACAAGGATCTCACAGATTCCATTTTTGTTTGTTTGTTTGTTTTGTTTTGTATCTATTTATTTATTTGGACTGAGAGTGACAGTGAAAGAGGGAACATGAGCAGGGAGAGTGGGGGAGGGAGAAACAGGCTTCCCGCTGAGCAGGGGACCTGATGCCGGTTTCAATCCCAGGACCCTGAGATCATGACCTGAGCCAAAGGCAGATGCTTAACTACTGAGCCACCCAGGTGCCCCAGATACCTTTTTTTTTTTTAAATACTCGCATTTAGAAGCATATTTTTACATCTCACTGCTAATCATAAATAGATTAAGTCTGAATGAAATTCTTAGGAAGCCATTCCCAAATATATTATGGATCTACATAAAGCTTGAGTAGTTTATATCAATTTAAATCCTCTTTTAAGAACTACTTATTTTTATTATTTATTTTTGCATTGGATATCTGACTAAAACAACATCTTTTTCACAGGCATATTGTGAATTAGGATTTAAGATGCAAACTGAGGCTGGGCTAGCTTTCTTGTGTGCCCTTTGAGGTCTCTTCCTCTTGTTAAATTTCACACTGGATTTGCATGGGGATCAAGAAGGAAATAAATTTGCTTGGGGAAAGTGACCACAGCTGTTTTATTTATTTATTTATTTATTTACCACAGCTGTTTTAATACTAGAACATTGAAGCTGACATTGCTAGCCTATGAGCCCCTACTCAGGTAGAGTGACTAAGAGAAAGTCAACAACAAGGAAGACTTTGACATAGACAAATATTAAAACAGATTTTACTAGCTCTCTCAATAGCAAGGTGCCAGTTATTGAGAAGTTTTTAAACCAAAATGGAACCACTTTCTAAAGAGATGCATTGACATTACTGGATAGCATCAATGGAAGTCAATTTTATAATACTCAAATTTTGCATTTTGATTACTGTTATTTATTAATCAATTTAACATTGGTTCTTTTCAAGTTAGTTGATGGGCTTTTTAAAGTTACTATTCTTTTTTTGTTGTTGTTTTTTATTTCTTCTGCCCTTGTAACACATACCATGTTTATTGTTTTATTTATAATATAGAATACCAAATAGAGTAACAGAATATAACTGAAATCCTTTACCACTATCTTTTACTTTACATCAAATTTTATGGGCAACAATGGATTGTCTTGGAGCCCTGATGATGTTCACTAAGAGAAATGTTTATTGTACTAGAATCATTGCCCAGCTAATGTTCTGAAATGTGCTCTTTTATGTTTTGGGGCTCTATTTTCCAGTCAACACATTAGGACACATCAATCACTGAAAACACTGTGGTGTGTCAGTACATTGTGCTCCCCTTACTATACAGGGGATTTTCTCTTGTGGCCTCTTGCTTGGAATGGTATTATTGTTTCTAATACTTTCTCTTCACTTTCCTCATCTTTATTGTCCTTCCTTTCACTCCAGTCCATGCTCATTTAAAATTATTGAGTAACCTGGAGCTCAGATCCTAGAGAAGCTAAGTGCATACATTCTGCCCAGTCTCTTTCACTGATGAAAATCTAAATCCTGGACAGAATGCTTAGAGCAACAACATGAGGGTACTAAAAAGTACATGGAAGCAGGTGGACTACAAAAGAAGATTAGAATTTCAGAATTCTAAGTTCCACAAAACCAATGATAGTTTATAATTTTTTTTTTAATTCCTCCTATCACCCAACCTGGGCTAAAACCCAAATCTGTAGATGCTTATCTAGAGCAGACAAAAGCTGTTTTCTGAGAAATACTCATTCTGATCAAAGGACAAGAAAGAGACTACTAAGGGTCAGAAAAAGTGGGAGAAATACTCTATTTAGTTTTTCTTTTTTCCATTTTCTCCTGCTCTAGCCCCCAGACACAACCCCTGGGTTGGTGGGTGGTGGCCACCGTAAGGGGCCCTACAGTTAGAAAGAGGGAAATCGTCTCTGATGGAAGGAACTGGTCTGAAGAGCATGAAGCATATCTCCATTGCTTCTTTTCTGTCTCTGTCCTCCCACCATTAGGTTCTAAATACAGTTTTAGGAAGTTCCTGGAAGAGCAAGAATTTATGTTTCTGGCCAAAGAAGAGAAAAGGGAGGCCTTGGGGAAGTAGGAAGTATTGCAGGAGATCACAGAGAGCAGGGAGATCAACAGCAACTCCATAAATTGCATATCAACTGTGGGGCTCACCTCCAAACTTTGTATACAAAGATCTTACCTTCAACAGGATACTGCAGGTTTTGAGAACTGAGCTACAGGGTAGACTTCCACCCATTCCAGGACTGGCCAGGGGGCGACGCAAATGTGGGGTTGATCTGAATTGCACTGCAACTGCTTTCAAAATTGAACTGACATTGGAACAAGAACCCACCTGCCCACCTACTGGGAGCCAGGAGGCCTGGTTGAGGGCATTGTCCCACTAGGTTAAGATTTGAACTGATGCAGGCCTAATCCTGCTGAGGGCTGGATAGCCCCACAGATAAGCATGGTCTGAAAGTCTCTTGCCTTTTTCTCTGATCCCCATTATCTCTTTCAAACAAAGAGCCCCTTGCTAATCTGCCACAAACATCTCTCAGGCTTGTGGGCTGGAGCAACTTCAAGGAGTTAAATTATTCTGTACCTAGGACACTGGAGAACTTTAGATGTGTACCGTGTTAGGCAGTTTTCTCCCTAGGTTGATGTTTGTCCAATGCTTTCACAGCAGAGCCACTGATATACACCCTGCCTCCTGCAAAGGTAACACCTTCTCGTTCCTGCTTCTCTCCTATATATTTGGTTTCTCCAGATAGCTTCTTGTTTTCCATGAACCTATATCCTGTTTTCCTGCAGTTTCTTACTATCTAGTTCATCCCTAAAGCTTCTCATTTTCCATTAACCTGTATCCTATTTTTCTGCAGACCCCAGAATAAGTTACCAAGAAGCACATATTTGTGCTACCTCCCATGGCTTTCTTAGGGACATGATTATTCAAGAAGCAAGACCCTGTCCCCCATCCCTGGTGCCAGTCTGTACCCATTATAGCTTAACTAGAATAACATGTGCCAAAGAAAGAGAAATTATCTGATGAGTGCTTGAGTCCTTTGATGTCCTTTGCATGAGTATAACCCCTGCCCCAAGTAAACTGCCTATAAAGGAAGTTCTAAAATCAGAATAAAATGGAGATACCTGACTACTGACAAGAACTCACTGCGTGGCTCTCTCATTCCTCTCACCAACACCGCCCCTCCTTTGGGGACACCTGGACCTGCCGAGGCTGGACCACAGCACCCACTTAAAGCAAGTTTGGAACTTGTAGCCTGAACCTAACTTAGTCAGTTGCTTCATAAAATAATGAAAAATCAATGTCCTCTTTAGGACTTAAATAAGTCCTAGAATGTCATAACATAATATTAAAAATGTACGCAATTCAATCCCAAATTATTCAGCCTTTAAAGAATCGTGGAAATTCAAATCTGAAGGGAAAATACATGGAAAGATGACCCAGATGTTAGAATAATCAGACAAAGGCCATAAATTAACTATTATAGATATAATCTATCCAGTTAATAAATGATAGAACCAAGACCTAAACTAAGTTCATGCCCTTACACACTATACCAATTGTCTTATTTATTCCCTGCTATAGAAAAACCATCTCAGAAGTACAGATTCTGTATGGAAAGTGGAACATGAAACTTATATTTGAGCTGTACAGCCATAAAAGTAAGGCTGAGCAACTAAGGGAAATGTATTTGCCATGGTTGCATAAACTCTGTCATAAGTACTTTTTGATATAGAGGTCCTAAATAGTTAACCCTTGAACAACACTGCATGGATCTACTTATACATAGCTTTTTTTCAATAATACACTATAATACTGTAAATGTATTTTCTCTTTATTATTTTCTTAATAACATTTTCTTTTGTCTAGTTTGCTTTATTATAAGAATACATTCTATAATACATATATAACATCTAGTATATGTATTAATTGACTGTTTATGTTACCAGTAAGTCTTCTAGTCAATAGTAGGCTATTAGTAGTTAAGTTTTGGGAGAGTCAAAATTTATGTCCAATTTCCAACCACATGGCAGGTCAGGGCCCCTATCCCCCACATTGTTAAAGGGTAAACTGTATTGTTCTCTGTTACTACAGAGTTTTTGCAACTAAATGATAATTTACTTATAGATTTATAGGTTAATCAAACTGGAGCATATTACCTTATTTGAAATGATAACATTTGTCTGATGTGAATAGTTTTCTATACGTTGCCTGTTGTATTTTTGTAAGCAGGTGCTGGTACATGGGCCAGATTTGGCAGAGAATACATCTTTATGCAGTGGAGAGCTAAGAATTTTTTTCCATCCATCTTTAAAGAATTGTTAAAAGAAGAAGAAAAAGGAGAACTTAGGGAAAAAAGAAGGAAGAGGCCCCCATAGAGACTATGAGTGACTCACAAACTCTGAAGTACTTGATAACTGGTTATTTATAGAAAATGTTTGCTAATCCCTGACCTAAAAAAAATTTAAAAACCTGGACAGGGACAATTTTGTATGTTTTGTTATTTCTTTCCGTTGTTGTCAATTCGTGTCATAAGGGAGCGCTTAAAAGGACCTGATCCACAGTGGGCATTCAATGTGTGTGTAAATTAGTAGGTGGATGAATAGTTGTCTATCTACTGTACCCATAGTAGAATAAGTCAAGCTTCTTGGTTACCTCCCGTGGTAGATAATAATATTAGTCACCAAAAACTCTCCACCCATTACTTACACCTGCCCCCACTCATGGGAGAAGTGTAATTCCAGGCCACAATGATATTGGGCTTTGACACAAGACTCGTACAGATATGGAATGTAAACAGATATAACAGATGCCACATGTTACCAAAAACTGCGAGAAGTGCTGCAAGTTTCTATCATCACCTTCTACTTTTGCCTCTGTCATTACAACAGTTTGTTGAGGAAGTGGTTGGCCCCAGAATAAGGAAACACATGGAGCAAAGCCATGCACAGTACACCTCAATGGTAGCCAATCAAATCCAGCAAATTCCAGCCAAACTGAAGTGATCCTTAGCATTCATGTAACATGACTGAAACTAAATGGTATTGTAATCTTTTGAAATTTAAGGATTATGTCATGCTGAAAGAAAAGCTGCTTGATATACTTCTATAAAACAAATGATTCAGAAGTATCCAAGGGGTCAATAGTTAGTATATATGAATTCTTATTATAATTATAATTATATTTCATTATTTATTTATATTTATATAATATATAATATATTTTTATTTATAAACATTTCAATATTTAATTGTAATTATAATTCATTATTCTTAGTATAATGAATTCTTAAGCACATTTTAAACACAATAAGAAAAGTATAAAACTCATAATTACAAAATGATTTTTATATTTTCAGTTCATTTTTATGGTGTAGAAATATGATGGTTTATAATGTGGTGCTCTCTTGTATTCACCAAGAAACATTTTATTTCACTAATGAAGGGTAAAAGCGAAGGATATATGTTGTACTAGAGTAAAAGTCACCTTATGCTACAGAATTAATGTATTCCTGTGACAACTTTGTTCTCTATTAAAAATGAATCATCATTGAATCAGAATCTCTTTGCTTTGGAGTTTAGTATTTCATTCTTAATATTAATTTAACTTCGTAGAAATATGACTAGAAATTGAAGAGCACAAAAACTTATTAGAAAAGATTAATACAGAAAAGATTTATTATTTATAATGAACTATACCCAGTATCAAATGTGCTTAGCTCAATAAAGACAGATGTGAAATAAAAATTATAATCAAAGATAGGTCATTCTATGAAAATTATTTATATATATATATATATACATATATATATATTTATATCACTGCATAGTAGAGAAAATTAAAATCTCCAGAAATTGTTCATGTAGCTTACTTGAAATCACAAAGTATGACGAAAATAAAAGAAAGTATATAATTCAGGGATTCAGAAATGGTGGTGATGCTGGTACTTGACAGCTGCTGGTTTTGCTTGACCAGCACTCATTCCCACTTATGTTAAGAAAATTCTAATTTTGTTTCAGGAAACATTCTCTATTATTTCAGTTCAGATAGACTAGGTGCTATGATGGCACTGTCTTATATTTGGAGAATGTGAGCCTGGTAAATTAGGCTCACGTGACCCTGGCCACAAAATTTTCTTCAGAATTGGTAGCTGATCCAAGAGGGAACAGATAGAGCAGACAGGAGACTATCTTTAGTTATTGAATTGATAGAGGATAGTAGTAAGACTTGAGTTGCCAGCATATACCTACCTGATCAGCATGAGTGGAAAACCCCCTGACAACCCTACTTATACAAAGGGAAGCAAAGCTAAGAGATGGAGAGGCCAAGGTCAAGTTCTGATGATCTCATATGACCCCTAAAAATCTACTTATGCCTGATGTTTGGTTTTTGTTTTTCTTTCTCTTACAATTCCAATCCCTGAAAGATACAATGTTCCTCAGAGAGGCTGAGACTTTTGGGAGATGAATATTTTGCAATTAGACTTTCTCTTAAGTTTTATATTTGAGTAAAACCATTAAGAAAGTAGTTTAGAAGTGGCTTTATTTTTGTGATGTTTCTCAATTTAAATTTCAGCTTTGCAAGCATGTCCTGTACAGGGATTTCAACTAATGACATGATAGTTGTTGCGTGGGGGAGGAGCATGCATATTAAGATTGTATTTGAAAAACTTCCTTTGGTATAGATTCACCAGATAAATGATCTTTATTTTGTATTTTAATTTAAAAAAAACAGGCTAAGTTAGCAATTTCAATACAGGTTTTGCTATTTTTATGCATTTCTATTTTTGAAGAAAAATGTCAAATCTATAGAAAAATTGGAGGAATTTTATAATAGGTACTGTTCAACCTGTACCTAGCTGGATTGTATACATTCATGTTTTTTCCAAACATTTTTACATCATGTAAAGATGTAACACATCTTTACATCATTTTCCTTTTTTTTTTCCTTTTTTTTCTTTTGCTGAACGATTTAAAAGTAATTTATAGTTATTCCATAATTTCTCTAATAAATATCTTGGCAGGAATCTTTTAAAACTGAAAAAATTTAAAAAGAGAATGCAAATATTCTTCCAAATAACCACTATTCCAATGTCACATCTAACAGAGTTAACACCAATTTTAAAATGTTACTTAATGCACTGTCGTACCCATATGTACTAATTGTTCTTAAAATGGCATTAATTTTTTAAAGGCACCCATTTGTGCTCTGCAAATTATACTTGGTTTTGTCTCTTCAGTTGCTCTCAATGTTGAACTATCCCTCTTTTATTTACTTTTTTACTTTTTTTTTTTTTTTAATAATTCAAGGCCTTTGTTCTGTTAGAATGTTTCTCTTACTTGTTTTCTCTTATTGTTTCCACATGAATAGATTCAGGTTAATGATTTTGGCAAGAATAGCACATAGGTGCTATTATATATTCCTTACCTTTTCCATTAATAAGAGCATTATTTTAGGTTGTCCTATCATTGATGACACAAGTTTGACAACCAAATCTTTCAATTACAAAGAACCATTTTTTTCCTGTTAGCAATTAATGAGTAATTTCTTGTGTTACATCTTGGAGATAAGAATATCCTGTATTCCAGCAACTCTTCACACAATGGTTTTAGTACCTATTGATAAAAGTTGTCTGATTCAATTTTTACATTAGAAATTAAAAATGTTTATTTTGAAAATTTTATTATGCCCTATACATTTATTAGTTGCCATTCATCTTTGAAAAAGAGCTTACCTCCATCCCTTCAACCTTTTCATCTTCTTCATACTCACGTTGAAATTAACCACTTTCATGGTTTACTGTTTATTCTCTTTATGTGTGTGTAATATATTATACACTATTATGTATACATATATAATAAATATATATGCAATTTTAGTAGAAATATATCATAAATTGTAAATAATATAACTAAAGTAATAAATAATACAATTATATAATTATAGCAAATGTAATATAATAAATTATAAATATAACTTATTTTATAAATAAAAATATATATAATTTTCCATATATTATATTTTTTAAAATTTTATTTACTTAGGGGAGAGAATGAGAGAGAGCATGAGAAGTGGAGGGTCAGAGGGAGAAGCATACTCCCTGCTGAGCAGGGAGTCTGATACAGGACTCTATCCTGGGACTCCAGGATCATGACCTGAGCCAAAGGCACTCACTTAACCAACTGAGCCACCCAGATGCCCCCTTTCCCATATATTCTTATTCAAAGAGTATCATACACTTTTTTAAAAGATTTAGTTATTTTAGTGAAAGAGAGGGAGAGCCTGAGCAGAGGAAGGGGCAGAGAGAGAAAAACTGAAGCAGACTCCATGGTGCGCAGAGCCTGAACCCTAAAATCATAACATGAGATAAAATAAAGAGTCAGAGTCTCAACCAGCTAAGCCACTGAGGTGCCTCAAATATCCTACACTATTAATAATGTATCCAAATAAATTCATAGCTAATTATTTTTTGTTAATGACTAATAGTACTTCATTGTGTGGTTATTCCATAAATTATTTAGTCTATCTTCTTTGGATAGGCATTTGGTTTCTACTCAAAATTTGCTATTTATGTATTTATTTATTTATTATTTATTTTCAGGTGTAGAAGTTAATGATTCATCACTTACATATAATACCCAGGGCATATCATAAGTGCACTCCTTATTACCTAACACCTATTTTACCCATTCCCTTGCCCACCTCCCTTCGGTAACCATCAGTTTGTTCTCTACAGTTAAAAGTCTGTTTCTTGGTTTGTCTCTCTTCTTGTCTACCCACGTTCATTTGCTTTGTTTCTTAAGTTCCACATATGAGTGAAGTCATATGATATTTGTCTTTCTTTGATTGATTTTCACTTAGATAATACTTTCTTACTCCATCCACCTCTTTATAGTGACAAGATTTCATTCTTTTTTTATGGATAAGTAATATTCCATTGTGCGTATATATACCACATTTTCTTTATCCATTCATCAGTTGATGGACATTTTGGCTCTTTCTGTAATTTGGCTATTGTTGATAATGCTGCTAAAACATCGGGGTGCCTGTATCCATTCAAATTTGTATTTTTGTATACTTTGGATAAATACCCAAAGTAGTGCAATTTCTAGATTGTAGGATAGTTCTATTTTTAACTTTTGAGGAACACCCACACTGTTTTCCAGAGTGGCTGCACCAGTTTACTTTCCCAATAACAGTGTAAGAGGGTTCCTCTTTCTCCACATCCTTGCCAACACCTGTTGTTCCCTGTGTTATTATTAATCATTCTGACTGGTAAGGTAGTATTTCATAGTTTTGATCTGTATTTCCATGATTATGAGTGATGCTGAGCATCTTTTCATATGTGTGTTAGCTATCTGTATATCCTCTTTGAAGAAGTGTCTATTCATGTCTTCTGCCCATTTTTTTAGCTGGATTTTGTTTGTTTGTTTGTTTGTTTTTGGTATTGATTTGCATTAGTTCTTTATTTATTTTTGGATACTAAGCTTTTATCAAATGTGTCATTTGCAAATATCTTCTCCCATCTGTAGGTTGCCTTTTAGTTTTGCTGATTGTTTCTTTCACTCTGCAGACACATTTTATTTTGATTAATCCCAGTAGTTTAGTTTTGCTTTTGTTTCCTTTGCCTTAGGAGACATATCTAGAGAGACGTTGTTATGGCCAATGTCCAAGAGGTTATTGCCTGTGTTCTCTTCTAGGATTTTGATGGTTTCTTATTTCACATATAGCTTTTTCATCCCTTTTGAATTTATTTTTGTGTATGGTGTAAGAAATTGGTCCAGTTTTAATCTTCTGTGTTGCTGTCCAGTTTACCAAACATCATTTGTTGAAGAAATTTTTTCCCATTGGAATTCTTTCTTGCTTTGTTGATTAATTGATCATATAGCTGTGAGTTCATTTCTGGGCTTTTATTCTGTTTAATTGATCTATGTGTCTTTTTCTGTGCCAGTACCGTACCATCTTGATGACTACAGGTCTGTAGCTTGGAGTCTAGAATTGTGATATCTCCAGGTCTGTTTTTCTCTTTCAAGTTTGCTTTGGCTATTCAGGGTCTTCTGTGGCTCCATACAAATTTTAGGATTGTTTGTTCCAGCCTTGTGAAAAATGCTGGCTGTATTTTGATAGGGATTCCATTATACGTATAGATTACTTTAGGTAATATAGATATTTTCACAATATTTATTCTTCCAATTCATGAGCATGGTATTTAAATATTTTTTTTCCATTTCTTTGTGTCCTCTTTAGTTTCTTTCACAAGTGTGGTATGGTTTTCAGAGTACAAATGTTTTACCTCTTTGGTTAGGTTTATTCCTAGGTATCTTATTGTTTTTGATACAATTATAAATGGGATTGATTCCTCAACTTCCCCTTCTATCTTTTCATTATTGGTGTATACAAACACAACAGATTTCTGTACATTGATTTTGTATCCTGTGGCTTTGCTGAAATTATGTGTTGGTACTAGCAATTGGAGGGTGGAGCTGTACCTACTTTATAGAGTATCAAGTCATCTGCAAATAGGGAAAATTTGACTTCTTCCTTGCCAACTTGGATGCCTTTTATTTCTTTTTTGGTTTTTGATTTCTGAGGCTAGGACGTCCAGTAGTGTGATAAGTAACAGTGGTGAAAGGTGTATGGAGCCACAGAAGAACCTGGATAGCCAAAGCAAACTTGAAAGAGAAAAACAGACCTGGAGGTATCACAATTCTAGACTCCAAGCTACATACCTGTAGTCATCAAGATGGTATGGTACTGGCACAGAAAAAGACACATAGATCAATTAAACAGAATAAAAGCCCAGAAATGAACTCACAGCTATATGTTCCTGAACTCAGAGGAAAAGCTCCCAGTTTTCCCCCATTGAGGATGATATTAGCTGAGGGTTTTCCCTATTTGCTCTTTATGATGTTGAGATATGTTCCTTCTAACTCTAATTTGCTGAGGTTTTTTTTTTTTTTTTTTTATCATGAATGGATTTTGTACTTTGTCAAATTCTTTTTCTACATCTATTGAAAGGATCACATGATTCTTCTTCTTTCTTTTATTAATGTGCTCTAACACATTGATTGATCTGTGAATATTGAACCACTCTTGTAGCCCAGGAATAAATCTCACTTGAGGGCGCCTGGGTGGCTCAGTGGGTTAAGCTGCTGCCTTTGGCTCAGGTCCTGATCTCAGGGTCCTGGGATTGAGTCCCGCATGGGGCTCTCTGCTCAGCGGGGAGCCTGCTTCCTCCTCTCTCTCTGCCTGCCTCTCCGACAACTTGTGATTTCTCTCTGTCAAATAAATAAATAAAATCTTAAAAGAAAAAATCTAACTTGATCGTGGTGAATGATTCTTTTAATGTACTGTTGGATGTGATTTGCTAGTATTCTGTTGATAATTTTTGCATCCGTGGTCATCAGGGTTATCGGCCTGTAGTTCTTTTTTAGTGGAGTCTTTTTCTAGTTTTGGTAGTTAGGGTAATGCTGGTCTCATAGAATGAATTTAGAAGTTTTCTTTCCATTTCTACTTTTTTGAATAGATTGAGAAGAATAGTCATAAACTCTTCTTTAAATGTTTGGTAGAAATCATCTGTGAAGCCATCTGCCCCTGAACTTTTGTCTGTTGGTAGATTTTTGATTACTGATTCAATTTCTTTTTTGGATATCAGTGTATTCAACTTCTCTCTTTCTTTGTTTCAGTTTTGTTGAAATTTGTTATTTAAAATACTGCTGCAATGAATAACCTTGTGCAGTTACCATTTTATATTTGTAGACACACATGCACACACACACACCAGTTTTACCATTCTGTGTTCCCACCAGCAGTTACAACAGTGTTTAATTTCCAAAGGTGGGCCAACATGTTTTCAGGGCTCTAATTTTCTGCCACTATGATAGGTAAGAATGGCATCTTGGTGTAGTTTTAATTTGTAGTCCTAGTGAAATAGAATATCTTTTCATATGTTTAAGGACACTTTTCATAGATTTTCTATAAATTGCTCATATCTTCTGATCATTCTTTCATGTTATTTTCCCTTATTTTTAAGAACTTTTTTAAAAGAGATTAGCATTTTTTTTCTGTGATGTAAGTAGCAAATATTTTTTCAATTTGCCTTTTAATTTCTAAGATTTTTGTCAGTTATTTAAAATTTTTTAATCAAGTTGAATTTATGAATTTTTTGTATAGCTTCTGGATATTAAGACATAATTATAAATGTTGCCTCCACACATGTTAAAAAGAAATCCAAATATATGCTCATCATTTAGATTGTTTATCCACGTGGAGTACTATCAGGTGTAGGCTATAAAAATTGAGTCCAATGAATGAAGGTGTAAATATCCTTGAATTAACACTAATGTATTAAAAAAATCATACATAAATTTAAAAAAAAGCTATTCCCAGTAATAAATTATTTCAACATGTTACACTTATTACAAATTACCTGAGTGCTTGGGACAGTGTCATTAAGAAACATTGTTCTAGAGAACTGATTCTCCATCAATCACACTTGCCTTTCAATGCTTCAAAAAAGTGCTTGCCATTATAAAAGGTTTAACAAATGTTTTAAGTATATTCATTGGTACTCTTTTTGATGCAAGCCATTGGCTGAAACTGACTTAAACAAAAAGGAAAACTCATTGACTTCTATAACTGAAAAGAACCAGCTTCAGACAAAACCTTATGTGGCTACTCAAATATTATCATCAGTGCTCTTTTTATTCTTTTCACCATGTAGTGGCATGACACCTCGAGGGCTTTGATTTTCCTGCATACTCAGTACTTAATAATCCTAAACCTGAGAAATCAAAACTGACAGAAATGAGAATCTTGATCATGTGCTCATCAGAGGGTAGAGAGTGAGGGCGGGCTGATGACCAGGATGAAAGAGAATTTCTGTGGAATATGAGAATGTAGGTCCCATAATGTATATGTTGTACAGATTAAAGATATTGTGTTGACATTGAAATGGACAATAAAATTCATTTGTGTTTTATCCTGATTTCATAAAGTTCATTATCCTGGTTTCATAAAATAAGTGTAGAATTCTTTCATAAGGAATTGTCTTTATTAATAATATTCTGCATGAAAAGCCTAAAAAACTAGAGAAGGAAATATTGAAAGGCACTGAACTAGGCATTAAGGAAATATCAAAAGTATAAACTATTGTATCTTTTGTATTTTAAATAGCCATAATTATGACATTGAGAGTTTGAGAGAACATTATTAAAGAAAGCTTTATTCTTATAAATAATTTATAATCTATGATTTACATTTCAGAAAGGTTATTGAGATTTTTAATATTAGAGATTTAGTCAAGAGTGACTCAAGTCATTTCTCAAGCAATTAAGAGTAGTGTTAAGAGAATGAAATTATTTTACCTCCTTTATTAGTGCATTTGATTTTCCTTATTCTTCATAAAACACCTTAAAAATGGAAGAGAAAAAAAGATTTGTAGTCATATACTAAATTCAACATAATTGTATAATTTCAGAACAGTCTTGCTCTTGGTAGTGACATATGTTTTTCTTTAATGGTATGAACTTTAGGCATTTTATTAGCATTCAAGTTTAAATATAAATAACTATCAAGAATTTGGTCTTAGTTGAAGGAATCCAATCTGTAAGATTATATTTATAAGATCTATCTTCACATTTATAGTATCCCTTTTTCCATGAAATTATTAACATAAGTTTCTTGTATGTTTTATTGTTCTTTTTCTAAGGTAATCTTTTATTTAAAGTGGTATGTATACATATATCAATATCTGAACAGTCATTAGCATATTTCAAACAATTGTCAAGGTAAATGGGATTAAAGAAAAATCTATCATCTTCATTAGTACTTACTATTAAATCTATTTTATGTATTTATTTATATAAGATTTTATTTATTTATTTATTTATTTAAGAGAGACAGAGCAAGAGAGAGAGCATGAGCAGGGGGAGGGAGAGAAGAAGGTAGAAACTACTCCATCTGTGGACTCGGGGATCATGATCTGAGCTGAAGGTAGACAGACGATTAACTGACTGAGCCACCCAGGTGTCCCTATTAAATCTATTTATAGTGATAAAATCAAATTTTTTTATACTAGCTAATCTTAGGATCTCATACATTGATTGATTACTTGCTTGTATCAGGGTTATATTTAGAATTTTATTCTTATATATTTTTTTTTAATTTTTTGGGTACTGCTCTTTGAGCATAGTAATCCTACCTACTTAAAATCATAGTTCTATCAGTACTTAGCATTCTGACCATTGGAATTGAGAACATGTGTTCTCTTAGAAGTGATTTAAGAAGGAAAATGTGGAAGTATTTTGGAGACAAGAGAGCAGGAAGTTCTTCTTTGTGAACATATTAGGAGTATTGTTATTATTTCATAGTTAAGTATAATGTTTTTCTTTCCTCTTTATTTTTTATAAAATAATGTGTTTTTATAAACATATATTTTTATCCCCAGGGGTACAGGTCTGTGAATCACCAGCTTTACACACTTCACAGCACTCACCAAAGCACATACCCTCCCCAATGTCCATAATCCCACCCCCTTCTCCCAAACCCCCTCCCCCCAGCAACCCTCAGTTTGTTTTGTGAGATTAAGAGTCACTTATGGTTTGTCTCCCTCCCAATCCCATCTTGTTTCATTGATTCTTCTCCTACCCACTTAAGCCCCCATGTTGCATCACCACTTCCTCATATCAGGGAGATCATATGATAGTTGTCCTTCTCTGCTTGACTTATTTCACTAAGCATGATACGCTCTAGTTCCATCTGGAAAACAGCATGGAGGTTCCTCAAAATGTTGAAAATATATTTAGAATTTTAATGGGGAAAATGTTATATCCTATGTCAATTATTATAGTTGTAAGGATGGATTATAGATTTCTAGAATTCCAAATTGACCTCAGTCTTTAAAATGTGCTAACGTCATCCTTGATCACTGATAAAATGGCACATGATGGATTTTGCATTCAAGAATGTGGGTACCTTGTTCTCTGTTAAAGCCACAGACAATTCTACTTTTCCTGGAATTTCACTCCATGCATAACGTCTATGCCTTCAAGACATGATCTGGCTGCCTTGTACTTCATCAGCGGCTCACTCCCATAATCATTCTCAGCACATGCCAACTAATGGAGACAGGTGAGAGAAGTCTTTCAGTTCCATCTCACCAGAGATGCCATCTTCCCTCCTCTGCCCTGAGTCCTATGTCATTGCTTCTTATCCTCCACGTTCCAATTTCTGAAATTCCCCACAAAGCAGTGTCATAGAGCAGCTGCTACTTGTTGAGTCTGTTCTCGACTTTGTCTGCACATTCTTAGACATTTTCCAATTGCCAAAGGTAAAGAACCTTAACTCCTTTCACTAGTACATACGATTAACTGACTTTGTTCAGCAGAAAGTAATTTTTATCCCCTTTTCATGCAGTTTTCCAAGGCTGTATTTTTAGTCTTCTGAGTCCTTCATCTACTTTAAGGGCATTTTAAGTTTGGGCTTATGAAGAACTGCTGAATCAAATGGCAGAATAACATTTGGTTTCAACTACATATTAAGAACTCATGCAGTGAATAGGATTTTAACCATACATCCATGGGATCCATAAATGTGAGTCCTTCATAGCACCTTTCTCAGGTAGAACTCTATTTTCCAAATCTGAACCTTTTGTAAGAGATGTGAAGATTTTGAGTTTAATTGGGATATTTAAATGTCAGTGATACATTATAGTTGAGGAGTTTGAGACTAAATTAACCTGAATCAGATGTGATCATATTGGAGCTCTCAATACTATTTATCTGTTTCATTATAGGAGTTATTACGTAACAGAAAACACCCAAGTCTGCCACAAAAACTCCTATTATAGCAAAGGCTTATATCTTCCTGATGTCTTTTTGCTCTGCAAATTCTTCAGAAGTTCCAGAACCCTTTGTGCCAGGTCAGAACAATTCCTCAGGATGAGAAACACCAAACACCTAACATGCTAAGATTTTGGCTTGTAATATATGCCTTTTAAAAAATGTAGTTAGTTATTTAATTTCTCTTGAGGAGAAGAAAACTATCTTCTTTTAAACAATTTTTAAAATAAAGAGGCAAGAAAAACATTATACTTAACTATGAAATAATAACAACACTCTTAATATGTTCACGAAGAAGAACTTCCTGCTCTCTTGTCTCCAAAATACTTCCACATTTTCCTTCTTAAATCACTTCTAAGAGAACACATGTTCTCAATTCCAATGGTCAGAATGCTAAGTACTGAGAACTATGATTTTAAGTAGGTAGGATTACTGTGCTCAAAGAGCAGTACCCAAATGTTGCTCTCTTTTGGTCACTTTTCATCCTTACAATGAGCATACCTAGTTAAGGGGTGCCATCTTCAAGGACTATTGATCATGGACCATGTCCCTCTTCACTTCTATCTCAACTCTTCCAGTGAGTTAGTTTTTCAAGAAATTTCTATGCATATCCATGGTCTATATATTTCTCTTTTCCCTCACAAGTAAGGCTGAGACTGATGGGTCCAAGATTTACATTTGAGTAAAGTAGTATATAGAAAGCCTTACTTATCCATGAACCACCTCTACCCCAATCTTACATGCTTTGCATAGTAATATGCATTGAAGCTTCCAACACTCGAGTAGCTTTTTAATGTGGTGCTTCGATTCCTATTCAACAATTCTTTCTTGCAAATACCTTCCTTAGATCCTTGCATTGGGTATGGGGGCTGGAAGGGAGGTAAAAATGTAGTTAAGATGATTGGCAGGGTAAATTAGGGCATTACTTAGTTTAAGGCCATGAAGTCACCTTTGAACATCAAATACATCACCCTTAATAGCTTATATATAGCAACCAGTGATGGAGAATGCCAATTTGAAGTACAAGTCAAGCATTCCATAAGGAGAGGCACTATGGTACAGATGAAGCAACAGAATCTGGTTCCAGATCCTCTGGAAACATGGAGAGAAAAATGAGATCTGAAATAATTATGAAAAATGTGGTGACTAAATCATCTTGAAATAGTAATTTTCTAGAAGATAATATCACAAGTTACATTGTTGTTCTATGTATTTTAATAAAATGCAATCATATTGCCAAATGTTCCTAAAATATGACTGATCTAAATGATAATAACAAGTTAGAGTTATCATAATCATACAATATATTATGTAATGTATAATAATAACCAAGAGTGTTAATTGAAGTTTATTTTAAACAGAGATATGAAACAGCATGCCCCTTGAATCCTTGTAGTTTTAGTCCAATCTCCTATAACTTATTTATTTGAATTTGAACTTGAGAAATCACATACCTTCCTGTTATCAAATCATGCTGGATTTGAGTGTGGAATGTTGCTCTTGCAATGCAAGAATGTGGACTGACGTATTACTATAGATGGGTCTTTAATATGAACCTTGAAAAGTCCGATACATTGTTATTGTGAAGATATCTTCACAATATCCATTAATATCATTAATAACAATATTAAAATTATAAAATAATTAGTTTTAATTAATTCAAAATATTACTTAATATTAATATTGATATCAATTTTCTATATAAAAAATATTTTAGGTGTATTGCAAATATGTTGGTTTATAGGTAAGTATCACTTCCACCCAAAACCAGGTGCTGATATCAGACAACACTTGGAGAGCAGGTATTTGATAAGCAACTTAATGAAAAGAAAGAAAATCGAAGAAACACTAACTTGAAACATTGTCAGAAATATGAACGATAAAACCTAATCTCAAACTTCAAGAGTTTTAGGTTAGAATGTAATGAGTTTGCCAAAACCAAAACAAAATAAACACAACAGAACAGAACATTCAGGTGGCAGCCATTTACTGATTTTACTTATCTTGATCAGATGGTGCTTCGTAATTTGTAACAGGTTAGTATGCTGTGCATAGGTGTGTTGGCATAACATATGCTCGCCAGGTTGCATGATATATATATTATATATTTTTTATTTGAATCCTCAATAATCCTGTCAGTAAGAAAATAAAAGGAACTGGGAAATACTCAGCCTGGCAGATTGTCTCGCATCTGTAGGAAAAATAAATGTCACCATAAAAACTGCTAATATTGCTAGAGCACTTATTATACACTAAGAAATTCATATCAGTTCTCATTTTATCCTCATCTCAGCTCTTTAATTTGGGAACTCTCACTTCACATGAAAAACCTGAGGTTTATGGCTACGTGGCTTTACACAGCCTCTCGGGGGTCAAGTGTGTGGTGAGTGCCAGAGCCAGAATTCTGACCTATGAGTCTGGCTCCCTCCAAAGACTTTTGAGCTTAGCCACTATGGGTACCACCCCTCCCCCTCCACACGCATTGTTTATGCTTCATTGTCATAAGTTTTCCTAGTAATCAGAATCCAATGTAGGTCTCAGCTCTTATTGCCTTAATTTTTTCTGAATTTCTTTCTGTTGACTCAAAGGGAAGAACTGAGTTTGGAAAAGTGAAGGAAGCCTGTAAATAGGCAGATTTTTGTTTGTTTGTTTGTTTTCTTCCCTTCCTCCTCACATCCCCCCTCCCCCCACTTTTTCTTCTGTTCTTCAGTTTATTGCACTGGGAGGCGCCCAGTGATATTTAAAATGACTTTCCTTATCTCCAGAGAGCCCTGGTCCAAACAATAGTCATCCCTTCAATACTAGCTTCTTTAACTGGTGGACTGTCTACCTGTCTCTGAATTTATATTTTCCCTTAATACACATATTAAAGCACCCTGATTGGATCTCTTGACTGGATTTTCATTGAATAAGAACAGGTGAAAATTTTAGTGCCACAAGCTCAATTATTTCTGTTATTTCTCTCAAAATCCATAACAGAAGAATGAGGATTGATTGCCCTTCACTTCATCTCTTTTCAGATCACAGCTTTATCTTTTTACACATGTGAAGCTTTACCAGATGAGACCTTTACCAGCATTCAGCATCAATATCTTTTTGCAACCAATTTGAGTTCCAAATCTATCCAACTCCTGTGTGGAATATGAATCTTAGCAATTATTTTGATAAAGCTAAGATCTATGATTTTGTCAATGCATCTATTGCTTAATTCCATTTCATTTTATTTTTGCTTCTCAATTATCCTTTTTAAAAGGTGTTTTTGAAAGCAAAGCAAAAGGTTTTAAGAACTATTTACTATTATTAAATTACACATTCATCTGTAAGATTATCTCTACAGTGTTATATGAGTAGGAGTTGAGGAAATTGAGTTTGAACAAATATTTAGATTTCTTTTCTGTGTACCTAAGTCCATGGTGACAGGTCATTGCAAACTTAGAAGATAGTTTGTATTTGTCAGTTTGTTTTTTTTAAAGGAAAACATGCCGGGGTACCTGGGTGGCTCAGTCAGTTAAGTGGCTGCTTTTAGCTCAGGTCATAAATCCAGGGTCCTGAGATTGAGCCTCTCATTGGTCTCTCTGCTTCTCCCTCTCTCTCTGTGTTCTCTCTTAAATAAATAAATAAATAAATAAATAAATAAAACATGCCATTAATATTAAATCTCAAATTGAACGTGATTCCAGGAAAATCTCCTAAGAGTAAATTCTAGTCATTTCCTAAATATCAATAAAGTAATTTCCATGCTATGATATAGTTACAGTGTTCTTAAGATATCTTCTCCCTTCAACTGAAAAAAAAAATGGGCATTAATTTGATTTTATAAAGTACTTAGTTGTATGAATTGTAACAAAAATATATTAGAAAATAAACCATCTTTGTAAGGCATTATAATTTGAAGTTGCAAAGAGAATATGCTCCAAAATATTTGGGAGGTTGCCATGAATAAAATTGAAGATACCACAACATACCTATTAGAATGGCTAAAGTTAAAAATAAAAATACCAGCAATACCAGTATACTAATGAGAATACGGAACACTTGGAATTCTCATACATTGCTAATGAGGATGCAAAATGGTACAGCTACTTGGAAAAGAGTTTTCAAGTTTTTCATAAAATTGAACAAACATTTACTTCATGATCCAAAAATCCACTTCTGAGTATTTAGAATAATAAAAACTTACATCCACACAAAAACCTATATATGAATATTTATAGCAGCTCAATTCATAATTGACAAAAAGCTGGAAACAACTCAAATGTTCTCCAACAGATGAATGGAAGAGAAAAGATTAAGGAAATAAAAAACAACATTATTCTCTGTCATCAGAAGTGGGAAGACACATGGTCCATAGGCTTTTCCTGAGAATCAGGCTCATTTGGTCTTTAGATACCTGTAAGGAATAACCAGTGTTTCTGTGCAGTTCCTAGTATCAGTGGCAGTAGTGACATCCAGATTCTCTGAAAGCTTAGCAGTGTACCTGAGAAGTAGACATTCCAGTACTTTTGTTACATGTAGCATTTACTAAATTAAAGCTCATCTTGTTTGAACTATTTGGAATGCTTACTGTTTTATTAACTAAATGTTGCTCTGGTATAAGAACATTTTATCTTCATTTTACAACTGTAGATTCCGAGGCATTGCAAATTTCAAAGCAGAGGCAGAGACATGATAGGACTGTCAGTACTCAAAATCATTCTGGATTTCCAGTGTCTTGGCTGCTTGCTGCAGAGGAGCCCTGCTTCCTGAAAAGCAGAAGAGTGTTGCTGGGATCCTCATCCATTGCTTTTGAGCACCACAATATGAACGTTGATTGGATTGTGCATACCTACTTACTTCTAGATAAATTGTACCAAAAAGTATTCTGGAAATAAATTATAGACACGGGCTGCCTTTAAGATCTATGTGAACAGAGTAGCTTGTGGAATATTGAAAGGGGTCACAAATTATTTCTTCCCCAAAACCAAGATATCAAGGAGGATAATTTAGAAAAGGTGACAACCACTAGGAATTGTAACTACCTTTCACATAGAAAAGAGGGCCTGGGAACAAATGGTGCTTTAGGTGATTTTCTGGAAGTCTAGAAGAAAAGAAATTACAAGCGAAGCAAGCAGGGATTCACATGGATTTGAAAATCACAATGGGCAAATATGATAGAAAAAAGACCAACTGAGGCACAATGGTAGGGACGGACATTTGCAAAACTCAACACATGCAGTGGTGTGCTAGGGAAACCAGTAAGTGCAGAGGTAAATGCTCTGCTAGGTCCCACATATCCCTTTAATAAAATAATAAAATAAAACAAAGTGAAAGACTATATGAATGGGTTTATCAGATTGACGTCCAAGGAAATATGAGTTTCTATATCATTTTACATATTTAATGTGTTTTATCTTATCTTTCTGCTAAATTAACATGTCAATATCATGTCATGAGAAAATGAGAAAAGTTCTTCTCTCCCTCATTGAAGTTTTCTCATGAATATACCAACTGAAGAAATTCTAAAAAAAAAAAAAAAAAAAAAAAAACCAAAAAATAAAACCATGCTTGAAATGGCTTGAGATAGTGTAAAAGTTTCTGGAAAAATATATTTTCCCACTATAATTCATGTTATATTCTCTTAGGCAAGAAACTTGAATTAAAAACATAAATCATTAAAACTCATTAGCTTTACACTTAGCAGCATACATCATTAGTGATAATTTATGTACTTTTGTTCTTACAACTACTTTTGATGAAGGTGAGTTTAATCTTATTTTATAAAAAGGAAAATAAAGTGGTAAAGATTTTAGATTTCTAGTATACTTCTATAAAGGATAGTATGATTAACATGAAAACTCTAGCTTTCCCATTTTTTAAATATTCTATTTACATTTCTCGCAAGAATTTAAAATTAGGTTTATTTTTCCATATGCTCATTGGTTGCACATATTAACAATAGAAATATATTTTTTTAAGATTTTATTTATTTATTTGACAGAGAGAGAGAGAGATCACAAGCAGGCAGAGAGGCAGGCAGAGAGAGAGGAGGAAGCAGGCTCCCCGCTGAGCAGAGAGCCTGATGTGGGGCTCTACCCCAGGACCCTGAGATCACGACCTGAGCTGAAGGCAGAGGCTTAACCCACTGAGCCACCCAGGTGTTCCAACAATAGAAAAAATTTTAAGATTTCTTTACACTCAATACTTATTAAAGATCTGTTTTTACTAAGCACTTCAATATGAAGAATTGAGGAAATAAATGGAAATACACTAATAGCTAGTTGAAATAGTCCTATTACCTGTGGATAGGAAGTACTTTATTTTGTTTTTATCTTAAAACAGGTGCTACAAAATTCAATCTAATATCTGTTTTTGAAATATGTTTATAGGCTGTTCTACATTTTTAAGCCATATGGCTTTGTCTGCATATCTAGTTATTTTGGGGAAAATATATGCAGAACAAGCAGTATATCTTTGATGCACTCACATTTAAGTTTGTAAGAATACAAACTCTGTATGTTTATAGATCTATTCATAAATCTCCTGAGATCAGTGATAACTCTCTTGATAGATAAAAATACCCACAACAGAAAAAGACATTCTTTTAGAAATGGGTGTTTTATTTTACAGAACAAATACATAGAATACAATGTGAATGGTTCTTCCCTCTCTGAGCTCAGTAGTAAAATTAGAAAGGAGTTAAAGAAAGCAGGAAACCAAAATGTAAAATAACTTCATATGTTTAGAAATTAAAAATCATATTTACAAGAAATTCATGTTAAAAATGAACTACTTTTGTATCAACATGGACGGGACTGGAGGAGATTATGCTGAGCGAAGTGAATCAAACAGAGAAAGTCAATTATCATATGGATTCATTTATTTGTGGAGAATAAGGAATAACATGGAGGTCATTAGAAGGAAAGGAAAGGTGAATTGTGGTAAATTGGAGGGGGAGAGGTAGTATGGGAGACTGTGGACGCTGAGAAACAAACAGGGTTTTGGAAGGGAAGGGGGTGGGGCGTTGGGTTAGTCTGGTGGTGGGTATTGAGGAGGGCATGTATTGCATAGAGGACTGGGTGTGGTGCATAAACAATGAATCTTGGAACACTGAAAAAATAAAAAATAATAAAACTATAAAAAAAGTAGAAATTAGGACACACTTTAAACTGAACAGCAACATAAATGTAATACATTAAAACTTTCAAGGTGAATTTAAGTAGTAGTTTAGAGGAAAATTTATAGCTTTAAACGTAGCTACTTAAAATAATATCTTTTGAAAGATTGAAAATTATTGACATAAGTACTCAACATATAAGTTAAAGAAAGATAAACAGGAAAAAAACACATAAAAGTAGAAGTGAAAGGGCAGTTGGGTGGCTAAGTTGGTTAAGTTGTCTGCCTTCAGCTCAGATCATGTTCCCAAGGTCTTGGGATGAAGCCCAGCATAGGGCTTCCTGCTGGGTAGGAAGCCTGCTTCCCCCTCTCCCTCTGCCTGCTTCTTTCCCTACTTGTGTGCTTTCTCTATGTCAAGTAGATAAATAAAATCTTTAAAAGTAGAACTGAGTAATGATAAAAGGCAAGTATTAAGAAAAATTTAGGGGCACCTTGGTAGTTCAGTTGGTTAAGCATCTACCTTCGGCACAGATCATGATCCTGGGGTCTGAGGATGGGCTTCCAGGTCATCAGAGAACCTGCTTTTCCTTCTCCTTCCCACTGTACTCTCTCTCACTACTTCTCTTTCTCTTAAATAAGTAAATAAAAATCAAAAAGAAAAAATTTAAAAATAGCAAAAGTTTTTGGAAAAAATGATCAAATCAACTTCTGGCAAATAAACTATTTTGGCAAGTAAAAAGCAAAAACAACAGAAATAAATGAGTTAAGAGAAAGTGCACAGATAACAGTTTACATTTCACATGTATTAATTCATTTAATCTGTACAAACCTAACAGAGTAGGGAGTATTGCTAGTTTCAATTTTTAATTTCCCAGTCACAGGACTGACCAAGGTCTCGGAGTGAGCCAGGGATTAACTTCAGACAGTGTGTCTCTAATACCTTTTGCTTACCCACTATGTGGCTAAACAATATTTACTTCCAGAAACTTTCATAAGACAATAGTATAAAACGTTTCATGGAAATGAATTCAAAATTTTGAATGAAATGGATTCTTACGGCTAGTGAATCTATCTTCCCTAATTCTGACTATCACAAGGAGTTGTTTTTTTTTCTTTTTTTTTTTTTTTTGCTTGTTTGTTTGTTTTTCCTAAACACTCCTGGATTCTGCCTTCCCCCTTCATTCACTTTTTCTAGGGGAGAAGGGATGATTTGATTGATAAATTTGGGCAGAATAAATGGTACATGTCAGGTCAATTCCTCCTGATTTTCTTGGGAGCTGACTTGGTAAGGGAACATGTTTCCCAATCTGTTGGCTATGTGCCTGGAGCCCTTAGGTGTCTGCCCTCTGTATTCACCAGGGTCTGCCTGAGTGGACATGCTGACCTCATTCTGAATTTCAAAATTAGGAAGCGCATTGTTGATCTCCTCCTCAACCTAATCTTCAAAATCAGCTTCATCAGTGATAAAGGTGATAGTCTGCTTTCCATTTGCCTTTATCTCTTGTTTTATCTTTTAATTTCTTCAGAACATGAGGGAGTGGGGTGGAAAAAAACTGTTATGTATTGTCCTTCTCAAATATCAATATCTGCTGCTTGGGGAGGTGGTAGGAAGTGCAGTTCTGCGGAGGAAAGATAACATGTAGAGATGGGGTTTCTGGCAGTCACAATAGGAGGGTTTAAGCATTGCAAACAATGTTCTCTTGCAGGATTTTTGACCTTGGCAGTTTGGAACAGCTATGTTATAGAGTGTAACTTCGTACCACATGTGTGGGCAGAATGAACATCAAACCTTAGGTTTTATGAGATTTTCACTGAGGTCACTGAAAGTTATGGCAGATGGTAAATTAAGATAAGGAACTAATTGAAGATTCTTCTTTCCTAACCCCTTCTTTTTCTAATGAGCCAAACACAGCTCTGTAATGTGTGTTCTGCTGCTTCCTGCTGTGATGTAAAAGAACTTGCTTTTGAAAGAGATGTCTATGTTTCCCATCACCTTCTATGACTGGCAGATAAGTATTTAACTTTGGCAGTCATGATTAGGAAGTCATACCAATAGTTACAAGCTTCATCTTTTAACCTCTAAATTTTATCAATAAAATAAAAGTGATATTTTGATCTCCCATTTCTCCATTCATTTATTTGATGTAACAATTCGTTCAGAACTCAGATATGGAAGAGAACTGATGTGTTTGGTCACTCCAGTATCTGGTGTATAAGCTGAACTTTAAGATACGGACAAAGAGTGAGATTGGGAGTTCATAAAAATATATGAAAAGTGAAGCTTCTGTCATGGCCAGAGCAGGAGATTTTGGCTTTGGGGATACTTTTCCAAAGATATAGATGTGTAATTCTGATGGGTGAGACTATGCGGTATGTGGCAGTTTTGTCCCTAGGATTTGTATACCTGGAGTCCCCAGCAGTCAGCGGGCTCATCAAATTGCAGGCTGATTAGCTCTGTCCAGGCATCTGGCCATAGGTAACTACACCCTGACATTGGGTACAACATTTTCCCAAGCAGAAAGAGCTGTAGAGAGCATCATGGTATACAGGAAAATCATCTTTTCGACTTAGTAAAAGCTTGCTTTGAGGGAAAGAGAATCTCAGAAATTCCTTTCTGTTTTACTATGTGACTTAGTCAAGTCTGCAAGAAACTTAGAAGTGTTAAATGTCAGCAGGCATGATATACTAGCTGTCGCAACTCCTTTCCCTTTTCTTTCTTTCTTTCTTTCTTTCTTTCTTTCTTTCTTTCTTTCTTTCTTTCTTTCTTTCTTTTTCTTTCTTTCTTTTTTCTTTTCTTTTCTCTTCTCTTCTCTTTTCTTTTCTTTTCTTTTCTTTTCTTTTCTTTTCTTTTCTTTTCTTTCTTCCTTTTCCCTGAATTGTCTTCAAGGTTTGATTCACATATCTTGTCCACAGTCTCAAGTGTCACTTGTCACCACAAGACATCAAGTTGGTTTGGGATTTGTTAAATTATAAAACTCTGTATATCTCAGAAATCCAACCTATGGCTTTATTCATAAAAGAAGGGTAAATCTGATTAATAAACAAATGAAAAGGAATGGGTTTCTTAGAGTGAAGAAAGTACATAAGTTATTGACACAATTAAATGATCATGAATCCTAAGTTAAAAAAAAAAATTAACAAGGCTTGTGTATGAAATGATCTGTCTCCTAGAGTCAAGTTTACCCAGGAAATCAAGGAGAAACTGAAGTGGGTTTGAAAAACGTGCTTATTACCAGAAAGGAATAGTAGAAGGATAAAAACAAAATAAAGGATGGTAAAATTGATTGAGCTGGAGAAAGATAGATTCCTTTAGAAGAGACTCTGATAAGGTGAAGTTGGGAAAATAAATCTTGAAGGACAATATAGGCTGATGTCAAAAGGAAAATGACAGTTTATTTACACAGTTTTAATTTTATTGTATGCTTTTCGGTAGAATGACAATGGTTTAGTTGTTAGTTTGAAAGTCATGCTTAGTGATCAATAAAATCTGAGGGAGAAAGAGGTGTAGTCTCAGAGAGTAGATTGAGATGAATCTTTTAGGAGACTATGACATACCTAATAAGAGCAATATAGAAGCTATCATTTAAAAATCAGGACAGATAAATGGTATGGTTACATAAAATTTTAATAGATTTGAGAAAAGTTGAGGAAAAACAGAATAAAGTATTGAAAGAATTAATGAGTGTGTTTCAAAGTATTTCAAAATATTTTAGGAGTGATGCTGTTTATTTGAACTTGTGCTCAAGAAATTTATAATCTTTGATTTTGAACTCAGAAAAAAGATATAGCAAAAGTGAGTCCTACTAAAATGTAACCTGAAGGACAATAATAGGGCAGGACCTACTCACCTTAATAGGGTGAGCTGTTAGTTTCATAAGAACACATCCATTAAGTATATTTATTCATTATTCAACTTAGTAAACCATAGATGGACAATTTGTTTGGACAGTGAATGCTTTTGCTTTTCCCTGAGTTCAGTGACTTCTTATCTTTTATCTTTAAAGAACCAATAAGACAAAATCTAGAAATATATCAAAAAGTAAACACCTAGGTAAGACAGCAAAGGGAAAAAAAACAGAAAGAGCTTATATCCAGCAAACAGTACTTGCCCCACCAGTATCAGAGAAAGAGACGTTTAACAACAATTTCATTAGCATCATAGTTCAATACCACAGAAAAATATATGGCAGAAATGCGAAGGCTGGGGTATTTGAAAGCTGAGGAAAGACAGTATCTTCAGGAGCACATAGCAGTGGTATCAGTCCTCCTATGCTCTTTGGACAGTGGCTTCAGAAGCATCAAAAGCTGTTTTATTTCAGGAGTAGGCTAAAAGTCACTCTGCTGTTAAAATATGTAGAAACCATCCCTAATGGAAATAAGCATAGCAAGAGGCACTATCAACAGAGGAACAAAAACAACTTTGTCCCTAGCTAGATGCCACACTCAAGTTGGAATATGATGAATGGGAAAGAAAGGCACCTCTTGTAAAGCCTGGTGATGAGAGATGCCAATAATACACATTTTTAAAACATTGCAGGAAGTAAACCTCAATTACCAGAGACACAAAGCATAGGTTGATTTTCCTTGCAGATAGGGTAAATTAGGCACCTGTTATAGTTCTCCCAATTGAATTTGCTATCTTGGTGAGACTCTGAAAGTTACGTAAACTCTGGAAACCTACTGAGGCTGAAACTCAGGTCAAACTTCCTTCCTTCAGATACCATTAAGTTATTGCTCTCACCTTAGGCAATGTTAAGTACTACTTTCCAGGAACATAATTTTGCTGGAGTAATTGCTTTAAGGTAATTATATTGATTGTTTTCTAAATTTGGTACTAGTGGTTTTGATGCTATGATAATCTTCTGTGTCCTGTAAACCCTCTGGAGTCTCTAAAAGTGAGGCACATCAGAAACTTGGCATTAAACTAATTCCCCTTCTCAAGACCAGAAGGAATTTCATCCATCCTCATAAAAGATGGCCCAGGCTGCAGCTTCTCAAGGAGGCTTAGCTCCATTTAAGAGTTCCTCCGGCTAAGACTAGGCAGAACGAGAACAATCAATTGAAAGGATTTATTGAGTTTTTTAATACTCAAAAGGCAAATGAATTTGATTTTGGATTTTAATGACATTTGACTTAAGTTTGCAAGGAATTTTCATACATGGAGTTTAATTTTTCCAATGAAACTTTATAATCAGAGGAGGTATGTTTGTATTTTATTTTGTGACCCCTCTATTGTTGCCATTTTGTTACTAGAATGTCTTTATATTGTTATTTTATTTTATTGCAGAATGATAATTAGATGCATTGAAAAACATAGCCATATTTAATTTGGAATGGAGAATAGATTCAGAAATATATATTCAGCTTTCTGTGCAGAGTAACCTTGAGGTTAATGTAAGTAATTTATTCATTTCAGAGACCCATATTTTACACTGTTCTGAGGGTATAGTTTATACTGTTCCCTAATGGGTTTTACACAGATCCACACAAGCTCAGCAGATCATATGGACAGAATGACTTCGCAAAGTGGATAATAAAATTACCTTTATACAGACTCAATGTCTAAATGTAAAAGGATGGCCATGCCTCAGGTTGCCTATAGACTTCATGGTTAAATTTAAAGGCTGAAGTAAATAAGTTAGGGAAAATATTTTAAGCTTTTAACAACATTTCAGAAATTTAAAAGTAATTTTTAAAATTGGACTACAGGAAGTCAAAGGTTCAAGGGCACCTGTGTGGCTCAGTCTGTTAAGCATCTTCTTTTGGTTCAGATTATGATCCTAGGATTCCAGGTTGGAGCCCCATGTCAGGCACCTTGCTCAGCCAGAAGTCTGTTTCTCTCTCTCCTTCTACTCCTCACTCTCTGCTCCTCCTCTCACTCATGCTTGTGTGCTCTCTCTGTTTCTCTCTTTCTCAAATAAAGAAATAAAATCTTAAAAAAAAAAGAAATCAAAGGTTCAGGCTGTAATGTTGGGAGTAGTAACTAATGTATGTTGGGAGTAGTCACTAAAATAAGATTGCAAGAAAATATATGTATGACTAACATGTTAATAGAAATATGTATAAAAAATGAAGAAGTGGAAAAGAGAAGCATTAAACAGGTTGATCAAATAGAAATTAAAAGGTAACATGATGTAATAAAATCAGTTATGTAAGCAATGATTAAAAATGTTAAAAGGATGAAATACTACAAGGAAAATATTATTATCAAACTATACTATCAAAAAATCAAACATATACTGTTTACTAGAGGCACACGTCTTACATAAGAATACAGAAAGCTTGGGACGCCTGGGTGGCTCAGTTGGTTAAGCAGCTGCCTTCGGCTCAGGTCATGATCCCAGCGTCCTGGGATCGAGTCCCACATCGGGCTCCTTGCTCGGCAGGGAGCCTGCTTCTCCCTCTGCCTCTGTCTCCCATTCTGTCTGCCTGTGGTTGCTCTCTCTCTCTGATAAATAAATAAAATCTTAAAAAAAAAAAAAAGAATACAGAAAGCTTTTTTTTTTTTTTTTCTCCTTTAGTAAGTTCTATACCCAATGGGAAGCTTGAACTCACAACCCTGAGATCAAGAGTCGCATGCTCTACTGACTGAACTAGCCAGGTGCCCGAAGAATACAGAGAGCTTGACAATAAAAAGAAAAATGGAAGAAGATGTATATGCATTTGTTAACTGAATAAGGTTAATGTAGCTATATTAATATCATACTAGGCTTTCAAACAAGATGAATTACTAGAGATAAAGAAGGACTTTGCTGATGATAACATAATCATAAAGCCAATAACTTACCTTTAAAACAAGCAAAGCAAAAATTGACAAAACTAAAAGAAAGACACATTTATAATTATGTTTGTAAACATTCACTTACCTCTCTCATTAGCCAATCAAAGAAGCAGACAAAAAATCAGTGAAAATACAAAAGATCTAAAAAAAGTAAGCAGACTTGACCTAATGGATATTTATAGAACAATGCATTTAGCTGCTACCAAGTAGAATTCTTTTCAAGTACACATGGACTATGAATCTATATTATATGCTAGACAGTAAAGATATTCAGAGAATACTCTCTAACCATAGTAGATGTTAACTAGATTTAAATGACAAAAGGAACTAGAAAATTTCCATCTACCAGGATATTAACCAAAACACTTCCAAGTAATTCATGGTTCAATGATAAAATCAAAATGAAAAGTTGAGTAAATTTTAATCTGTATGAAACTGAAAACATGAAACTTCCAAACTAGATAGCTATGAAAGAAATATCTGTTGAAGAAATTGAGTACTTTTCACAAACACCTTAGTTCAAAAAGCTTTACCAATCGACTTTTTCCAGATTCACTAAAAAATAACAACAATCTTTCACAAATGATTGTAGACAAAAAAAGAAACAGGGAGAACTCCTCAACTTTTTTTTAAACGTCATCATAATTTTGATACTAAAACATAGCAAAAATATCACAAGAAAAATATATGCATATATATATATTCCCACAAATATATTTTCTAGTGCACTTATGTAAATATATAGACATAGAAATATTTTTTCTATCATCTATCTATAGTCTAAAGAAATTGTAATATGTGCTCAAAATAAATTTAAAGATGTTCTAAGAATCTTATGTCTATGTAATTGGAAAAAAATGGCCATAACTTTCATCAAAAGTGAAATAAACAATTAACTTTAAGATGTATAATCAACATTATGGAATGGAGTTTATTAAATAAATCTTCACATGTCAAATGGTAAATAACAAAATTATAATGTTGATTGAGAAAAACATGCTATTGAATATGTAAATTATTAAAAATAAAATTCAACTGAGTTAATTTTAAAGATCTTATTGACTTTATTCAATGATTTATGAATTAGACTCTAAGAAATAGAAAGAAGCTCTGAAGAGCTATACAAAATGAAAGACATTTTTAGGCAAAAGAGAACAGAAAAAAAAGAAGTTAGACTAGCAAAGAGAAGATTAGTTATAACAAGGTCATCTTTTTTAGGAGATGCTTGAAGTTTATCAGGCAGATTATCTCACTAGTGCTGACCAAGTAATTCCCAATGACTGGTTTAATATTCCATTTCTGGGATAACCAAAACTATAATTAAGTATTAAGTCTCCATGTGGTGAGGTGGGGCTTAGGATAAGTGACTCACTTTGGATCTGTTGTCTTGTTTTTAGCAAAAGTATGATATTACTTGATTAATGCTAAAAAACATGCAAAGAAATGCTATGTTTCTTGTTAATCCTTATGTAATAATTACAAATTATTATCTTAGAATAGACTCATGAAAATTTAACAAAGAGCTTTGGAGAAAGATAGGATAATAACTAAAACATGGATGAATTTTAAGTGTATAATGCTAAGTGTAAGAAATCAGTATGAAAGGACCACATGCTTTGTGGTTTCAATTTATATGACATTCTGAAAAGGACAATATGATGATCAGTGATTGCTAGTGGATTGGAGAGAGAAAGGGTTGAATAGGTGAAAGATAGGGAGTTTTTAGGGCAATGAGACTATTCCATATGATACTGTAATAGTGGTGACAAAACTCAAGGAAGTTGACAGCATAAAGAATCAATCAGGACTGCAATTTAAAAATTTATCACTTAGGAGGTCGGGGAATCCCAGGAAGGAATATAGATTGTGAAAGGTGGGTCTAACTATATTATGAAGGTACTAAATAATCTCCAAGAAGGGGAAAGAGGAAGAGGTGCTTTGGAAATGAGTAGTCTCTACTGAAGGCAAAGTAAACTAAATGTAAGCACAGTAATCTTGTTGTTTCACATCAGAATGGGCTAACAGTCCTGATACTGCTTTATTTGTACTAGAATTGAGCAACTGAATTAATGGATGGCAGATATTGGGAGCCAGATTTCTCATTGTTGGAATGAAAAGTACAGATAAACAAGGAGATCTGTTTGATAATGGATTAGTACTGAGGATATCAGCATGAACTCATGTTTAGCTTGATATAAATACAGATGGTTACATATTGATATTTGCATATATACTTATTAGTATTCACAGATACATTTTTCTGCTCTGTGGGCTGACATGGTCTAAGAAAACATGATAATTATAAAGTATCATCTAAGAGTCTTGGGATCATGGAACAGAAAAAGAACATTAGATAAAAACTAAGTAACTCTGAATAAACTAGGCTTAAGTAATGTATCCGTTTTGGTTCATTAACTGTAACAAATGAACCAAACTAATCTAAGATGTTAATCATAGAGAAAACATCATATGATATTTAGTAACTCTGCTATCTTAGTTATTTATGAAAATCTAAAACTGTTCTTTAAAAATAAAGTCTATTTTTTCAAAATTATAGGAATAATTTGGTAGGGCACAGAAAATCAACTTGAAGGGACTCCCAGTGGCCCAATTTGGGACAATTTGAATTACAATAATGGTAGTAATTCATTATAACTCACAAAATAAAATGACTATCATTAGCATGTACTGATGTAAATGAACAATTTAATCAATGACATGGACAAGGGACACTTAGAGCAAAATTCTAACACAAAAGGAGTGAAAGAAACAGAAAATGACTTTGGGCAATCATCATAGTAATAACTGTTACAGGCAAGACTCATTGATGGATGCTGAAATTAGTGCATGAAAGTATAATGAGAAATGGCATTTTACATAGTTTCAGTATAGAAAGTAGAATGAAAATAAGACACTGTACATAGTCTCAGTCTATCCCACAATGTGATACTATGTGATATGGGCCAGAACCTGGCCCATATCATCTGAACTAAGTGATTGAAGTTAACTGAACCAGTAATGAGACATATGAATATCATCTACCTCCTGGCATAATGCTCTGAAAAGGACACAAAATAAATTTTGTGGTATTCATGCTGCAAATTTCCTAACTGTACTCTGATTATGAAGAAATACCATACAAACTCAAATTTAGGCATATTCAATAAAATTGGAGGTGACTAGGGAGTAAAGGCAATTTGCTACCATGGATTGGTCATTTGGTTAAATTTAAATAAATCATACAGATTAATGGTATAATGGACTAAATGTATGTGTCCCCCTAAATTTCATATTTTGAAGTCCTGTATTTGAAGTAAGAAGTAGTTACGTGTGATCATAAGAGTAGGGCTCTAACTCTATAGAACTAGTGCCTTTATAACAAGAGAAACCAGAGAGCTTTCTCTCTCTGACTTCTTGTTCTCCATCCTAAGCACACCTGCACCCAGCAAAAGACACAGAAGCAAATAGGCAGAAGATGGCCATTTAAAACCAGAGGGATGACCCCTTCCACATACCAACCATAGTGGTACCTTGATCTTGGACTTCCCAAACTACAGAACTACAAGAAAGTAAATGTCTTTGTTTGAGCCATCCAGCCTGCGGCGCATATATATATATATATTTTTTAATGATGTACAAGCAGACCAATACAAATGGTAAATGGTATTATATCTATGTTATTTACTGGTTTGGGTCATTGTATTAAGTTTGTATAAAATGTTAATATTTGTGGAAGCTAAGAGAAAATTATATAAGAGCTCCATGAATTTTTTTTTTTTACAAATTTTCTTGGAACCCTATAATTATTTAAAAATGAAAAGTTTTTTTTAAGAGCTAAAAGTATAATCAAGCAATAATGTTTGCTAAATATGAATACTCTTTAATTTTTGTATTTTTTATATATTTTAAATATTTGATCAAATATAACCTATTTCCCTTCCATGAAGTTCTCCTGGGCGCATCCACCATCCTCAGGTCCTGAGGCAAGGGGTTGAAAACAGGGATGTTAGTCACAAGTCTATAGAGAGAAAGATTAGATATTCACTTTCCTCTGCCCAGAAATCAGAGCACTGTCAGCATGACTGCTACACTGGCAGGGAATGGAAGTAAATTTTCTGAAATTGAAATTCCCCAGGAAAAAACTCCATAATGTAAAGAACACTCTTCCCACTTTTCCCCTTCCCCCATGCCCTCAATGACCTTTACATTGAGGATCACAACTCCAGTTATGGAGTGGTAAAGATTAGAGCAGTAATCTCCAGATGCTTGACTCTCAACCTTGTGTACAAAGCTCTATCAAAAGAATGATGCTAAGAATACCAATAAAAAGTAGAGGGGATCTTCAGTTTGTTTCAGGTATAAAACTTCATGAATGGTGTCTTGAGTTCTGGGTTATTTTAATTTTTTTTTTTTTTTGGAAGCATGATTAATTGAAACTGTGACCATATTAATTTTGACTCACAGTTATTCATTCACAGTTATGGGAAGCTATTGAACTAAGAACAATTTTTAAGACTTTTAAGTATCTCTGTGTCTTACCTTCTTCATCTATAATATGCTGAAAATAATGTGATCTTATGGTTGTGACAATTTAATGTAATAGTCCATGGAAAGTGCATAACGTCGTGCTTACACGTCCAAAGCATTCAGTGAATGTCAAGCATTATTAATATTATTTATTATTGATATTTATTTATTGTTAACCATTCAATTAACCATTCAATTATCTCCTAAAACATTGTAAGCTTAATTTAAATGTTGGAATATACCCTGTAGTATGAAGTGATAAATGACAAAAATCACTCAAATTTTCATCTTTAAATATTTACTTTTCAGGAATATTGTTATTGTTTATGTTCTAAACAATGCCTTGTAAAATGAGTATGTTTGTTATTGATATTAACAATATGTAGTAGAGGGCGCCTGGGTGGCTCAGTGGGTTAAGCCTCTGTCTTCAGTTCAGGATCTCAGGGTCCTGGAATCGAGCCCCGCATTGGGCTCTCTGCTCATCAGGGAACCTGCTTCCCCCTCTCTTTCTGCCTGCCTCTCTGCCTACTTGTGATCTCTCTGTGTCAAATAAATAAATAAAATTGTTAAAAGAAAAAAAACAATATGTAGTAGCAATAAATAATGCTGATATGAATAAATGTACTCTGAGGTAATAGAATTCATTTTCATTGTTAAAGTAAAATAGAAATATCAGCAAATCTAAGCTCAATCACTTTATGGACTCCCATGTTTTGTTGTATTATCTTTTTTACATGTAAGTCAATGTTTTCTTTTTTTTAGAAAACTCTGTGCTTTATTGTTTCTGATAAATGAAATAGATTATTCTGACAGACTTGAATGCTACCATTTAATATTCCTCTTATTACCCGAATATAGCTCTTTTCTTAAAGATTTCTTCAAATATTTTCTGACAACATATAAACGTGCAATTTGAAATGCAATCTTTTCACATCCTTTTAGTAAATAAATAATACCTTAGTTGTAAAAGGTGAATAAAACCTGGCAGTGAGTGATATTTCTAACTTGTAGAATTTATTAAGTACTTGAACAAATCTTAGATTTGTCCACATATAAACTTAAAGATCATCTGAAGGCACTAGGAGAAAAAAATCAGTTTGAAATATTAATTTTCTTCCCAATAGTCATTCCCAAACATGTGTCTTTAACCAACATGTGAGTTTTGCTCTGTTTCTATTCTGGAAGATTTATCCCTCTGTTGAATTGCAGTCCTGGCACAGAATGTCAAGAGTGTGTGTGTGTGTGTATTTATTTCCATAATACCATAATACCAATATTAGTACCAGTATTTGATTAAAACTACCCAGAATACACAAATACAAATCAGCTATAACTAAATATGTAATAAAGTTTAAAGACCTGCATATATAATAAACCAAATACCAAATATAAATATATATGATTATATAAAATGTGGTGTACAAATATAAAATATAATATAAATCACATATAAGAAATTATCAATGTATTATAAAATGATTATAATATAAATTAACAAATATACACAATTCAAATATCATATTCTGTTATTAATTACTAGCATATAAATTTTCAAAATAAGCAATATACAATGAAAAAATCATTTAACATTCAATGTAAGTTGAACATGAAATATTATTTTTAAATAAGTGGATTTGTTAAAAAATAGTGCATTGGGTTGCCATAGTTAAGTTGAAACATCTTTTTGAGCATTTTTCCCCAGATGAATGAGAAGTCTCTTTATGGTTCCATAACATGTTATGCTGAATTTAGTGTAAGCACACTGTAGGCTAATATCCTTGAGTTCAGCAATTTTATAGTTTCTGCCTCTTAAGTAGCTACTAACATACCATACGTATGTGTCATCATACCCAGTCACTAATGGTACATGTGTAACAGGGGGAAAATTTCATTTACAACAACCATTGAATTTTAACAGATTATTCCTGGTAGTGTGAAGCCCTTTACTCAGTACTGTCTATAGCTTTGGCAAAATATTTTGAAGTTGGAAGATGGGGCAACATTGAATGGCTTTGGGAAATTCAGAAAAATTAATCCTGTGAACAGAAGGCAGAACAGGGCAATGCCTATTAGTGATGATGATGGAAAAGAAAAAAAAAATCTAGGAGAGTAGATATGTTGGCTTCATGTTTTAAAATAGTTTGTTTTGGTATGCACTCAGGACAAACAAGAGCAACTAGACTTGAGAAACATGGTATATGAATTGCCTGGTCAAGTTCTAAGTTTACAAGAGTACAGTTGAACTGTCATGTTGACGCCATTTAATGTTCTCATCAATGGAGTGTCTAGTTTGTGCCTTTCCCTACTGCATATGGTATATGGAAAACTTTTGTTAATCAAATTATTTAGAATTTTATTTCAGGTAGGTAACACTATTCTCTCTAAATTTTTTTTTCCATAAAGTTTGAGCTTTTAAAGTAAAATTTCCCCAGTCTTTTGGAGTCTGATTTAATTTAGTCTTTGGTGCTGCCCTGAGCCAAATATTTAATTTCAGGTTTGGAAATGACTACTTATATTATCAGCTTCTTAAATCTCAAAACAAGTGATATAATTCAGATCAACCCTGCTTAGGTACACAACATGAGCAAAATAAAAGAAATCAATTATTATGGTTGTTCAAAGTGGTGACTTTCCTAGTTTGTGTAATTCTCAACATTTATTAGTGCTTTTGTCATTATAATTATGATGAAGATGACAATTTTTATGAATCTGGAGTGGATTGTTTTATCATCCCTGTACCAGACTGGAAAAGAATCTTAATTTTGGCTATTTATAATTTTTTAAAAAACAAACATTTTTCTAGTACATGTAATTTTCCAATAGTAAGTAAGCATATGAATATAGTCGGTCATTTTGTGACAGACACATACTAATGGATGGTATTAAAAAAAAACAAAACTCTTTTTCTTTCTTACCCCTGCCCAAACACTGCAGGCCATGGGGAAATGCTAAGCCACATAGAGTTCATGACTGGGGAGAAGAGTGTGTCCCTGAGACGTGATGGTATCTTCATGTGGGATCACCCCTCGGAATGGAGGCCCCATATTCAAGGAGTCAGGACCAAGGGGAGTGGTGAAATCATCCTGCAGAGAGAAGCCCAGGGGAGGGCTGGAGCTCAAGTGAGGAATGTCCACAAGGAGAGGCAGCTTAGCAGGAAGCAGGTGCAGTGACTTAAGTAAGCATCTGCATAAAAGGATGCCAGCTCATGGTATCAAACCAGAGCATGGTGAAGAGGGTATTTTGTGAAAGTGGTTGTCTGGAAGGAGGTGTTGGAACCTAGGAAAGATGAGGTTGGTATCTACTCAAGGGAGTAGGGAGGGTTGACCAACACATTGGTTATATTGAAGCTCTATACTTTTATCCAAGGAAAGATATGAATAGAAGGAGCTTTTCTAGTTTAGTATCCTGAACTACAGAAATGAAAGGAGAATTTTTTTATTGTTTATGACAAGCATGCATTATTTGTAAAGTAAATCATATTATTTACTTGTATTTAGAATAAATATTTCTCTGCCTTTCAATACAACTTATTGATCACCCACTGTGTTTGTGGCAGTTTATATATAGGATTATTTCCTTTTGCCGCCACAACAACCTTTTTTAAAAATTGAGTTCCCATTTTACAAATGACAAAGGTGAGCTATAGAGAGATTAAGATATCAAATCTGAATGCAAAGAATTCCTTACGGGAGGCAGATACATAGAATATAGGATCGTATTTTTCAAAGTGTATTAGGTCAGTTTCCACGGTGTCATGTGGAAGGTGTATTAACTCTGAAATGTTCTCAAACATAGTTCTCTAAGGAATACAATTTTTTTCTTCAAAAGAAGTATTCAATTAAGCACCATAAGTAAATCAAATAAAAAAGTTGCAATGATTGACGTTCAGAGTTTTGCAATCCTCATCACATATTAGATCTATCTATGCTGTTAAAGGCCTAGGACCACCATCAGAATAGACCCTCCCGAGATAGTGCCCAGAGGCATCTGTACATCTTAAATATTCCCCCAGATAATTTTCCTGTGCATCTAGGGGCTGAGTTTTGTTGTAATAGTTAATGAGAAGCACTGTAGGGTGAATGACTTGTCAGAAATATGGAAAATGATTGAGGGAGCCAATGCTAGATGAATGGAGAGCAGGTGACACTAGTGAAATAGTACTAGACATGAAGGTCAATTTTAATGAAGTTCTCAAACAAAGTTTTAATTTATGATACCTATATATTTTCTGTGTAACCCATAAGTCTATTGGGTAATACAACTTCCTGGCATCCCCAAATCACAAGTATGTGTGTTTAAGAACCTGAAAGTAAAAGACACCTTTGAATGTGTAACAGTGCAGAGGAAAAACAAGATCAACAAATTAATTGAACTGCTCTTCTGGTACTCAATGAATCTAAGTTGGTAGGAAAATGTCATGGAATATGCTTTACTTTCTGTTTGAAAGCCCTCATGCTTAATAGAGTTCTCAGCTACATCAAATAATTTAAATGTAATTTCTGTTAAATGTTTTCTAAACAGTAGGTTAGATGAAGGAGGGTAAATGCAAAAGAAATCATAGCATCGAATGAGATGCAAATATTTTCCAACAAGAGCTGTATTATTGTAATTTTTGCTTTGATACTACCTTGACATTATATTTCCAAACTGAGTTGAGAGTGATCTGTTTCCTAAACTTTCCTAACGGAGAAACAAACTGGGCATTCTGGGAAAAGATTAGTGGAAGTCAGAGAAAATGCCATTTAGAAGGATGAACAATAAAAGTGGCTATACCTATTTTATTTTCAGTAATTTTTTTTAAGATTTTATTTATGGGGCACCTGGGTGGCTCAATGGGTTAAAGCCTCTGTGTTCAGCTCAGGTCATGATCCCAGGGTCCTGGGATGGAGCCCCGAATTGGGCTCTCTGCTCAGCAGGGAGCCTGCTTTTCTTCCTCTCTCTGCCTGCCTCTATGCCTACCTGTGATCTCTGTCTGTCAAATAAATAAATAAAATCTTTGAAAAAAAAAAAAGATTTTATTTATTTATTTGACAGAGAGAGAGAGAGAGAGCACAAGCAGGGGAAGTGGCAGAAAGAGAGGGAGAAGCAGGCTCCCCACTGAGCAGACAGCCTAGGCCCTAGGATAATGACCTGAGCTGAAGACAGACACTTTAGGGAACTGAGCAACCCAGGTTCCCCAGTCTATAAATCTTCCTCATGCCATACTTGTTTGGTTGATTTATCAGTAGACAAACCAATAAAATAGGGCAAATGTATGTAAATTAGAGAACCTTTCAGATATCTTGGAGAATTAAATTGTCGTGAATCCTTCTCACCAAATTCATAGTGCTCTCATTGCTGGATCTTATTTGAGACACTAAGAAGTTTATATTTCCACTTAAATCTGACTTAAAAAAAAAAAAAGTGTTTTCTGGTTACTTGTAATTTGGATTTTGTATATTGTCACTATAATTTTGTTTTGTCTTTGTGCATTTAACACTATACTAGATGTGGTTTAAAAAATGGTAAACCAAACAGACATGACTTTTCCCTCACGGGCTTATAGTTTAATAGGTGAAATCAGCATTTAACTAAACAAAACAAAACAAAGACTGGCTGACACAAATAAGTATGGCTAACCTATCTTATCCAGCCAATTACTGTTGGTCTTTTCCCTCTTATTTGGAGAGATTAAACCGCACTGAGGATCCTTGTGAGTACAGCGTATTGAAAACCATCTGAAAATCTGACACAAAGGATTTTGAACAACCATAATCCTGAAGGGAATTCATTATTGAAAGGCTCAATCAGAGGTCTGAGAATACTACTACCCCTGTGCTGTCCACAGCTCATAGCCCTATTAAGTAAGTGCTATGGCATAGATTCATTCAACTAAGGTAGAGTATCCAACCAGTTTTAATACATAGGTATTATGAATCTGCATTTTAGGGACACCTACCAATGATTCAGTTAAACAAGAAATATTCTCAGGAGGTAGTATTAGGGAGAGTGGTGGGAAAGAGATTAAAGGCCAAACAGTTTCTCTCTTAGAAAAATTGAGGAAACAGGGGGCCTGGGTGGCTCAGTGGGTTAAAGCCTCTGCCTTCAGCTCGGGTCATGATCCCAGGGTCATGGGATCGAGCCCCGCATTGGGCTCTCTGCTCAGCGGGGAGCCTGCTTCCCCTCTCTCTCTGCCTGCCTCTCTGCCTACTTGTGATTTCTGTCTGTCAAATAAATAAATAAAATCTTTAAAAAAAAAAAAAGAAAAAGAAAAATTGAGGAAACAGGTCATTCCTTTAATTCAGTTTGGAAGTTTTACACCAAGATAGTATTAAAAAAAAAAATTACACTGAACAAAGTTCAACAGTCAAGACTTTATTCCAGACTATGATGATAAAATAGTGGGGCCAGAGAGGTAGTCTGAGCCCAACGCTATAAAAACAAAAGAAAGATTTATTTTATTTTATTTATTTTTTAGGAAAGATGGATTTTAAGAGATAAGGTTGAAGGGATCATAGACCAGCTATGTTTGCTACTTCATCTTACTACAAGGAAAAGTAAACTTTCCCATATCTGCATAATAGGAGGTCGCTTAACATCATGGGGCAAGGTGCTCTCAGAGGTTAGGCTCCTACCCTTCCAGAGATGGAGAGAAGGAAGTTTTGATGATTACCTTTCCAAAAGTAAGGCCTCTAGGTCCTTGAGAAAAATAATCCGGACTTGTAAAACTGGCAAAAATCTTTTTAAAAGTTTTCTACCTCAGAAAGATAGAGAAAAAATCTACAATGACAGGTTTCCTAAAATAAATGCTCTAAGAGAAGGGAAGTCTGAGACTTCGAGACAGAAAGAAACCTGTCTAGAGTTTGGGTTAAGCTGAGGGAAATATTAAGTCCCTCTTGGTCAGTGGGGAATGGTAGAGCAGAACTTTTAATAGAAAAATTTCCCTTTGATGAGTTCCTACCAGGAGACTATCTGAAATCCTGATAGTAGAAATTTTGTGAATTCAGAGATTTTGTGATTAGGGTTTATTAACATAATTAGGTCACCCTTCAAGAGTTTTAAACTACAAGAACTTTATATTGTCTCACTTCAAGGACCATTTTTTCCCTTCACAAACAAAAAAGAGACACTTAAAATGACTTTCATTTTAATGAAAGAAAAATTTTTTTGAAGATTTTACTTATTTGAGAGAGAGCACGCACACAATAGGTGGGGAGGGGCAAAGAGGGAGAGGGAGAAACAGACTCCCCCTGAGCATAGATCCCAATGTGGGGGGCAGTTGGCTCCTAGGACCCTGAGATCATGACTTGAACCAAAGTCAGATGCTTAACAGACTGAGCCACCCAGGTGCCCCGTAATGAAAGATTAAAAAAAAAAAAAAATGCCATGCTTAATATACCCTTGTGAAAAGTGAACATCTAAATTTAAAATAACATATTTTGATCATGTCATAGTTTATCACATTTCAAAAAAGATCTTTTGTGGGACACCTGGGTGGCTCTGAGACTTAAGTGTCCAACTTTTGATTTCTACTGGGGTTGTGGTCTCAGAATCCTGGATTGAGCCCTGCATCAAGCTCCCTGCACAACAGGGAGTCTTTCTGGCTCTGGCTCCCTGTGCCCCTCCTCCTGCTTGCATGGGAACCCCTGCGAAAATGCCCCCCTCAAATGGACAAATAAATATTTAGAAACAAACAAGCAAATCCAGAAAGGACCTTTTGTTTTGTTTTACCAAAAATTTAACATGGGGTTTGCTAAATAAAGAAAATATACATTATGCAATTTAAATATCGAAATTGAACTCTACAAGCCCCTTTGCAAACAGTTCCAAAAAGGTGAGCTATATTCTTGGAAGTTTTTCTTACCCCTAGCTCTGCAACAGAATCACATTGGGAGCTTAAAAAAAAAAAAACAAAAACCCACAAACATTAGCTTGCCATCATGATCTTTCAGGATGCTAATCTCTAGAAGCACTAATCTCTGTTGCTTTATAAAAATATCTTGGACTACATACACTCTGCCAACCAGCATCTACTGGGAGCTTCTTAGAAATGCAGAATCTTGAGCTAGGCCACTTCTGCTTCTTTGGAATCTGCATTTTGACCAGAGTGTGGTTGTTGGTATGCATATGAAGTTGGAGAGACACACTATCAATTCTGGTGCCTCGCCAGAGTGAGAGCCACTCACCAAGTTAGGATGAACTAGCTTGCAGCACCGTGGACATGACAACTCCACAGATCTGGCTCCCAAATGTTCAACTTTGCTTTCAGTGTAAGACACATTTTTGGAGAAAAATTTTAGCACATAATCTCAGGCCTATAAAAAACCAAAAGACAGCTACAGAGAATGATGGTGAAGTAGTCATATTAATATCTGGCACTTAACTTAAAAATTCAAAACTCTTAAATAAGGATTTATTCGGAGGGGGAAGGCTGAAGGAAGCAATCTGCTCACTGGGAATTAGACCCTCCAGTGACTCAGTGACGGATGAACTTTGGTTTGGGGCAAGCTCCATCTTTCAACTTTCCAATTATATACTCAGATGGTAAGGACTTTTATTGTTTCTCTTAACAGCTACTTAAAAACAAATTAAGAGACCTTCAAGTGACTTCTGGATCTTTGAGGAGAAGAACTTTATTAGATTAATAGTAGGTAAAAGTAACCTGTATTAGTTTATTATGTTTTCTTTAGGCAAATGACAGTACTTTGTGCTCAGTCTCTCTCCCTGTATGCATGGGTGTGTCTGTGGGAATGTGTAAATATTACCGAAATTTAGTAATTTTAGAATGTAAAGTACAAGGGAAGATAAATTTTGCTCAATAATGATTATTTCAATAACATTGCAATATTTACCTTTCTGTGCTCTATTTTGAGCATTCCAAGTGAAATGCTATGTGATTTGTTTGATTATATATTTATAGCAAGTCAACAGAAGTAATTTTCAAAGTGGTGACAGAAATTTCAAACATTCAGAGAACTAAGATTTCCTTCTGATTTCCACTCAGAGACGAAGGGATCTGCAAAGAGGGATGTTCCCAGTTTTACAATTTTTTAAAAAGCCAAACAAATACAAAATTCATAATCTTTTTTTGAACCCACTGGAGTCCTGATGTTGCATAGCTTAAAATGTAAGGGGAGATAGGCAGAGGGAGAAAAGATTGGAGCACTGTCTTTCTTGGGCAAGACACAACCAGACATCCATTCTCATTCCTGGACGGGCCCCCAATAATAGGTCCCCCAATAATGGGTCCATGATCAAAGGAGCAAGACTGATACAAAGCAAAGGTCAAGCAAAGCTTTATTTCGCACCAAGCATCGAGAATCAAACCGACCAGTCGGGGCCGTCTCATACAATTGAATTTTAATTTACCCCAGTAGATATTTGAACTAGCCTATCACCTTGGTCAGAATTGGTGCCCACAAGGTGAGGCAACCCCTCCCAGCCTCACAGACTAACTTTTATAGAGCAAAGGCCATGTGGTTGAGCCTGGCCACACACAGGTGCCCAATGAGATTGTGACACACAGAGAAAACTGCACAGTCATGCTAGGTCACACACGGGTGGCCAATTGAATTTCAATTTACTCCAGTAGATATTTGAACTAGCCTATCACCTTGGTCAGAATTGGTGCCCAAAAGGTGAGTTCCACTCTCCTTGGTACTCTGGGAGGGGCAGGGTCAATCTAAGTTTACTGCATAAACAACAAAATGGCTCCCTGTGGCTAAGTAGGCCCTTACATTTGGGGATGGTCAGGTGTTTGGCACAGTGATGGTCATGCCAGTGAGAAAGATAAACCCCTGGGAGTTGCAAATGTAAGAGGTATTAAATAGGGAAAGGCTGGGACTTCAGGTAAGGAGAGATAAGAGGAGCCTGACTAGGCTCTGAGGGTATTTCAGGTATGCAAATACTAAGATAGAATGAAAACAAAGGTGAGGGAAAAAAAACCCCAGATCACCCTATCCCAACTACTGGGGTTAAAAATGTTTTCCTAATAATTCCATTGTGACCACAAAAAATAACAAATGACCACAGAAAATTAAAAAACGATCAGGTCAAAGGAGAAGTTAACCATAAAGATTAACCAGACCTAGCAAAATATATCTATAGATCACAGATGTCACAAGAAACAAAGACTTGCATACAATGTATAAGTGTCATGTTTAGTTCCAGATCGCTGACCTAACCACCTGCCAGTTTCCTGGTAAAGTTCTAATAAAAGGGCAGAGATGAAAATCCCTCACTGGCATTTTCTGGTAATGTTCTAATAAAAGGGCAGAGATGAAAATTCCCTCACTGGTCAGGATGCTTTGCATTCCTGAGAGCCTTTTCTCTATTGTTGCTTAATAAAACTGTATTGCTTTGCTCACTCTCCTTTGTCCATGAGATTCATTCTTCAACTCCATGAGACAAGAACCTCCCTCTCCTGCTTCAGAATCCTCATTCTCCTGCAGGCTTTTTGTCTTACAAACTATAGTGGGAGCTCACAAAACACAGGGAGAACTCTGAGAAAGCCTCGAACATAGAGAACAGGAGGGGCAGTGACAGGTGCCAGTGGGAGTGGGAGGTGGGGAGAGGAGGAGGAAGTACTGCCCAGACACTTACCTTACTCCAACAACCCTTAATCTGCTCAGAGGACAACGAACAATGCTGTCTTGAGGGCACTGGTGGAACACCCTTGTCAGTGCAGAAAAAAAGGAGAACACATCTGTACCTGGGGGATGGTCAGCAGAGATATGTGTCTACCTAAGACTGAAGCTTTATTAGAATGTAGAACACCCCTACCCTGACCCTCCACCAGGCCAACAGGCATAGAATAAAGCAAATCTTTCAGGGGTAGTTGGAGGGATGATTTGGTGGAGTACAGGAGACATTTAGAGCAGCGACAATACCCTGTACGATAATATAATGAGGGATGCATATAATTATATGCTTGTCCCAACCCACCGGATATATGACACCAAGAGTGAGCCCTCAGGTAAACTCTGGACTTCAGGTGTTTAGGATGCAGCGATGTAGGTTCATCCTTAGTAACAAATGTGCCATTCTGGTGAGTGATGTTAATAACAGGAAAGGCTATACATGCTTCGGGGTAGGGGGTATACAGAATAATCTCTGTAATGCCTCTCAATTTTGCTGTGAACTCGAAAGTTCTAAAAAAATAGTCTTAAGAGAATTTTGCTAGATACAGACCATCTCTGAAATGCTGTGAAAAGAAAGACCTAAAACTTACAGTACAACAGACATTGAGGAAAAAAAATGTAAATGATAACAAAAACCAAACAAACAAAACCTCTAGAAAACTAGCTCTTATTCTGAACACAAGGAATTATTTAGGAGAATTTGAAGGCTGTAGTGCGCTAAGGGTAACCATGGCAACAAAAATCCCCCAACCCACCTCGGCTTTTAATTTGAATAATCAAAGCTGTTAACTAAAGGATTCAGTGAAAGAAAGGGATACAGATACCCAGGTATAAAGCTACTAACCTCAGTCTTTACTATACAATATAAGAAGTCCACCTTTCAACAACAACAAGGAAATTATGAAGCATGTGAGAAGATAAGCTAAAGCATTATACTTTCAAGAGATAAGGCAATCATGCCACTGATATTAGAACTATATGATAGAATTTAAAATAACCATAGTTAATAGCTTAAAGATTCTTGTAGAGAAGGTAGACAGCATGCATGATCAAATGGGTACTTTCAGCAGAAAGGTGGAAAATATAAAAATCCAATAGAAATGCTGGAAGTGAACAACACAGTAACAGACATAAAGAATGCCTTGAGTGGTCTCATCAGTAGACTCAATGCAGTGGAAGAAAAGAATTGACAAACATCACTTAGGTCAATAGCTTTGCAAACTGAAACACACACACAAAATCTGGGTTTGTACTAGTTGCAGAATTTTGATTTATCTTTGTTACAAAGACAGGAGGGGGTTGACATAGGCCTTAAAAAGCAAGTTGTTTTGAAAGAAGCCATCACTGATGGTTGACTTTCAGGGGCATGGTTAGCAAAGTGAGTAATCATGAATAGATTAAGAAGATTTAAAACCAATTCTAATGTTTTCTTACTAGCATGCCTATGGAAATTTATGGGGACTTTATAAATTCTGAATTCTGTCTCTGATTTGATTTATTTTAATTGTTTATTTATTCGACAGGGAGAGAGACAGTAAAGTAGGTGGAAGCTACAGACAGAGGGAGAAGGAGGAGCAGGGAGCCTGATGCAGAATTTGATCCCAGGATCCTGGGATCATGACCCGAGCTGAAAATAGATGCTTAACCAACTGGGCACCACAGGCACCCTTGTCTATAATTCTAATTGCTGACAGCCTAATATTAAATAAAAATCCAATATACCTAAAGCAAACAGAATTTTTGTCCAAGTTCAGCATTGCTCTTCTTCATGTTAAGCTATACTTTTAATTGCTAAATATTCAGTGTTCTTGAGACACTAAGATAAGCCAAAGCAAACTAGATTTTTATTTTTTATAACTATAAGAGAAATGTTCTGGGTTTACTCAGGCTTAGCCACAGCAGATCAAAGCCTCCAATATTTTAATCAAATATTGTTTAGGATTCCTTTCCCCACTACTATATATCAGAGGCTCAGACAAAAACATTAGTTTCTGTAGTATTATTCCAAATTTATGCAGTAATTTCTATTGTAGACATTAAAAATTAAATTGAATGTGAGAAGAAACAGCAAATGACAGTTGATGTATTATGGTGATGTAGCTTAGTGCGTGGGATTTTAATTTTGAAAATATCGTAGGAGTGAGTTGTGGGAGAATAAAAATCATCTACTACAGAAAGAACTTGTCCCAAGATAGTATCTATTTATGCAATTACTTTTGTCAGAACTGTGTAATTGACAATAATTTGCTTGCTAATCTAATTAAACTATGAACAAATGGTGCAAGAAATTGTGAAGAATTCTGGATAGAGCCTTGGGCTCTTCTTGATGGATATTACTGATGGTACAAAGCACATTTTTCTGAGTCATTATTTTACACATTGGATGGTGAAGAGAAAGTTGAAAAAACATTTTTGTGGTCCTTACATGTTGAAACTTCTAAACAACTTACCAGTGATTTAAAATAAGAAAATGTTTAATGTATGATCATACAGAAATAAATAAATAAGTAAAAACAGGGGGAGTTAGGTAGCTGGCAAACTATCAATGAATCTAGAACTACGTCGTTACTGAATATGATCCCCTGACTTCTGACGCTCATAACCCCTAGGTGTTTCTACCTGTCTGCAACTATAGGCTCCCACCAGTCTTCTCTCTCACACCAGCCAAGTTCTGGGTTGAATGGAAATAATAAAGTTCTGCCTCAAAGGCCACATCCTTGGTATCAAGTCTTATTTTTCTTCTACATGCTTTAAACAATTACACTTTTAAAGAAAATCATCAGTACATGCCTGGTAAACAGAAGTGTATTTCGGGAACTACAAGACAAGCTATTTTAACTTTTTAAAAAGATTATTTATTAGAGAGAGAAATGAGGGAGGGGCAGAAGGAAGACTCTCAAGCAGACTCCCTTCTCAGTGCAGAGCCTGAGTCGCCTTTGATCTCAAGACTATGAGATCATAATCTGAGCCCAAGAGTAGAACACTTGACAGACTGAGCCACCCATGTGCCCCATTTTTTAAATTTGTTTTTGAAGATTTATTTCATTATTTGAGAGAGAGAGAGAGAGAGAGAGAGAGAATAGGACAAGCTATTTTAAATCAAAGTTGTTTCAGGAAATCTTGGATTCTGGATCATTGAATTCATGATTTCTACTCAAATAAATGTGGATATATGCCTCTCTTTCTATACCTTTTGACTTTCACTTTGCCTTTATATTGTTTCTGTCATTCATTATTTATTTATTTATTTATTTATTTGAAAGATTTTATTTATTTATTTGACAGAGAGAGCAAGAGACAAAAACAGGCAGAGCAGCAGAGATCCAGGAAGAAGCAGGTGGGTCTCAATCCCAGGATCCTGGGATCATGACCTGAGCCAAAGGCAGTTGCTTAACCAACTGAGCCACCTAGGTGCCCCGGTAATATATTTATTGACTTAAGCATACAGTAACTATATATTAAGGTTGTCCTACCTATCTGCAACAGTTCTAGGTTCATTGATAGTTTGTGATTTTCCTGATAAATTCCTCCATTTTATTTTTCCCAAGACTTTGCTAAATGCTTCTGCTTCTCATGGCAGGTCACATATTTTTTTGTTTTAGTCAATTCAGTATTATTTATTTATTTACTATTTACTCATTATTGAAATATAATTGACATATTGATATATAACGTTATATTAGTTTCATTACAAAATAATGATTTGATATTCATGTGCTTTGTAAAATGATCACCACGATCAGTCTAGTTAATAGCCATCACCATACGTACTTAAGACTCTTTTCTTGTGATGAAGACTTTTAAAACCACTATCAGATATATGCTTTTATTAATGCTTATTTCCATTTAATTGTTTGTTTGCAGTCATCTAGATGTAAACTCCATGAAAGTGGATCTTGCGTGTATTGTTTATTCTAGCTTGTGCCCACCACAACTGCTGGTGTAATTAGAGATTTTCAGTAAATATTTAAGATGAATTCCTTAGTAACCAGACATGTTTCATATTTGTCTTTATTTCCCCAAGTTTTAGTATATAAGAGTCTCAATAAATGTTTAATGAATAAAGAACTAATATACTCTATCTTCTTATTTTTAAACTAAAAATCTTTGGACATTTTTTTACCTTTATTTTTACCATCTGTTGAGCTTTTACCACATTGCTCCATAACCTCATACTTGTTTCTCATATATGTGCTGCCCTACCTGCCTGCATTCCCTATCTGGTCTTCCATCATTAGTTCCCCTTTTAGTAACCTGCAGTTCTGAGCTCTCCTACCTCTTCAAAGTTCCAGTGTCAACTTATCTGTCTGTCTTATTTTACTGCTGACCAGCTTCTGGCATGATATCTCATACTCACCCTGTCCTCAAACCTCATGTCTCAGGAATAACATCCTGCTCCAATCTTGTAACTGGGGTACAAGTTTAAATGAAAGATCAAGATAACATTTTCTGACGAGATTTTGAGTTTGGTTAGCTCTGTATTTTGACTGTACTCAACATTTTTCCCTAAATCCCTTTAATTCATTTGTTTCATTTGAAATATCTATCTTTTCCATGAAAATAGGAAGTTTGTGAGAGCCACTGACTATGCTGTATCTTTATCTTTCTATTTTCTGTGCTTGCACTGCCATTTTTATCATCTAGCACACTGCATCATTTATAATAGTTGTACAATATATAGGTAAAATCATGGGGCGCCTGGGTGGCTCAGTGGTTTAGGCTGCTGCCTTCGGCTCAGGTCATGATCTCAGGGTCCTGGGATCAAGTCCCACATCGGGCTCTCTGCTCAGCGGGGAGCCTGCTTCCCCCTCTCTCTCTCTCTCTGCCTGCCTCTCCATCTACTTGTGATTTCTCTCTGTCAAATAAATGAATAAAATCTTTAAAAAAATATATATATATATAGGTAAAATCAAAACCAAATAATAAAACAGGGAAAATTTGGAAGATGATTAAGTATTTATTATCTAACTTAACCACTGTCATATATGTATTTGAATTATTCAAACCCACATTACTATGGACTTAATGTATTATAAAGCTTTGGATAGGAAATTAGGCACATGTGTGCCTTCCAGAACATCTGGGTCTTTTAAATTGATTATACTATTAATTTGAGATTCTGTATTATAAATTTTAAAACAGTTTAAGTCAGGATGAAATTATCAGGGGATCCATAGCTATTATTGTTACATAAAGATGTACAAAGCTGATATATAATGGAGCTAAAGAATATTACCTTACATTTGTAAAGGTCTTTATAATTTAATAATCATCATCACACATGTTTCTCATTTAATCCCCATGACTGTACTGTGAAGTGAGTAGATTATCACCATTTTTAGGTATAAAGCCTGGAGATATTAAAGTGACTTACCCAGAAACAAAACTCAGCTCTTCTGGTGTTATCTGTTGTGGGTTTTTTTGTTTGTTTGTTTATTTAATGAATACCTCATCCCCTGTTTTAAAGCTTAGAAGTCTATGACTAGCTAAGTCTTTGGGCTATTTTTTAGCTCAGAAGAACTCTTTATTTTTCTTTGATAGGTGAAAGGCCAATACTAACTTAGATTTAATCTGAATCTGTTTATTTCTTGGTCCATTTTAATAATTTAAAAATTACCTTCTACAGTGAGTTTCTGAATTATTTTAAACTATAATGAAGATTATATGGAGATTACCTATCAAACCAAACTAAGTATGAAAGCTGGAAAGATAGGAGAATGCCTCTAGACTCAGCATGGGTAAAAGACTTGCCCAGAGACATTCTGTTCATCAAGGGTCAATATTTGGAAATTTGACATACTTAATACCTGTCACACTTCTCTATACAATATTAGAAGTCATGAAAATATAAATAAATTTTAAAGATTCATAACGCTAGGCCCTCCATGCATATCTCTATAGGGTAAATCATAATGGTCCCACATTGTTCCCAACCATCTCTGCCAGCAGATGTCAGCACACATGCACCTACTGATATTTATATTAGCCTAAGAGATGCCTTATAAATAAAGGTAGAGCAAGACAGGTGGGTAAAACTCATGAGGTAAATCTGTTTTTATTAATAATGCATGCAGTTAAGTTTCATGTGGTTTTTGTAATTATGAATTTTGCTCATTTGTGTTTAAATGGTGTTCCGAGACCAATTTCTAGCGTCTGAAACAAATTTCCAATTTCCCCCCACACCACCAAGCAATGCTCAGTTCATCAGCAGAATGTCATACAATTCAACTCATTTCTGATACTGTCTACTCAGAGATAGCATTAGAGTCCATAGGATACAGGCTCAGTTCCACAAGACTACACTCCACTTTGGATATCAATCACACATCCAGGTTGTTATCTATACTTCTGACCCACTGATTATAAATCAGATCTTCCCACAGCTCCCCCCCTGTGTTTGATTAAATTTCTAGAGCAACTCAGAGAACTCAGGAAATCTGTTTATTCATTAGATTACCAATTTACTATATAGGATAGTGAAAGGTAGGAATCATCAGTCAGATGAAAAGATACAGGGTGAGAACTCAAACAAAGGGGTTTCTGTCCCTGTGGAGTTTGGGGCTTAGCACAGTAATACATGGAAATGTTCTGGTTTCCCAAGCTGGGAGCTCTATGAACCTCTCCTTTTGGATTTTTATGGAGGCTTCATTACATAGTCATGACTGATTAACTCATTAGCCATTGGTGATTGATTTAACCTCTAACCCCTCCCCTCTCCCCAGAAATCAGAGAATAAGACTGTAAGTTCCAACTCTTTGATTCATTGTCAGTTTATTTAGCTCCATTCTAAGGAGCTTTTCAAAAGTCACCTCATTAACATAAACCCAATGGTGGTGGAAAGGGGCTTGTTATAAATAACAAGACACCTATTTCTCCTTCAGGGCTCTGAAGCAGTTTCAGGAAATGGGGATAAGAGATCAAATTTCTTGAGAAAAGATGCTTAAGAAAAACCAAGGATTTGGGGAGTACTGAGCCAGGAATCATGGACATGGACTAAATACATGTGAGAATTATATTTTCATCACTTGAGGGACCACATATGTATTTCTTATAACTCAAAATATGGCAGTGTTCAAAACGTTATGTGATTTTATGACTTATTATTATGACTATAATGTATGTCTACATTACTACTCTCAGAAAGTAAATGTATATTTATAAAGAGGAAAGTGGAAGAAAAGGAAGAAAGTGATAGATACTTGGATTGCTCAAAAATTTCTTGGTGTTAAAAAGAAAATCACAGACCCAGGGTAGAATCACTTGTACCCAGGACAGCAAACCAAGACTTAATTGCAATTCAAAGCTCTCCAAGAGTGGAATTTTAATTCAAAAAATCTGCAGCTTTTTAGTCAGCACATTAATGAGGTAATCTATCACATGGGTTCTCTCCATCCTCCAAAGGAAGATGAGGTAATCCACCTAACAGGAACCCCTGTCCTTCCAACTAAGAAAGGTAACCATGCCTGAAATAATCTTTGCTTGTCTTTTACTAATAACTTCTTACTTCACCCTCCTTACTATTAAAAAAAAATCCTCTACTTTGTACAATTCCTTGGAGCTCCCCTCTACTTGCTAATATGGGATGCTGTCTGATTAATGAATCACTTAATAAAGCCAATTAGATCTTCAAATTTAATCAGTTGATTTTTGTTTCTGAATATTGGATATTGATATATAGCCAGTTAGAAAATTAAACGTTTCAAGTAAATCACTCATTATCTGCCACTTTATGTTGCAGCTTGGGCTTTTATTATTTATTTATTTATTTATTTTTAAAACCAAAGTCACCTCTAGATTTAAAGTGAGAGGGTGGAAATAATTTATCATGCTAATGGACATCAGAAGAAAGCTGGGGTGGCAATCCTTATATCAGATAAATTATATTTAAAGCCAAAGACTATAATAAGAGATGAGGAAGGACTATATCATACTTAAAGGGACTGTTGAACACGAAGATCAACAATTGTAAATATCTATGCCCCTAATATGGGAGCAGCCAACTATATAAACCAATTAATAACAAAATCAAAGAGCCACATCGACAATAACACAGTAGTAGTAAGGGAATTTAATACCCCCCTCACTGAAATGGACAGAATATCTAAGAAAAAGATCAACAAGGAAATAAAGGCTTTAAATGACACACTGGACCAGATGGACATCAGAGATATATTCAGAACATTCCATCCTAAAGCAACAGAATACACATTTTTCTTTCTAGTACAACAGAACCTTCACCAAAACAGTTCACATCTTGGGTCACAAATCAGGTCTCATCTGGTACTGAAATATTGGGATCATTCCCTGCACATTTTCAGACCACAATGCTTTGAAATTAGAACTCAACCACAAGAGGAAAGTTGGAAAGAACTCAAATACATGGAGGCTAAAGAGCATATTATTAAAGAATAAATGGGTCAACCAGGAAATTAAAGAAGAATTTTTAAAAAACATGAAAACAAATGAAAATGAAAATACAACTGTTCAAAATCTTTGGGACAAAGCAAAGGCAGTTCTGTGAGGAAAGTGTATAGCAATACAAGACTTTCTTAAGAAACAAGAAAAGTCTCAAGTACCCAACCTAACCCTACACCTAAGGAGCTAGAGAAAAAAATAGCAAAGAAGGCCTAAACTCAGCAAGAGAAGAGAAATAATAAAGATCAGAGCAGAAATCAATGAAATAGAAATCAAAAGAATAGTAGAACAAATCAACAAAAGTAGGAACTGGTTCTTTGAAAGAATTAATAAGATTGACAAACCCCTGGCCAGACTTATCCAAAAGAAAAGAGAAAGGACCCAAATTAATAAAATCATGAATGAAAGAGGAGAGATCACAACCAACACCAAAGAAATACAAACAATTATAAGAACATATTATAAGCAACTATACACCAGCAAATTTGACAATCTGGAAGAAATGGATACCTGCCTAGAGATGTACAAACTACCAAAACTCAACCAGGAAGAAATAGAAAACCTGAAAAGACCCATAAACAGTAAGAAGATTGAAGCTGTCATCAAAAATCTCCCAACAAACAAGAGCCCAGGGCCAGACAGCATCCCAGGAGAATTTTACCTAACATTTAAATAAGAATTAATACCTATTCTCCTGAAACTGTTCCAAAAAATAGAAATTGAAGGAAAACTTCCAAACTCATTTTAGGAGTCCAGCATTACTTTGATCCCAAAACCAAAGACCCCATCAAAAACGAGAATTACAGACTAATATCCTTGATGAATACAGATGCAAAAATTCTCACCAAAATACTATCCAATAGGATCCAACAGTACATTAAAAGGATAATTCACCACAACCTAGTGGGATTTATTCCTTGGCTGCAAGTTTGGTTCAACATCTGCAAATCAATCAATGTGATACAAAACATTAATAAAATAAAAAATAGAACCATATATACAATGGACTACTATGCAGCCATCAACTGCACCCCCCCCCCAAATCCTGCTATTTGCAAGGACATGGATGGAAATAGAGGGTAATATGTTGAGAAAGACAATTATCATATGATCTCTCTGATATGAGGAATTTGAGAGGCAGGGCAGGGGTTGTGGGGGGTAAGGAGGAAAAAAGTGAAACAAGATGTGACCAGGGAGGGAGACAAACCATAAGAGACTCTTAATCTCAGGAAGCAAACTGAGGTATGCTGGGGGGTAGGGGGTAGGGATAGGGTGGCTGGGTTATGGACATTGGGGAGGGTATGTGCTATGGTGAGTGCTGTGAATAGTGTACCCCTGAAGACCTATACCCCTGTACCCCTGAAGCAAATAATACATTATATGTTAATAAAAAACAACCACAAAAAACCATTTTGTGTTTTGTTTCTTATATCATCCAGAAGCTAGTAGTCTGGTGGGAAGGGGAGAAAAGGGGAAAGTTATCTAGTTGTTATTATTTTAAATGATTTCGATAAATAAAGGGCATATGAAATAAGTTGTCTGATGCCCTGAAGCAAAGTCAATATCAACTATTTGAAGCATCAGTTTTGTGTGTGTGTGTGTGAGTGTGTGTGTGTTTAATCCCCTGCAAATTTCCTGCAGGGTGAAAGAGAGTTCAGTCTAATGAAATAAATCCAAATTTTCAAAGTGAAACAAACATGTGTGAGTGAAGGAGGTATGATCAGTAACATGTGAAAAGAACCCATGAGACAATAGTGTTTCTGTGGCTGCCAACAGAGTAAATTTGGTGTAAATATCATATTTGGCAAAATTAAAATCATATCTTATAGTAGAAACATATCAAGTGGGGCGCCTGGGTGGCTCAGTGGGTTAAGCCGCTGCCTTCGGCTCGGGTCATGATCTCAGGATCCTGGGATCGAGCCCCGCATTGGGCTCTCTGCTCAGCGGGGACCCTGCTTCCTCCTCTCTCTCTGTCTGCCTCTCTGCCTACTTGTGATCTCTCTCTGTCAAATAAATAAATAAAATCTTTATAAAAAAAAAAGAAACATATCAAGTGATGCCTGTCTATAGGGGGTGTCAGGGAGCAAGAATTTCTTGCTTCCCTTGAGTCCCCTTCAAGGTTCTTCCTTCTAGTCTAGGAATCATATTACCATGAGGCAGATTAACAGAAGAAAATATAATTTAATAGCATACTTATGGTTAATCCATATAGACATGGGAATTCCAAGGACAGTCAGGAAAAATGAGGTACTTATGTCATCCTGAACTAAGGAAAAGGAGGTAGCAGTCTGTGACTTCAAAAGAAAAATATTCAAGTCACAGTGCAATACGGAGAAGAGCAGGTGTTTAGTAATTAGACGTTTGCCTTGCCATAAAGAAGGGACACTCAGATAAAATTATCTCAGGTAATAACACTTATTCTGGGAAAAATCCCTAATTCAGATTACTCTATGTCTTTAAGGAAGGGACAAAATTTTCTCTGAGCCTGCAGGGTCTTGGCTGCTTTTAGCTTAAAATATTCTGCATGCCAAAGTGACACATCTTGGTGGGACCCATCCTGAATTTCTTCAAACACAAAATAATCTTTATGCCACAGTGGTTGATCTTGGGGCAACCTGCCTTTCCCCCTATAGGAACAATCTAGAGATAAATATATAATATTTGCTGTTTGATTTTAAGGATCAATTAAAATTGGAATCTGACTCCATATTCTCAGCATTGCTATAGTATTTCTAAAGAAGTTTCTTTTGATTTAAAAAATAATTTGACATTAATTTTCAATGAAATTAGGAAAAATATTATGGAATGGAGAGATGTCCTGGGAAATACCATGAAAGTTCCTTTTTCTAAAAACATTGCTAGATTCAGGTAAGTTGGTTTCCTTAAACTTAGGTATCTATCAACCTTTTTCAAAGGGAGTTATGGAAACTAAGGCTAATATGCATGTAGGTATCTTTTTATACGTAATTGGAAAGCATTTTAAAAAACACTTTGCATATATGATTTTTTTAAAAAATGTAACACTTTCCAATTATTACTAATACCTAAAAATGCATGAAGGTAAGGAAATCATCAGGAATGAAGAGCTGAAAGGCCAGTTTTCTGATATTAAAGAAAAAAAGATGAATCAGCTCACTTTCACATAAAAATGTAATTGTATTTGAATTATTCTGCTCACTTATAAGTCAATCTTTCATAAACTAAAGAAAAATAATGGAATAGAATATAGATTTTTCTGGCAATACAACTTCTTGGAAAGGACGATTTGGATAAGAATCATGTACCACACCCAAAAGTTTTGAAAGCATGGAAAGTATTTTCTAGTGTATATAGCTGCAAGTAGTTTCTCATGGTGGTGTAATGTGGAATAGAAATTTATGATGATATGTTTTCAAGAAATAGTCTATATTAAATTGAGAAATTGTCACCAGGTGATGCATGTTAAAAACTATAGTGAAGAGTGTAAAGGAGGCAGGGAGATGAGAAAAATAATGTGTCATTCACTGTAAGTTACACTGCTACCAGGCAAGTTAATAACAAGAAATAGAAGGTTAGAGCTAAAAGAGCCTGTGGAGTCAACAAAAAATAAAGTAATCTTAATGGATGGGGCAAAACTATTCCATGAAAGAAACAGAAGTAACAAGAGACAAAATATATGTGTGTTCTACTTAATATGGGGTCTTGTATCACTCTAGTTTCCTTAACCAATCAGGAAGTATATCTAAGCAGACAACACAAGTTTTTCCCTAAATTTAGTCAGCCAATTCAGCATTCATACCTTTTGCATAGAAGGCATTGTAGACACAGCATTATTTAAACTAATGTGAAGACTGTAAACTATTTTGATTATAAAAATAGAGATGCATTTAGAAAATACACTCAGACATAAGAGAAAAAAGCTACATTGTTCAAACTATGGAAAGAAAAAGCCATTGTTGGGCTCTATCATTTCTAGACTGAAATTCCTTAAAAAGGAGGAAACTAGGGGCACCTGGGTGGCTCAGTGGGTTAAGCCTCTGCCTTCAACTCAGGTCCTGGGATCGAGTCCCAAATTGGGCTCTCTGCTCGGTGGGGAGCCTGCTTCCCCCCTCTCTCTGCCTGCCTCTCTGCCTGCTTGGGATCTCTCTGTGTCAAATAAATAAATAAATAAAATATTAAAAAAAAAAGGAGGAAACTAACACAGGAGTGTATTTATACTTTCTTCTATTTTCCTCCATATTGCTCCACTGTAGCTCTTCTCTGCCTTGTTTTCATTCTTTTCTCAATGATTCTACACTGTTTCTCACCTGACAGATTCTATGGATCTCATATTGCAGGGGGAAATTAAGTTGTGCGTGTTTGTGCACCCATGTACTTGTGGGGTTTGTGTCTCAAGAGCTTGGTGATTTTCTGTACTCACAAGTGTTTGTCTTATTATCTAGAGCCAACTTTTATAAACTACAAAAAGGAGATGCCATCTCAGAAGCTAAATTCTATGTGGGGAAGATTAGCTTTATCCTTCTCCACCCTTAAAAATAGAATGAGGTATCCTGGGAATGACTAAACCAGCAAAAGGACTCTGAAAGTTAGGAGGAAGGGGGCACTGAGCAGAGACCTCAAGACTTGAGAAATGATAGTCCTGTGAGTTTTCTGGGTTTCTTTTTTATCTCCTTTTGTTTTCCTTATATCTGGAGCAAGGCACAAGAAAAGCCTGCGTCCCAGAACCATCACTGCCTCCTCACCTTCACTTTCAGTTGGTGATTTTGCCTCAAAATTCAGTGAAAAAGTGAACGTCATTAGTTACAATTTCTTCCATCTTTCCACTTCCAAAATACAAATGGAACCAAGTACAGATAAATACAAATAAAGGTGAAACATCATGATTTTTGCCATATTGCTGAACCATCAGCATGCAAACATTTTTTTAGCATCTCCCACTGGGGAATTGTGGGGAGGGAAAAGATGACTCTACATCTTTATCTACATCTCTGATCATGTACTACTTTTCTTCCTCCCTCCCTTCCTCCCTCCCTCCCTTCCTTACCTCCATCTTTCCTTCCTTTTCTTTCATTTGTTCATTCATTCTTTCTTTTTTTTTCTTTTTCTTTCTCTTTTTCTCTTTCTTTTGTCTCTCCCTCCCTTCTTCCCTCCCTCCCTTCCTCCCTTCTATCATTTCTTCCTTTCTTCCTTCCTTCCTTCTTTCTTTCACCCCCTTCCAATTTCCCTTCCTCCTTCTCTCTCCTTCTTCCAAAATTCTAGGGGAAAAGGTACTTTTTTTTTTTTGTCTCTACTTCATTATTTACTTACTAACTTTTGTTCATCTGTTTGAGGTTTTTTGGTGTTTTTGTTTACATTTGATTCTCTTTTGGCTTGGAATTTATAATTCTTTTCAGTGGTTAACCTTACACTTTTACAATATCTTTTGTATTGTATTTTACAACATATATATTGTATTGTATTTTATTATTTTATTATATTATTGTATTGTTTTGCACAATACAAAAATTAGATAGTATATCTTAGACCAACACCTAGACAATAGACCTAAGAACCCTTGAGCTGTCATAACACTATTCTCAACTTACCTGCTATCATTGTTCTTTATTTTAATTCTATTCTTTTTTATTCTTTCAAATTATCATCATCATTATCATCACTATTATAATGGAAGTGCTTCATCCTGTTAATGAATTTTTACAACTTAATTGGGTCACCACTTCTTTTTATATTTCACACCATAGTTCTGCACTAATTTCTCTTATTCCTTCAGTATAGATTTTAGAAGTTCCTATAACATTGATCATAATTATACTATGATTGTTTTATCTGCTAATAGTTATTTAATGTCTGTTGTCCTTGCCATCCCATATGAGGGCAGACCCGTGTTAGACTTTTCTTAATTTCTGTCAAAATTGAAATCCTAGTAGCCTATTACTTTTTATTCACAATTTGGTGGAATCAACACATTAAATAGAGATTCTGCTTCTACTTATCTTTTTCTTGCAAAGGGTGATTTCCCCTCACATTATAATGATTGTAGTCAGCCCAGCCTGAAAAGTCCCCAAATCTAGTTTGAGCAAAGAAGAGAAAGGTTGGGATCAAGAGGGTGGCGGAGGGGAGAGAAAGGAGGAGAGAGGACCTTGAAGTATGGAATGGAGAAAACTGTTAGTTCATTAAGTCTGATAACAAAACTTACTTGTTTTACTATTGAAATTCCGAGTTTCTAGGACTGCATCTTGCCTATAGCATGTGCTTAATTTGTATATTTTGAATGAATAAAAGATTGAAGGAATATAAACCACAGTATAACAGAGTATAGTTCCTTTGGAAAAGGCACAGTGACCCAAACCTTGCATTCCAGGGAGACTGTGTCAAAGTGTTTGTTAGAGTGGTTTCTTTAGGAATGTGAAATACAAAGGTGAGAGAAAGATTGTTCAGAGAAATACTTACTGGAAGGCAATTATGTATTAGTATAATCTGGAAGTCTGAGAAGAATATTAATATTTATTGATTTCTTTTATCTTAAGAAAAAAATCTTTGGCTTTTCCCTCTTTTTCTTAACTTTTCACAACCTGTAACTCATTAGTTGCCTTCCCTACAGTCTTCTGCTCTAATTCTAGCTCTGATCACTTTCTTCTTGCAGTGTGTTAATCACACCTGTGTTTTGGACATAATTCTGCATAATTTGTGATCCATTTGTGCATACCTTTGACTAGATAATAAATTCCTAGAAATAAGATTCTACTAAACTTTTCTTCTTCAGATAGTATCCCATTCTCCTTAGCCTTAAGCAATATCTGACACATGATACATCTTCAACAAACTCAGTGACTCTTCTATTCTTTTCTTTAATACAGTCTTATTGGAAAACTGGTGCCAAAATTTTATGTTGCCCCTTTAATAGAATTAAAATGGAGAGATTTTTCCAGGTTCTGGGTGAAGGACTGTATTAAGGGAAATATAACACTCTATAAAATATCTCGGTCTCTTGATATCACAGAGTTTATAATTCAAGAGTTTTTAAATGAGTTCCAAGTACATGTAGAACATATTTATATTAAGGAGATTTTTGTTAAAATTGATTTCATAACATAAGGGCTAAAATAATATAATGGATTTTTCTAATCTCTTGTATTCTCCTATTTGGAAATACAGTTGCCAGCTCATAGAATATTGTTTAATGTCTCTGGCAATATTTCATGTTGAGGAGAAGTGATTTATTTAAAAACTTTCCAATATTCTAGTGTTTCTTTTAAATCATCAATATAATTCTGAGTCAGAGGCTATATTTGACTTACATTTTCATATTGATCTGGGTGAGTGATCTTCTCCAATTAGTGTTTTCATCCAACTTCTCTTTAAGGAGCTAGAGTTTCATAAAACTCTAATGCTATAAATTATAATTTTATCTATTGAGTTTCTTTGAATGTACTTTTGACTAATAGAAACTATATGTAGTCTTAATCACATTAATAGGATTCACTTAAAAAAAAACTATTGAAATGATGTTGTCTTCCAAACCCTTTCACATGATCTTATTTCATTTTATAACTTGACAAGGTTTTTACTGGGAGCACCCAATAACTCTGTTCTTTCTTTTCAGTATGCAAGCTGGAAACACTCCAGAGCTTCATTTGTAAAAGTCATTGGTATTATAAAACATACACTACAGTTATATAAAAATCAACATTTGAATCAGATATTGGAATAATACAGTGCACTTTTTATATATTTTTATTATATATTGAACATTTTCACATTTTTATCAAACTCTCTTAGATCAGTGTACAACTCAATGAATGCCACATCTTCTGGGAATGATGTAAGGTAAACACATTTTACAGGGAAAATATTAGAAAAAGTGATAGTTCCTTTATTTATTTATTTTGTATTTTTAAATGGGTATAATTTTTACAAGCTATAAACTCAATTTATAAAACTATAATTGACTTATTTATCCATCACTGAATGTGGTTATCACCTTAATTCTCTAATACATAAGGTATTCAAAATGTAGTCTAGGCAAATTTGGAGTAAGCTAAAACATATCAAGTTCTTCTTCATTTGATTCTGTGTTAAATTAGTCAACCTTAGTCAATTTAGGGTTCTCTCCAGTATGTTTTTAGAGCTGACTTTCATCTCTGAGTCATACTTAACAGGTTGGTCCAATTGGTTTGTCTCTGGTGATTGTCTGCTCAGGGAAGCATCTGTTAACTTGCCACCTGTCCTTTAGATCTTTGAGCATTAGCACCTACATATCCCCTCAGCTTTTCCTTGTCTTCCTGTGTTCTTAGGTGTCTAGTAGGAGGTCCAAACACTTGGGATCCATCCTGCTTAGAATATGGGGTTTCCTTGGGTTTTCTAGCCTTCTCTGTACCCCTCCAGAAGGAAAATAATGCATGGAAATATACTCCTATATCATGCTGATGCTGTGGGAATTTGGAAAAGCCATTTCAGGCCCTCTCTGCCACTGTGTATCTTGCTACCATGTTTTCTGTACGGTGTTTTCAGTGTGGTGTGATGTGAAGGGATGATGGGAACTTCAGACTCTCCAGAAGATCCAACCCTGCCACTGTGTATCTTGCTACCATGTTTTCTGTACGGTGTTTTCAGTGTGGTGTGATGTGAAGGGATGATGGGAACCTCAGACTCTCCAGAAGATCCAACCCTGATGGATCAAGGCTTAGGAGCCCTTCTAAGAGATTACAACCGCATACCACCCTATTTCCCTACTCTCTGACTAATCTTTGATCGCATTGTCTCTAATACATGGAATCTTTGTCTGATCTGAGGTGAACTAGACTGGATCTTTGATCTGTTCTCCCCAAATCTAGTATTTGTAGTATATAAGTGGCTGATCACTTAGAATTAAAAAACACAGAAACAAAAAGAAACAAAAACCCCTATGTTCCTGCAACTTAGACACATTTTTCTCCCTGTCTTGAGTTCATAAGTCTATTTAGAAGCTTAAAAATTAATTATAACCTCACTACCTCAATATCACTATTTAATTTCTCTGAGGCCATGACGGCAAACGGGCAAAGATTCCTAGGTTAATCAAAGAGCCCAAGGGCACAAGATAGTTCAGATGAGGAAATACATCATTTAATACATCAAGAAAAATTATCACCCATATCAATGTCCACTATAATCATCCATACAGAACTAGGGATATGATCAATCCATACAGAACTAGGGATATGAGTTTTTTTGTAGATAATACCCTTTTGTTTAAACTATTTGGGAAAATACAGGTTTTTTTTAAAGATTTTTATATATTTTGAAATTTTATTAATATATAATAGATACTATTAAAATTTTAATTATTTAAGTTTGAAAAATTAAACATCAATCTTCTCACAAATTAAAGTTAGATAATTCAATCAAATGTTATTTCATACGATGTAAGAAGGTAAGTACATTTACAAAACATTTTTTTCCCATTTTTTTAGAAAAATGAACTGGGTACCTTTATTCCCATTTTATAGAAGAAGAAATTGAAGGTCACTGAAGCTAAGTGACAAGATAGCCTTAGACTTGTACCTCTAAGAATAGGGTCCTTCCCAATCATAATACTTCATCCTACTGGCTTTATAGTAGACTTCATAGTGTAGGGCAGAGTGACGAAGTGTGGGGAAGTAATAAGTACTCTACCCATTAAGGTATTACATCATTATTCAAAAGACATGTTTGCACATTTTAGTTCTGTTTTGACAAGACCAGCCCAGAGTAGAGACCTAGAAATTGTTAACCCTTCTCAAAGAGACTCTTGTATATAATCTTTAATGATTTGTTTAATGAGTTATAATGAATCTTTTAGCTACAATCCAACTTGGTCAATTAAATGGGATTGTCTTTTAGGCCACTAGGGGCAATATGTTTTAATAGAGTAGTAAGTTAAAAATCAGCTGCTTTGTAGCCATAAAGAACTGTTACCACTTCCAAAATACGTTAGACATCTATTAGTCAGAAAGGTAAAAGTTGCTATGAAAAGCTTGTAAACAATGGCATTAGAAATGTATAACCATTTCTTCCACAAAAAAAGCTCATGCTGTTTTCCCTAAGACATGTTCATGGGAATAGAATAGCTCTAGCATTTTCTGTTCAAGTGCACTTCTTAATCAGTGTTAACTTAACTATTTATCCAAGTAGTTTTGTGACAATTTAATCTGTCCTCTAAAGCAGTGGTTCTCAAATGGGTATGGTTTTGCTCCTGGGGTATATTTGCCTAGAGACATTGCCAGATTTCTCCTGAGGGGACAAAATCATTGCCAGTTGAGAATCACTGCACTAAAGCATATTCCTCAGAGTATTCGGTCAGCATTAATACCTCCAGTGCTTTCTACAACATGGGAGGAAACAGTAACAATAGTATCAAAAGCTTAATATAATTATATATATGTAAAAAAATGGATATTAGAAGAAATATTCCCAGGCTACATTACAAAGGGGGAAATGAAGGTAGATTATTCTATGAGCTTGTAATACTCTCAGTATCTAGATACTTTCAGTGTCTAGACTACACTACAAAAGAAACCTGAAAGTTTTTGAAGATATTAACTCTTTTACCACCTTCACTGAGCATTCATAAAGGTACATGTGTGCCTTGTCTTGGCATTAATATAAATGACAAGTAGAAGGAGAAAATAGAATTGGAATGCCCAGTTTTCTAGCATGAGGGATAGTTCTTCACCAAAGACATAAAAGATAAAATTGATTTTCAACCACTATAAATGGCATTTTTCTCCAGTTCATAAAGTACTGATTTTTCACAATTTACCACATGTCCAAAAGATCAAGATTTTAGGAACCTTTGTAGTCTCCTTTAGAAAGGGATCATTTGATTTGTATGAAGCCCTTTTTTTTATTATTTCCTGAATGTAAATATGCCAAATTAAATTGTTTGGAAATTCCTTGCCCTGTCAGTTTTTGAGCTAAAAATCGTGCAAATTATTAAATGTAAACAGATAAACAGATAAATGTGGCTCTTTGTTTTAAAATAAGCTGTATTCTTGGTTTTGTCCTTAAGCATAAAGACCAGATATTTACAACCTTATTTTTTGTAAATTTTTTTTTTGGATGATTGGGAGAAATACTTCTTACTTGTAGACTGCCTTATAAATGTAGAAAGATAATACATATAATCTTTACAACCTTTCACTTTAAAAACCTCACAAATATGCAAATCTCATTTATTTTTTAGTTCTCTGTGCTTTTTGTAAAAATAACCTCCAGGCATAAGTACATTCAACTAACTGTAGTTAAAAATGGACAGTTTATTTAAAAGAAGCACCAGCAGCAAAAATCAAACCCTAACAAATGAAATAATACAGCATAAAATAACAATTATAATTTTGCCAACCCAGGAAGATATGCTGTTAAAAATAACAACAAAATTTGCTTAGTTGGACAAATAACACTTTAAGAGACCATATGACCTCCGAACAGCAAGGAAGATATTTTAAGAACTTTCCCACATATTCTCTTTAATAATTTCTCCTGAGGGTTATCTCTGACTCTGTGACCATCTTAAATACCTTCTTATATGGCATTTGATTTCAAGTGTCCTGAGTTCTCTAAAAACTCACATGTATATGTCCATGCTTGAAATAATGTATAAATCTGAAGACATCAGGCACTGCGTATATTTGGAATCCTGTTTTATCTTTACCTACCATTTTTTCCCCTTCTTTCTGCAGGATACATGCAGGAACTACTGTCTGTATAAACTAATATAACATCTTCCACTAGCACACTACCAGCATATTTAGTTTCTCTTTATAATCAAAACTATAGATACAATTAAAAGACCAATTGGTAGTGTCTTATCTCTATGATGGGGGTTTCGACTCACAGTGCAGTGCAGACATTAGGTAGAATCTTGCTTTCACTTTAATGCTATATAGTAAAAGACAGATAATGTCTATAAAGACTAAGCACTCTTCATTTCATGTCTGCAGTTTTAAAACAACTCATTGACACCTTCAATGTCTTTCTTTTTGCCAGCCTGTATTATGAATGGAAAGGAGTGGTGCTGGTCAGGGAAAGTGGGAGACACTCAAAAACTAGACAAGGAAATGGATAGGAAGTTGGGTTGCAGCATCCAAGTGGTGCTACTGAAGAGGTCTGCTGTACTGAAAGGTGACCATGGCAACAAGGAAACTGAGATGATGAGAGAACAAACATACTCTAAAAAATGTGAGCTCCTTCATTTTTTTATCAAACACTTGATTGCTTTCAGAATTGAGACAGCTAAGTTCTCTATTGTGTTTTATTCTTCTAGGAAGCAAATGAAAGTTCTGGCAGGATCAGTTAAGGGGTACTCAGAATACAGGTAACAAAGTGTATTATTCTGTATGATAGCCTTCCAAGACTTCTTTTCTTGAATATTTTATTCAATGGATTGAAAATTACCATCAGTATGGACATATCTGGTATCTAAGCAATGCTACTGGGAAGAGGAGTCTCCATCTGCATTAGTCTGTTTGCTGGCATGATTTGAAGCAAACCTGCACAGCTGTTTCAGGGAATGGCAGGGCCATTCCTTATTAATTCCTTAGTCATCCTAACTGTATCACTGTTTATCTCCATTCTCTGAAGTACTCTGAAGAGGCAAATGAAAAATCTGGCAGTTTCCACTGAGAGAAAGAGCAGCTTCGGCAACACTGAATTGGTTAAGGCCGATCTCTTTTTTAATAAGGAATGTTTAGTATAGAAATAGATTTTTGATATGTCTTAGTGTTGACAATTATTTAGAAGTCATTGATACACAAACATAAATACTCTTTTAAGAATATTATGGAGACGATTTGGTCAAATAACATAATTACATACTTGAATTCCACTGAAAATTTTTTTTAAATTTTATTTTACTTTTCCAGTGCTCCAAGATTCATTGTTTATGCACCACACTCAGTGCTCCATGCAATACATGCCCTCCTTAAATACCCACAACCAGGCTCACCTAACCCCCATCCCTCACCCCTTCAAAATCCTCAGTTTGTTTCTCAGAGTCCATAGTCCCTCATGCTTTGTCTTCCCCTCCAATTTCCCCCAATTCACTTTTCCTTTCCTTCTCATGTCCTCCATGTTATTCTTTATGCTACACAAGTGAGAGAAACCATATGATAATTGACTCTCTGCTTGACTTATTTCACTCAGCATAATCTCCTCCAGTCCTGCCATGTTGATATAAAAGTTGGGTATTCATCCTTTCTCATGAAGCCATAATATTCCATTGTATATATGGACCATATCTTCCTTATCCATTCGTCTGTTGAAGGGCATCTTAGCTCTTTCCACAGTTTGGCAATTGTGGCCATTGTTGCTATGAACATTGGGATATGTCTGGGATTTTTGAAATCATTAGTTTTCATACAAGTGATGAGATAGCTTTCTCTATCACCACAATAATGTCATTTATATTTGGTTAGAGGGAATAATAATTTTTTCCCTATGGTGATGATTGATAAGATGATGTTTTCACTGTATTGTGTCAAAAATGGAATTTCTATGTTGGCAAATATTATCATATGTATATTGAAGTTAAAAGGAGCACTTGTAAAAAAGTATTGGAATGGAAACTAAATTATTAAATATTATTTTGTTAATTAGGTGGAGTTGCTCATTACATTATATTTTCTGTTTTTTAGAGACAATACCTGTTGGCAAAGCTGGGTGGCTCTTTCATTAACCATCTCTCTTCTGCTTGGGTTGTGATCTCAGGGTCCTGGGATTGAGCTCCATATCAGTGTCCCTGCTCAGCGGGAGCCTGCTTTGCCCTCTTCCTCTGTCTGATGCTCCCCAACTTGTGCTCACTCTTTCTCTGTCAAATAAGTAAATAAAATCTTAAAAAAAAAAAAAAGTCAATACCTCTTAACAAGTTATTATCCATCCACCCAACACTGTTGGTAAGATAATATCTTTACATGCCTTTGAGATTTCAGAAATGATGCTAAATATTATTAACTTAGATTCCTATTTGTTCTTTTCTCCTTTGTCCATATTATAGTTCCTATTGTCTTTTTTCTAACATTTGCTTTTCCATAGCCCATGATTTTTCTGGAGATAAAGTTTGTGACAGAAACTAAATGAGGAGTTGGGGAAAAATGAGCTCTAAGAAATTTTGCATTCTTCACAAGTTTCTGTCTCTGAGGTTGGATACATGATGTCAGTTACAAAGTCCATAGTTGCCTTAGGAATTTTTATTCCTCTTAAAATGTAAGAACTATGACCTATGGGTGCTAGCCAAGATTTACTTTCTTTTCTTTTCTTTTTTTTTTTTTTTTAATTTATTTGTTTTGGGGGGAGGGACAGAGGACAAGGAAGAGAGAGAGAAAGAGAGAATCTCAAGCAGACTCCCTGCCGAGCATGAAGCCTGACATGAGTCTAGATCCCAGAACCCTGAGACCATTACCTGAGCCTAAATGAAGAGCCAGCCACTTAACGAACTAAGCCACCACCCAGATGTCACTGGGTGCTAGTGAAGATTTCTAACCTTCTGTTATATTCTGGTTGTAAACATGATTATACAGTAACATGTGTTTATGTAACATCTTTCTTCTAAGTAATTCAAATTATTTTTCCCATCCTTCAACTTTGTCACTGCCTATGAAGAAATAACAGATATATAGATAGATAGATCTATAAAGATCTATCTATATATATTCAAATACACACACACACACACACACACACACACACACACATATCTCACATGTCACAAATAGAGAAATGGAAACAAATAGAAATGGAAACAAAATGATGAAATGATTTATCTGTCATCAAAGTGACAGTCTAGGTTTGAGCCTTGTTCTATATCCTATATTCTTCCTTCTATTAAGCAATTCCTCTGTGTAGAGAGAAAATAATGGGGGTTAGGAGAGGGAAGAAAATAGAGCCAGGAGAATGGATATAATGTGATAGACTGGATGATAATTTGATGAGCCTTCTGGAATGCTTCCATAGAAATCAACTCTAATTCAATGAATAGATTGATATTGGTCTGAAATGATAAAAATCTGTACGTAATTGTGAACTCAGTACACAATTACTATTGTGGACCCACATGCTAGGACTCCAAAAATCATGCCTTTGCTTCTACCTTCAAAAAGTCTTTGAAAAATGATAATAATGATTTCTTCCAAAGAGGGAACTCCATGAGAGGGAGAATTTCCATTTCATATTGTTTTTGTACCTTTTGAATCTTGAACTCAGGGAACATGCTATTGTTTACCAAAGTCATTAGAAGTTAATATTCTTTTAAAGTGGACTATGGACTTTTTCAGCTTCCCACAAAATCAAGATCTACTCTGAATCACTGAAGAAGATCACAAAATCTGAGATCTTGTCTCCCTAAGTTCATTTGGATTTTAGCTCTTATTTTCTAAACTTCAATTTCTTTTGTCTTTTAAGTAAGCTCTACACCCAACATGGGCCTTGAACTCACAACCCCAAGATCAAGAGTTGCGTGCTCTACCACTGAGTCAGACAAGCACCCTACTAAACTTCAATTTCACTGAAGAATATGCACAAAGAAACATTCAAGGGGATGGAAACTCATCAGATTAGAGTTGTTCATAAAACTCTGTGTCCACATGGAGCTCTATGAGTTCTAGAACCCCTGAATTTTTCTTGTGCCTTTCAGCCCTCACCCTGCAACTCAGGGGGAATAGCCCTTTAAAGTAAAGCTATGAGGGAGACTCCCCATAGTGATCCCTAGATAAGTCCCTCTTATCCCTAGATAAGTCTAGATAAAGCTAATCCCTAGACTTATCCCTAGAGTGCTCTACTCTGAAGAATGTGAAGATCTAACCAAAAGAGGACTTTCTAACATGAATGAAAGAAAGAAGCCACAGAGCAGCAGGGTACACAAATGAAAGAGGAAAAGGGAAAGACACCAAAAGAAGAGGAAAGTTACGGATGCCCATTCAAGGCAAACTCCACAGGGCTTGAAAACTGACCCCCGCATAACAGTAAAGACGTTTATTCCCATTCTCTATACTCAGAGAAGTTTCCCTTCACTAAGGGTTACACTAACTTATGGGAGATCTCACTAACTTGGGGAATGAAATGGCAGGATTATGCTCATGTTTCTTAACATTCTTGATTTTTTGAAATTAAGGGACACTGCAGGGAATAGGAACTTATGCCTTTACTCTTAAAAGTAAAATATCAGAAGACTACACAGAAGATTTTTATTTATATGGGTTAATTTTTTAACCTCAGTTTGGATTTTCAATGTACATTTAATTTCATGTTTTTATTCTAACCAGGATTTCTCTTCATATTTATTGGCAAGAGCCACAGCTCCATTAGGAGAAAGCATAAATTTCTGTTGTTGATATATTTTAGTTTTGTTTTGTTTTGAAAACTCCTTTATAAATGTGTTTTCCCAAGTTTAATGCCTGAGGTACCATCTGCCAAGGTGTAAACAGACTTACATTGTACAATGACAGAAGCTTGGTGTGTCAGCAGAAAATTAATAGTTGTTTTGTTTTTATTGCTAATACAATTGACTGTATGAAGCTATTTAATTGTTTTTTGTTTATCTCCAAGTTTTTCCACATTATTAACATCTTGGTTTTCTTTCCTTTTAATTACAAAACAACGAAATCTTTAGTAACCATATGTTATCATAGAACACTGCTATGGTGTATTGGGCCATCATTGTTTGTCTCTCCTCCATGTCCACACCATGAAAATTCCTTTTAGTAAATTTTTATTGTTTGATCATAGAATTCTACACAAAAAGAGCACAGACTCACACACAAAAAGCATTAAAGTCAGGAAGAGATGACATCAATGAAACTCCAGTGCTGAAAAAGTATCCAAATTATTCTTCAGGACTCACTGGACATTTGAGAGAAGAAAGCTATTAGGTCTAGAGTGTAAATTATGTAGTGAACAAAGAAGATGGAACTAAGAGTTGAAAGAATTTCCATATATTTTCATTGGTAGACATTCTTAGCACACAGAGAGATTTTTAGTATTTCTTTCCTACTACCTATTCTCTTATTTTAAGGTAATTTCTTGGCTCTACCATTCCAGAAAAAGTTAACAAGTGCAGAACAATACGGTAATTGAAATAATCTCCTTTCAACACTTAAAGAAAAATTGGCAGGGTGGTCATTTTGCCCAGTGGTTAATGACATTATTCAGTAGAACCTTATCTAAAGATACTGATATTTAGCTCTGTCCATATGACTTAAAAATCAAACAATTCTTCAACCCCTTAAAATAATGAAAATTTCCTTCTAACTTAGTTTTTCCTTCTTAATGGCTTTTGATTAAAGGTGGTTATGGAAGAACGTTTTTAATCCTCTATTTCCATGAAGGCAATTGCCAAGAAAAAGGAAATAACCTTTCTCCTCAATCAAACAAGAAAGTAGCTATAGCTACAAAACAAACTATGAAAGCCCACTGCAAAATATGGTAATATTTGAAGAGGTGGTAGGAAGGACACAAAGAATCAATAAGACCACCAGTGGTATTTAAGTCCCTCCAAGATCCAATGAAGCAAAGCAATCTATGGCCATGACCTAGTGATGGATGGAATGGTGAACAGGTAGTGGAAATATAACTGAAGGAGACTGCCAGAGGAAACAGGGAGTGAAGTAGAATGTTCTTTCCCAGCCAGAGCTGTGCTTTGGAAGACACATGGACCTTTTTCAATGAAGAAAAACTAAAGAAAGAAACTCCCAGGTGTAAGAAAATAAGAGATTTAATAAGACAGTGTCTTAATAGTGTCTAACCTGAATCAAAGCCCCAAATTTCCTGTGGTCTCTTCTTCGCCTTCTTCTTCTCCTCTTTTTTTTTTTTAATTAAATTAAATTAAATTAAATTTATTTATTTATTTTTTAAGATTTTACTTATTCAGTTGATAGAGACACAGCAAGAGAGGGAAGATAAGAAGGAGGAGTGTGAGAGGGAGAAGCAGTCTTCCTGCTGAGCAGGGAGCCTAATGTTGGCCTCCATCCCAGGATCCCAGGATCATGACCCAAGCTGAAGGCAGACACCCAATGACTGAGCCACCCAGCCACCCCTCCTCTGGTTTATTTTTAAACACAAGGGTCTTCACTTAAATAACTATCTCAATTCAATTCAATTTAAGGCCACATAATAATCTTGGCTTTAAACCATATCCAGCAAAGGACAATCCTAAACAAAATCTGAAGAACATAGATCACAAGAGGGTTTGTACAGGGCAGTTGGTGAAGATTTTAAAAATATGATTCTATTGCTCAAGGAATTTATATTTGATATAATCTATTTTTTTAAAGGACAAATAATTGATAAAAAGGTTTACAGAAGGCATGAGGAGAAGCTGATATCTCCACAGGAGTGAAAAATTCTCTTTATAAAATATAAAATTTAAATATAATTATAATATAATTATAATATATGTTATATAATATATATAATATATTATAATTTAAATATAAAGAAAATATAAAAATCTTCTTTATAAGGAAAAATAAATAAAGTATAAAAAATAAATAAAGCATAGATGAACACTGAACAGCAAGGGCAGGTAGTAAAAGCAGAATATTTATCTTAGAAAGTAGACTGTGCATCTGAATGTTTAAAACTCATACTTATGTTTGTAATAAAATCAATCTGATTGGAATAAGTAATTCCAGTGAACTGATGGAATGTATAGAGATATGTTTTCACAAAACAGCAAAATTCATGAAGCATTAAATTTAAGAGCTAAGACATGTAAAAGATATAAAAATATGTGAATTTTTCTCAAAGCCATTCTAAAATATATAGTGTATTTTCCATGTGTTTTAGCCAAAAAGCATCTGTTCAGATTAATTGCATTATTAAACTCATAGTACACATTTTTTATAAAATAATTTATTACACATAATCTCTACATTTGTAAAAATGTAGTTAACATGTGTATCCTCATTATATTTTCAAATCACATGGGAACAAAATTGCTGAATATATACATTTCTTTTACAAAAACAACATCAGTTAACCACAAACCTGAAATTGTCAAATGGAATTCACATTTACAAGATTAAATTTTAGCAAGACTCTGCATAATGAATAATAAAATGTACCAAAATTTTTCTCAAGCAAATTTGCTTTAAGTACTAAATAAAATAATTTGTTTAAGTTTTTAACAGTAAAATATAAAAAATGGTATTTTTACTGGAATAATGAATGATAGATATCTAACTTCAGTACCAAAATTTATATTCAAGTTGATATAGAGACTTGATCATATTTTAATTATAAGGGAAGGAGATAGGCAAAAGAGGAGTATTTATGACTCTTTTTTTTCCATTTTATTTTATTTTATTTCTTTTCAGTGTTCCAGAATTCATTGTTTATTTACCACACCCAGTGCTCCATGCAATACGTGCCCTCCATAATACCCACCACCAGGCTTACCTAACCTCCCACCTCCGTCTCCTCCAAAACCCTCAGCTTGTTTCTCAGAGTCCATCGTCTCTCAGTATTTATAACTTTTAACAAATTTCTTATAATGGCCATTTTCAAAAGAAATTTATGTAAAATAAAAGAATATGGGAAATGGTCTTCAGTAAACATATGCTACCATTTAGATGTTTATATACATAATTAAATTTAGTTGTTAAAATGACTATATAGCTATGCTGTCCTAACAAAATGCACTGCTGGTTGGATTAGACAATGTAAATTTATATTCTTACAATTCTGGGGGTTGGAATTTTGAGATCTGGGCACCAGTATGATTCTTTCAGTTCTAGTGAGAGCTCTCTTCCTGGTTTATAGATGGCCACATTCTTGCTAGTCCTTACCTGGCCTTTCTGCAGTGCATGCTTTCCCTCTTCCTCTTTTTATAAGGCCATTAAGCTATCTGATTAGGACTCCACCTTAAGACCTCACTTATCTTTAATTATCTTCTGAAAGCTCTATTTCCAAATCTAGTCATATTGGGTGTTAGGACTTTAACAAATGAATTGCGGAGGGCAGGGGGCACAATTCAGACCATGATAAGGTATAGATTTTTATCAGTCAGTATAGTGTTAGTTTTGCTGTGTTAACATATATATCCTGAAATTTCAGTGAACTAGCACAGTAAAGTTTTATTTCTCTATCAGACAACGCAGGGATCTAGCCTGCTTTTACCTTCTGGTTCATTCATCTCAAACATGATTTTCAGGGTCATCTCACAAGGAAGAGAAAGTATGGACAGTGTTTAATATCTGGCAGACCAGATATTAAATACTTTCTTTATAGCCATAAAATTATAAAGCTAGAGGGGTACATATAGATAATCAAGTCCAATCCTCTTATTTTAACTTTAGTATAAATGAGTAAAATGAGCAGAGAAAGTTTAGATAAGTCATTGAAAGCCACAGAACAAGATGCTGACTGGGCTAGAAGTTGAATTCAAGTGTCCTGGCCTAGTGTGAGTTAACCAGTAACATAGCTTCCCAATGAATTCTATGATTTTTTTTTTTTTAATATCATAAGCTCTAAGTCAATCTCATCCTGTTGAAATATTAAGTCCTGGAAATCAGAAAAGCAAACTAATTACCTTTTATGATGAATCTATCCTAAAACAATGAAAGGAAAATTTATTCTAAAGAAATTGAGTACGTTTAAATATTTATTTGTCCTAATTTTTCCATAAATTTAACAATTTAGTTCAATCACACAAACAAAAGCTTGCTTCATTGCCACATTTTTTTCTTATGGAAAAAAATATGTGGGTCCTATTTTTTTCAATAATCTTTGTTCTCTAATTTCCAATTCAGAGTATATTTAACTACATTTTGCCTTCTATTCTATGTGTCTACCTACAATATGCTTTGTGAACAGAAACCAGATCTTGAAAGAGCTTTCTGAAAGCTTGTAATGTACCATAATGGAAAAAAAAATCTTTTCTAAGAAAAATCCTACTAATAAATGGAACTCCAGGTAATTCAGTTATTTATAATATATGTTCGTTATTCTAATATGTATGGCATATTGAGTTTCTTTTACATAGAAAAGGAAATCAAATTCATATCCACCATATATTTTCTTCTCTGTTCTATAACTATTCAATCATTCTCAATTTTTTATTGCATTCCCTTGTGTTGCCATTTTAATCATTAAAGAAATCATTCTAAGACTCAGGCATTAGACTTATAAAACCATATTAAAAATTTCTGTTAATTTAATTTCAAATTATTTAGATTTTTACCCTATTGCTATTTTGGGGGTAGAAGGAAAGGAAACTCTTGCCTATTTTAAAATCACAAAAACTAAATATTTCATAAACTGAACACAGATAACGATTATGGAGAGAATTGAGTCATTTTTTTTTAGCATGACTTTGGAGCAACAAGATCAAATGGGCCTAAGTTCAATTTAACTTCAATATCTCCAGTGTTTATTAGTTGTGACTATATTAGTCTACTAGGGCTAAGAAAGTAACATACACTGCATGGCTTAAACTCCAGAAATTTGTTTTCTTTCTTTCTTTCTTCCTTTCTTTCTTTCTTTCTTCCTTTCTTTCTTTCTTTCTTTCTTTCTTTCTTTCTTTCTTTCTTTCTTTCTTTCTTTCTTTCTTTCTTTCTTTCTTCTTTCCTTCCTTCCTTCCTTCCTTCCTTCCTTCCTTCCTTCCTTCCTTCCTTCCTTCCTTTCTCTTTCTTTTTTTAATATTTATTTATTTGACAGGCAGAGATCACAAGTAGGCAGAAAGGCAGGCAGAGAGAGAAGGGGAAGCAGGCTCCCTGCTGAGCAGAGAGCCCAATGCGATGCAGAGCTTGATCCCAGGACCCTGAGATCATGAGCCGAAGGCAGAGGCTTTACCCACTCAGCCACCCAGGTGCCCCCAGAAATTTGGCTTCTTACAATTCTAGAGTCTGAAAGTCCAAGGTCAAAGTTCTGACAGGGTTGATTTCTCTTGAGGCCTTTCTTCTTGACTTGCTGATGGTCATCTTCTTGCTATGTCTTTGTATGACTTTTCTCTGTCTATATACATCTCTGGTATCCCCGTCTTCAACCTTTAAGAACAGCAGTCCTACTGGATTAGGGCCACACCCTATAACCTCATTTAATGTTAATTGCCTCCTTAAAGGCCCTATCCAAATATAGCTGCATTGGGGATTAGCAATTTAACATATGAATTTTGAGGGGATACAATTTAGTTCATAACAGTTACTCTAGGCAAATAATTCACCTGTAAGCCTCTTTTTCCTGTCGTATAAAATGGAGAGGTTAATAATTACCTTGCAAAGTTATTACCAAATGAAATTCTGTCAAGTCCCCAACACAATATAAATGCTTAATAAATACTGTTGTTCTAATTGTAAATTTGACACACCTACCCCTGACTTTCCATCTCCTGTTAGTTGTTGCATAGGTATCAAAGAAAGAAGAGAAGGAATGAGGATAATCAAAGATTTATTGGGGGTGCCTGGGTGGCATAGTCGATGAAGTGTCTGACTCTTGATTTTGGCTCAGACTATCATCTCAGGGCCATGAGATTTAGCCCTACATTGGGCTCTGTGCTCAGAGTGCAATCTGCTTGAGTTTCTCTTTCCCTCTGCTTCTGCTCTTCCTACCCCCACACTCTTTCTCTCTTTCAAGTAAATAAATAAATCTTTTAAAAAAATTACAGAATTACACTTAAAACTAGTGATACTCTTGATTAGGAATTAACCAAAATCAGCTTAATTGTGGGTTATGTCCCACTTTTGTAATTGTCCTTAAGATTCTATAATTATCTCAGCTCTAATTTTGCTTTGTGCTCTTGAGAGATGGGAATGTTATTAAGGATATCCTTTACTAGTAAATGTGATAAGAATAGACACCCCACTCCCCCCAAAATAGAGTAATAATTTTATGTAGCTCATTTTGGATTAATATATTATGTAGTGATTTGAACCTTAACATATAGATAAACCAATCAATGTTCATTAAGTTAAATGAGCTGCATAGAAGTATAGAAACAACTTATGACAATGATGAAACTACTACTTAGATTTCTTAATTGCTACCCAATATATTTATTAGTTCAGTTTAATTGTTTGACTTACCCTTTAAGTGACTTTAGGTATCTAAGCCCTCAGTTTGTTTGCTTTTTATTTGTAAAATAGTGGTAACCATGGTAGACAAACCCTAAGGAATTTTGATAGACATTGCATTGAATCTGTATATTGCATTGGGTAGTATGAGCATTTAAATAATATTAATTCTTTCAATCAATGAATGTGGAATATCTCTTCATTTATTTGTGTCTTTAATTCCTTTTATTGTCTTATAGTTTTTAGTACACAGGTCTTTCACCTCCTTGGTTAAATTTATTTCTAGGTATATTATTCTTTTTGATGCAATTGTAAATGGGGTTGTTTTCTTAATTTCTCTTTGTGATAATTTGTTGGTAGTATATAGAAATGCCACAAATCTTTATGTTGACTTCTATCGTGCTACTTTATTGAATTCAGTTGCTTATTCTAACAGTTTTTTGGTAGAATCTTAAAGGATACACACACACACACACACACACACACACACACACACACATATGGTATTGTCATTGGCTAATAGTGATAGTTTTACTTCTTTCTTACACGTTTGAAAGTCTTTTGTTTCTTTTCCTTTCTTAATTGCTGAAGCTAGGCCTTCCAAAATTATGCTGAATAAAAATATAGAGAGTGGGCATTCTTGTTTTTTGGTTTTAGAGAAAAGGCTTTCAGCTTTTCACCAATTAGTGTGATGCTAGCTGTGGGCCTATTATAAATGGTCTTTATTTTGTTTAGGTATGTTCTTTCTCTACCCACTTTGTTGAAGGTTCCTATCTATAAATAAATATTAAATTTCATCAAATGCTTTTTCTGCATCTATCAAGATAAGTATATGATTTCTTAGTCTTCTTTTTGTTAATGTGGTATATCATATGGACTGATCTATGGATGTTGAACTATTCTTGCATCCCTAAAATAAATCTGACTTGATCATGATGTATGATCCTTTTAATGTTTTGTTGAATTTGGTTTGATAATACTTTGTTAGGGATTTTTGCATTTATATTTATCAATGATAATGGCCTATTTTGGTAAAGTCCTCTGATTTGGCTATTATGGTAATGCTGGCTTCATAAAAAGAATTTGGAGGTGTTACCTTCTTTTCACTTTTTGGACACAATATAGAAGGATAAGTATTAATCTTTGAATGTTTGGTAGATTCACCGGTGAAGTTGTCCGATACCAGACTTATTTGTAGTGAGGGTTTTTTGTTTTGTTTTTGTTTTGTTTTGTTTTTAAAGATTTTATGTACTTATTTGAGTGAGAGAGAGAGAGAGAGAGACAGCACAAGCGGGAGAGGGGCAAAGGGATGGGGAGAAGCAAACTTCCACTGAGCAGGGAGACCAGTGTGTGGCTCAGTCACAGGACCCTGGGGTTATGGCGTGATCTAAAGGCAGATATTTAACCAAACTAAGCCACCCACGCACCCTCGTAGTGAGATTTTTGGATTACTAATTCAGTCTCCTTACTAATAATCAGCCTGTTCAGATTTTCTATTTCTTCATTATTTAGTCGTGAAAGAATGTATGTTTCTAGGAATTTATCTATTTCTTCTAGGTTATCCAGTTCATTGGCATATCATTATTTGTAGTTGCCTATTCTGTTCCTTTGTGTTTCTGTGGTTCAGTTGTAACTTCTCTTTCATTTTTGATTTTGTTTATTAGAGCCCTGCCTTTTTTTTCCCCTCAGCTACTCTAGCTAAATGTTTATCAATTTTATGTTTTCAGAGAGCCAGCCCTTAGTTTCATTGCCTTTTCTATTGTTTTTGTAGTTTTTATTTCATTTATTTATGTTCTGATCTTCATTATTTCCTTCCTTCTACTGCCTTTGGGTTTCATTTGTTCTTTTCCTAGTCCCATTAGGTATAAAATTAGATTTTTTACCTGAAATTTTTCTTGTTTCTTGAAGTAGGCCTGAATTGCTATCATCTTCCCTGTTAGATCCACTTTTTTTTTCTTTTTTACTAAATTCCAAAGATTTTGGTATGTAATATTTTTGTTTTTATTTGTCTCTAGGTATTTTTTATTTCTTCTTTGATTTCTTCAGTGGCCCATTAGTTGTTTGGTAACCTATATAATATCCAAATATTTGTGGTTTTTCCAGTTTTCTAAGTAATTTCTAATTTTATACCATTGTTGTCAGAAAATACGCTTGATATGATTTCAATCTTGAGTTTGTTGAGATCTGTTTTGTGGCTTAACATGTCATTTATTCTGGAGACTATTCCACGTGCACTTGCAAAGAATGTATATCCTGTTGTTCTTGGATGAAATATTCTGCATATATCTATTAAGCACATCTGGTCTAATGTGTCATTTAAGGTTGATATTTCTTTATTAACTTTCTGTTTGTATGATCTTTATTATACTGCTTTTAATTTATCCCTTGAGGTCCATTAATATTTTCTTTATCCATTTTGGTGCTCTTATGTTGTATGAATATACACTTGTAAGTGTTATGTCTTTTTTTATGTTAATTTTTTTTTTTTTTTTTGAGAAAGCAGAGAGAGGAGGGAAGGGGAGAGGGAAAGGGAGAGAGGAATCCAAGACAGGCTCCACTCCCAGTATGGAACTTGACACAGAGTCCACTCTCACACTCTGAGATCATGAACTGAGCTGAAACCAATAGTCAGATGCTTAACTGACTGAACTACCCAGGCACCTCAAGTGCTATATCTTCTTATTGGATTGACCCCTTTATCATTATGTGATGCCTTTCTTTGTCTTTTAGAATCCTTGCGTTAAAGTCAATTTTGCTTGATATAACTACACTACCTTTTTGTTTCCATTTGCATGGAATATCTTTCTCCATCCCTTTACTTTCAGTCTGTGTGCATTTTTACTCCATAAATATATTAGCTTTTCACAGGCAGCATATAGATTGGTCTTTTTTTTTCCTTTTTACTCATTTAGCCACTTTATGTCTTTTGTTTGGAGAGTTTAGCTCACTTACATTATTATTACATTACAATAATTACATGGTAATTATAGGGAAGTATGTACTTATTACCATTTTGTTAATTGTTTTCTGGTTATTTCTCATAGTTCCTCTCTGTTCCTATTCTCATAGATACTATCTTTTAGAAGCGTGGATGGATGGGTGAGTGGATAGATAGTCTAATGTTAATAGATGGATGGTATTGAAATTCATAGAAGTATAGATAGCATTATATAGAGAGGAGAAAATATAAGAAATGATATAGAGCAGCAATGTAGAAGATGTGTTTTAGAATGGAAATATTCCTTTTGGTTCTAGAATAATAAGGTAGTGAGAGATAGACCCAGAAAGTTAGGGTGCAATTACACTAGTTAATTATCTGGGATTAAGGTTTTTGGCAGATGTTGACATATTTATAATTTGATTAGCAAACATGTAACTACTGAGCAGAGCACCTACTTTGCCCATCATTTTCCTGTATCATAAATAAAACTGTGAATAAAACAGATGTAATTTCTATATTCTTTGGAATTATAGATACAAGAAGTTGGTAGCAATTAGAATAGTAAATGGGGAAAACTGTAGCTTATTTTAGGTTAATGCTGAAACTCAGCTACCTGAGTTTTTTTTAAAGATTTATCCTTTTTTTTAAGATTTTATTTATTTATTTGAAAGAGAGAGTATGAGCAGGAGCACAAGCAGTATAGAGAGGTAGAGGGAGAACCAGACTCCCCACTGAGCAGGGAGCCTGATGCGGGACTTGATCCCAGGACCCTAGGATTATGACCTGAGCCAAAGGCAGATGCTTAACTGACTGAGCCATCCAGGTGCCCTGTTGCTTTAGTCTATTATTTCTCATTTTGAATGACATGGATACAACAGAATAAAAAAAGATTTAGAATAAATTGAAATTGTTAACATGTCCTTTACAATTTACAATTTCTTTTTATTTATTCACTTACTCAAATACAGCTTTTGAGTGCCTGTTTTATGATGCACACTGTGCTAGGGGCCCTACAGTGAAATAAAAGTCCTCCAAGTTTGATCTGCAGACAAAAATACCATCAACAATAACACAGTAGTGGAAGAAATATGCAAAAGGTATGTATGGGATGTTATGGAGGAAGCATAGAGAAGAATCACCTAACCAACTTGGGAGGAGAAAGAAGGCTCTATGAAGGAGCTGAGCTGAGTCTTGAAGGATAAAACTTAATGTATAAATACAGGTTTTGTCTTAAAATATATATATATATATATATATATATATATATATATATATATAACCTATGATTTAAGACATAAGATTTAAGACATAATAAGAGAGAGATAAAATCCAAGTATAAAAATGAGGTTTATACTAGTGGAGAATTAATGATATGAAACTATAGTGTATGAACTAAAAATTAAAGGATGAATAATATTTTGATATACAGAGGTACAAAGGTGGCAAATATTGGGAGAATACAAGGGGATCCTAGGTATAGTTTTATCAAAGGAACACATATAGATAAAAAAGAGAACATATTGATTCAGATATCGTGGGCATGAAACTTACATAATTTATGGCCATCTCCTGTAATAATTTGGAAATAAAAATTAGATACAAAAGTGAATGTTTATTTAATAAAAAGTAAAATCCCATCAAATTACTGTAAACTTATAGATGTATGACTTTTCTTATGAGATCCCTTTCGACAATTTAACAGAAATGTTCGTGTAAAAATGTCTCCTGATTGCAACCTGTTTCGAGGTCTTCAGAACTCTTTACAACTCCCAGAAACTTCTAGCATTCAGAGCGAGTACATAAGTAAGGTGCCCTGGCACATCAAGTTTATCAGGCTGGAGGTAAATCTCTGTGTGATTAGGAAGGGTAAGGCATAGGTTCCTGGGTGGTTCAGTTGGTTAAAGTGTCTGCCTTCTGCTCAGGTCATGATCCCAGGGTCCTGGGATGGAGCCCCACATAGGGTTCCCTGCTCAACAGAGAGCCTGCTTGTTTCTCTCCCTTGGCTGTTCCCCCTGCTTGTGTGCTTGCACTCTCTCTCTCTCTGTTAAATAAAGAGGAGCAGGGTGCAAGAGTAGGAGTTGTGGGAACAGTAGATTTATGTAAGATAAAATCAATGAAATGCGAGAAAATGAGGGCAATCATGGGATGCTTTAAAAGCTTATCAAGCTTTTTGGTTTTATTCATTGAGAGAGTTTACAGGAGTTTGTAAAAGTAATTCTTGTACTTTAGGACATATTTTCTTAAAATACAAAGTACATAGAAAATGATTTGCAGAGATACATCATTTTTTCATATCAGAATTGATTTGACCTTCACTCCAATCTAATGATGCTATATATAGATAGATGACTTATTACAGGGTTTCAAAGCCTACCCTCAGTGTTCATAAAAATATATTTTTCATTTTCGTACCCTTAAAAATCCAAGGGTACTCAGCAAAATAAATCTAATGGAATTTTTATTACTTCCTTGCTTTTAAAAAAGTGATTTTATTTTAATGACATATTTGGGAAAATAATGGGATAGCAAGGGAATTTCACAATATTATGAGAGTAATAACAGCTTTCATTATTAAGCTCCCACACATAAGGGCAGATAAACAGAGTAACTAAAGAAAGATGACAAATTGATGTGATTAATTGTCTTAATTAGGAATAAGAATACAATTACATACTTGGGAGAAATAAAAACTTAAAACTAAAACTAAGCAAGCCTTATTTTGTCTCTTCCCCCTCTTATTGGGTTTTTCACTTGTTCTATAGGAGACAAAGGTTATAAGCCCCTATGGGATGACACACAAATTACTTGGAAATTATTCTTCCAGGTGGCCCATTAGAAGGCAACTGTATCAGAGTAGAGTTGGTTTCTACCAAATGAGAATTAGACATTGGTGTTCTGTGTTCACATTCTCTATAAATATAAGGTGCTTGTATGGGTGTTTTCACAAGTATAGTGAGGCTGTTTCTTGCTTCCACAGTTAGCATCTGTTTTGCACCAACTTGTTCAATAACAAGCGTATATCCCCCTTTCCCAGTGTACCTCAGCTTCCTTCAGGCATCGCAGCTTGCCGTTGTGCTCACATACATCTCCACTCCTTCCCTGAGGGGCTTCTATAGCACTTGATCCTGTTTGCCTTGATTCCTGAGCATAGCAACCTCATATATCTGAATGACCAGGAGAATTTGTTAAAATGTAGATTGTCTGACCCTGAGTCCAGAATCGAGTATGGGAATCTTTACTTTTCACATGCTCTTCACAGAGTTCTTATTTGAACCTCAAATTTGAAAGGCTTTTTCATATCTAAAATACAATGCTGAAAGTAAGAAGACTCATCCTACATCACCAGTATTCAGCAATGGTGTACATCACTTTGAATTTATATGCTTGATTTTTTCTTATTGCAGATAGGCTTATAATATAATCACCTAATTTATAACATTAATATTTTATATACTAAGTTAGGCTCTGGAACACTCCCTTCCCCATTTCCCTTTCTATACCATTCCCTAATCCAGTAGCTTTCAAGGTTTAGTCCCTAGAGACAGCAACATCAGCATCATTGGAAACTTATTAGAAGTGTAAATTTTTAGACTCCACTGCAGTCTTACTGGATAAGGACTTCCAGGAGTGTTGTGCAGCCCTTCAGATGATTCTGATGTATCTTGAAGTTGGAGAACCACTCACTGCCTTTCTTTTCATCTCAATGCCGATGAATAAGAAATAGTGGAATCTGTTAATTCACAGAGTTTTAGGGATATTTATAATTTAATAGAAAATCCTGGTAAAAGAGTCAATGTTAACCCCACAGAAATAAAATACTACTAGAAGAAGTTTATTATAGCTCCTGTAAGGCAAGCATTTTGATAAGAAGGCTAATTAAGTGTGCCATTAAGCAATTAGGCATTTTATACTTAATCTACACCCAATAGTAGCCTGTTTCCAAATATCAGTTCCTGTGTAGATTCATAAGAACAAACTTCATAAAACCTTCTCTAGTTTTCTTTTTTATAAAGTAATAACTAATGCATAAGCAAATCCAGACTGATATACAATTATTTTATGCACTGTAAGTAGTTTATGATTTCACTGGGGACTTCTTGAGGTGATCCCTTAATCCTATATGTTAGAAAAAAATCTAGGTGCTGTGATTTGATGAAATGGAGAGATTCCATGAAACTTGCTCTATCTCCTCAAGATGCTAATATATTTTTTTTTTCTTCAAAGGAAAGTTTAGATTTGTATCTGGAATATTTACCTTTAAATATACTAAAAAGAAATCTGCTGTATTTTCTTATTTGAAAGGCAGTCAAGAAGTACTAAATTTATTCTGAAATTTAGAGGAATGCATATTTCTACGCAATATAAGGAAACTTCTAAGAACTAAAGCTGTCCATCCACTAAACTTAAGCATCATACTGTAGGCATTAAGAGTGCATGTTTCGGAAGCTCAGGGACCTGAGTTCATGTCTTGAACACTTTTTATTGGTTGGTTGACCCCAAACACGTTAGTAAATGTTCTAAACCTCAGTTGTGTAAATAAAAGTGATGATAATGACTTCTTCATAGGGTTATTATGAAGATTAAGTGGGATAATTGTGAAGTACTTAGTACAGTACCAGCATAAATAAACACTTAGCAAATGGCAGCTATTATTTTCATAGTTTCAGACAGAAGCTGAATCACTGCCTTGCAGAGATGCTAGGAGGGTAGAATGAAAGAACTGCTACTATTTCAAATATATGAATCTTAGACCCTGGAAAACCTATATACTGTAACTCCTCCATTAGATGAAAACCATTTATGGGACATAATTAAATGGGAACAAAAGTCTTCCTCAAAAATATTTTAAATGAATTTTGGCTGGATTATTTTTTCGGGGGTCCATAAAACTTATTCCAATTTCTGTTTTGTGTTCATTTTTTTTCCCCACAAAGAAATACTTTCACATTTAGAGCACATTTTCCTTGATGGTACTTCTGTCTCTCACAGTAATACTCAGACATGGGTGTGCACTCATAATCACACACATCTGTCTTGGTTGCATGTCAAATCTCCTGATGCTCATGGAACACCATCTAGGTTGGTTTCAAGTGCTATTTAGTCTCTGGAAGAGTGTTCCTTTTTTCTTTTCTTCTTCTTCTTCTTCTTCTTCTTCTTCTTCTTCTTCTTCTTCTTCTTCTTCTTCTTCTTCTTCTTCTTCTTCTTCTTCCTCCTCCTCCTCTTCCTTCTCCCCCTCCCTCTCCCCCTCCCATTCTTCTTCTTCTAGTCTGTTTCAATATACTTTCAGGAATATAGCTTTCTACTTTCCCTGGGTTAAATAATGGATGAAAGTTTTTATCACTCTGACAAGTTATTCCCTGCCATCAGTCAAGGTATTTGTAATTGGAGGGGTTTATTTTGTATATTCCTTGACAGAGTTTGAAAAACATCCAGGAATAATCAGCAGTGTTTTAAAATCTTTTAAAGAAGAGATCTTCTTTGGCATCCTTAGGAAATGTGATTTTAAATGAACAATGAATGGGCAAAAGCATATTCAAAAAATGGGAAAAGCATTTTCCTTTTACATCCTAAATTTTACAGATGAAAACAAATCTGAGACTTGAATCAAATTTTAAACTATTTCATTGCCTTTGTCTGGAAATTCTATATCTTGCTATCAGTACTACATACTTTTTGGCAAAACTTGTGTTAGAATAAAAGCAGAAATGCAACTTCAAAAAGTGAACCCTTTTTATTTATCATCTATGACAATACTTCTTGACTTCATTCTCAGCCAAAGAGATGAACTATTAATAATGTATTTATTTTACTATTGGCTGCATTTGCCTTCACACTGGGTAAGGGCCCTTTGGGGACCTAGAATGCCAATAGAGTAGATTCCAGCTGGAGATTTATGGAGTCAATGATCCTGGGTCTACAGCAACAGTCTAACAAATGACTCAGGCAGAAGATTGTGGACATTCAGTCAATGTCAGTGACTTTGGAGGCAACAAATTTATGAGAATCAATGATCTTTACTCAGACTGGAGCCTCTGGCATGGAATTGTACAGCTTTGTTTATTATTAACTCACTCTGGCAAGGAAAATAGAGTTACTGTATGTTCTGCTTTACAAAATTATCAGTATTACAAATCCCTTACTACACTTACATTTACATAAAATTCTAAGAGTAGTATAGAGTCAAAGTGGTGGTGGGGGGCGTTTAAATTTAAAATTAGAAATCCTGTGTAGAACTCCTCTGTCTCCAGTTTTTAACTGCATGGTTATAGATAATCTTCTAAGATCAGTATTTAAGTTTTATATACAAATTTTTATGATATAGGTATTTTCATTGTTCCAATTTTGCAGAAAAGAAAAACAAAGCATATAGAATTTAAGTAGCTTTTCCAAAGTCACACAGCTTTTATGTGGGGTCAGGGAGGGTCTTCAAAGTCTGGCAGTCTGACTCCAGGGTCCACATTCTTAACAATTATACATACAGCCTCTGTTCTATTGTTTTATAGATTATACAACAAAAATAACACCTTTGATATCAACAGCTAAAGAACGTTGTTGGTCTCAAACATAATGATATGGTGGATGTTAATATTATTAAATACTAAACATAAAATATATAGATCTATATAAAAGGGAATAAATTATTATTATTATTATTATTTCAGTACTAGATGCTCCAAGTATAATTGTCCCAGTATCTGTAAGTTAAGGTTTAGAGAGGTAAAGCGATTTACCAAATTCTGGTAATCATAAATAATATTTCTACCCTTTAGAAGTTAACACTTACACTTATTGAAAGTACATATGGTTCTGAAAATAAATAGTAAACTTCTAAAATATATTGGTATAGATTAGGAGGGGAAATGGGAACATCTTTTTCATCCCCCCCTGCAATGACTGAAATTTGCTCAGGAATAGAGTGATTATTTATTTTAGAACATTCAAAACTATATACCTAATTTAACTGAAAGCTCAAATGTATTTTTTGGCAATCACTAAAAAGAATATAATTTATACATGAAATTTCCTCTCCAAAAAGCAAACAGCTAATTTCTGCAATTGTAAGTGTTGGTAAGATAACAAAACATTTATCAGCTACATTAAGTAATCTTGAAAGAATCTTCACATTGTTGATGCTTCATACATGAAAGGTGTTCTCTTACAAATATGTGTGTAGGCAAAGGCTCTAGTATAGGCAGAGAGGAAAAAATCTGGACTTGCTACAGAATCCACATCTAATTCAGAGACTTCAGTTGAAGTCTGGCTCTTCCTGGAGCCATAGCTTCAAACCATGTTGAAAGGGTTAGGGTAATGAATATTTGATATGAATATAGACTAAATTAATTAGATTCTCTCTTTCTCTCTCTCTTTTTATTTCTTTTCAGTGTTCCAGAATTCATGGTTTATGTACCACACCCAGTTCTCCATGCAATACATGCCCTCCATAATACCCACCATAATACCCACCCAACCCCCCAAAACCCTCAGTTTGTTTCTCATAGTTCACAGTCTAGAAGTGATTTGGGGAAAATGGAGGGAGAGATGAACCATGAGTGATTATACTTTTATAAGGTCGATTGGAATCATATAAGTAATTTAATATAGCAAGGCACCTTTAATACAGTCAAATAACCCATCTGACTCAAAAGTCCACAAATCAAGTCTTAATTCAGAGGGCCATTTTGAAAGTGCAAGTATTTAGGAGCGAAAGATCCTGAGAATTTGCCCTATTTTATTTTACCAGATTAACTATAACAAACTGGGGCTTGGACTGAATTTGAGAAAATAGGATAAGACCATTCAGGGTAAACAAAACCAATATTTCAGCTGTATAAATTGTAAGTCCCTGGTGGTAGCTAAGAATTAAGGACAAGCACATTAGGGTAGGATATATTCAAGTGGATTTAAAATAACATTATAATCAAAGTGTAAAAATAACCCAGGACTTGCCATTCCTCTTCACAGGGTTCCTGATAGAAAAGTACACCCAGAAGAAGCAACGCTGCCATTTTACTATGAATGGACTTTTCCCCTGAATCCTCTAGTGGCTTAGCCAGAGATGGAGGTTGTATTCTACAGGAAATGGTAAGCATATTGTCATAAACAATTGAATTTTAGGTTTATAAATTGTGGGTTGCTGAACACTGGCAACAATTAATACAAACTAGAGAGCAAAACCAAGAAAAAACTTCCTTCTCTACAATTTTGTTTTCTTTTTCTTTCCACTTCTTTTCACCCCTAATGCTTGCTGTGGCTTAGCCAGAGACAATTAAGATAGTCCCTGAATAGGTAAATCTAAATCAGCCAAAGCCAAAGGAGGCTGAAAGATTGGTTTGGCTGACATCCTCCCAAATCCCAAACCCAGTTTCAAACTTCAGCTCAAAATAAGGCCAACTCATATGTACCTGTCTAGAAAGGGAGGAAAAAAATAAATAAATTGGGCTAATGCCAATTGTGGAACTGGCCCAGGTTCCCTGCCTTAGACCTTTTTCAAGAATCTTCTGAAAGGTCTCCCTTAGCTATGTGGGAGAAGAGAGCATTTTTAGAAAAAATAACACCCTAACCTAAAATGCTTTTGAAATATTTTCTCTTTGAACTGTAGTCCATTATAATATCTCAAACCAGGAAATCTTGGATCAAAACACTTGTCCCAGGGGATGAAATTGGAGCTAGGTGAGAAAGGCAGGGAGCAGAGAACTTTGAACTTCTTACACATAGTACCATACCCTTGATTTTTTAATGTACCTTTTATTATAAAGCATTAATACCAAAGCTCATAATTAACCAAGAGTGTGAGAATCCCATTCTGGAGTTGGTGACCACAGATTATCTGAGAAGTCCTATCTACAGCTTCTCCTGTCCTTGCCCCTACAATTCCTCCTAGACCAACGAATTAGGAACTTTATCTTTTCAAGATCCCTTTGAGTTTTTGAAATAGTTCAGGAAAGTACACTAAGTTTATGTTAAGCATCAAAAATCTGAATTTTTGATCCTGAATCTCACTTGGAAATTTCCCATTATCCAACTAGGCTGAAAAGCAAGATTTTCCAGTGTAAAACAGGTAACATTAGCTTGAAAATGCCATTATACCAGTCATGTAAATACCCTTTAAAAAGTAACAATAGACAACCTTCTACAAGTAATTTCTGGTTCCCACAGAAAAGATAAATTCCCCAGTTTGAAATTTCTCCCTTACTTTTTCCTCAGAAAAGTTCAAGTTGGAAAAGTGCCATTCCTCCTTTACTTCTTATTCTGTTGTATAAACCCAGCCAGATGGGTTTTATGGGCAGCAGCAGCCTGGATCATCTGTCACTTAAAGAGGCAGAGCTCCTTCTGCATTTCCAAAGTGGTACTCTGCCACGAAATTGTTAATGCATCCAGCATTCCTGGAGAGCCACATGGTCAATAAGGCCAATAAGATATCCAAATACCAATCCTACATTATAAAATTTAGAAATCACAAGCATTGCTAAGCCATTAAAGCAGTTAAAACTCAAGACACCAATTTCACTATGCAATATTATTTTGTAATTAAAAGTAATGTTCCCAGAACCTTAAAACATAGACCTATATTGATTGGCTAGCCACAACCCATAGCAAACAGCAAGCATTAGGGGTGAAAAGAAGTGGAAAGAAAAAGAAAACAAAATTGTAGAGAAGGACGTTTTTTCTCAGTTTTGCTCTCTAGTTTGTATTAATTGTTGCCAGTGTTCAGCAACCCACAATTTATAAACCTAAAATACAATTGTTTATGACAATATGTTCACCATTTCCTGTAGAATACAACCTCCATCTATAAAATGACTTTCTCTGTCTGATATTAGAAACTAACATACTCCTAACTTTGTGCATATTAAGACATTTGCAAAGCAGGCACCTCTACTTTTCTCTTGATCCTTTTAATGCCTACCTTGGAGTATATTAGTATACTCAACCAGCCTCTTAGTTCCACTTCATTCCCCAACTCCACTCAGCAGTTTGAGTGAAGTTCTTTCTGTGAAGACACTGAGAGTGGCCTTTGTGTCAGATCATCTCAGATATTTACTGTGTAATTAAAGCAAATTATGAAAATTATTTCTCATCTATTAAAAAGACAATAATAACACTCTACTATATATAGTGGTAGTAAGAATAAAGTGAGATATGTAAATAACAAACTTAGCACAGTACCTGGCACAGCATAAGTTCAGGGCATGTTTTCTATAGGCCACTCTCCAGATAAATGTACTGACCTTGCAGGTTTCCTGATGCTCTCTCCTGTGCTTCTTCATCTTCAGCAAGGGGTCCTAGGACAGATGACAAAACCTGGAAAGAGACAGTGTGAATTTAGGACCTATGAAGACACCAAATGTCTAGTGTCAGAAAGTGGCATCCATGAGAGCTGTGTTTTAAGTTTGCACATCATGCAAAGATTGAACATTCACACCATTCCTGGCATGCCAGGAATTCATGGCATTCCTGGCATGCCATGTAGAATTCTACAATTCTACATGGCATGCCAGGGACTAGTATTTGATTATACACTGTCCTGGTAATTTTCATATGCTTTGCCTGTTCTAATAAGATTAGAAGCTATTTGAATGCAATATCCTAGCATCTTTACTTCTTTTATAATTTGTACCTTCAATATTTAATATAATATAGGACATAGTGTTCACTTTCTTATTGCTTAGTTAAAGAAGAAATCAGATATGGTGGTTGTTGTGTCTCTCAGGATGACGATGATATATGTGAAATCTTGTGGGGAGAAAGCAGACAAAGGAAGATATAATAGAAAGAATGGAATATTTAAGCATAATTATGGACTTACAATAATTATAGCATTATAACACCCTTTTTATACTTTCAACCTAGTTTGGGATTGTTTTTTAGATACTGTTATAACATCATTATTTTATCTGAATTGAAACTTCAAGACCTAATTGGACATAAAATGTTTATGAACATACTGGATCAAAAAGATAAACAAGGGCATTTTCAGTGTCTTGACCACAGCCAAGACAGACAGACATTCATACTTTTTAAAGGCAGTTTCATGAAATCTATGTCTAATAGAAGTACATTGTATTCACAGGGCAAACTCCTTCTTGGTGATGCAAGTATGTTGTAATGTTTAACAATTCAAAGTTCTTATGCTGGTAACTGTGACTTAGAGTGTTTATGGATGATACTTATTCCATATTGTGTAAAGTTCTACTTCGGTGTTATTTCTCTTTCATTAATTGCAAGGAAAGGGGAGAAAAAGCAGTATTTGTATACATAGCTGGAGTCCAAAACTTCTTTTTTTTTTTCAGTTAAGCACTTCCTTTTACAAAGGATTTTAAAATTCATCTTTAATGACTTTTCTTCCCTTGGCAGAGTGCTGGTGTCTCACTTTTTCCATATCTCCTTAGGCAAAGAGAAAACAGTTCAGCTCCAATGCCAGGGGGCCCCTGGTTTGGGGGAGAAGTCAATATGTGTTAGGTGAACAGCTCTGGACAGGTGAATAAACCAAGGCTTGATCTCTTTTCAAAATGTAGTGGAGAGATGGAGAGGAAATCCAACTGATCTATTATACTTATCTATTTTGATAACAGTGCTTAAATATTTCTTAAGGAGGGCAAAAATACGATTATAAAAACATTTTATAAGTTAAGAAACACACCACTTAAAATCTTGTCAATTATAAACATAATTTAATATGGAGTCTTAGTGTTTATTTATTTTTTTTATCTTCCCTTTTTTGGGGGGCTTAGTGTTTACATGCATTTTGGGGGTTGCCTGGGAGGATCAGTCAATTAAGCTTCTGCCTTTGGCTCAGGTCATGATCTCAGGGTCCTGGGGTTGAGCCCCACATTGAGCTCCCTGCTCAGTGGGGAACCTGCTTCTCCCTTTCCCCCCTGCTCATACTTTCTCTTGCTGTCTCTCTCTCTCTGCCAAATAAATAAAATCTTAAAAAAAAAAAAAGGGTGCATTTTCCTGCCACTGTTAACTAATCTCTATTTTATTAAAATATTGCTTGTACTTTGTAGTTAATAAGATATAGTTATTTCTCTAATAAAATTCTACTAAATGTTACTATAAAATATTAATTAGAACAATTACACTGATAGCTAACCTTTAGTAAGCACTTTTTATCTGCTAACCATTAAGTAGTTTATAGTATTTTTTGTCCATTCATGTACATAATATATAATAAAGATGAATACAATGATTAAAAATAGGTGAAGAATAAATGAAACAAGATGGGATTGGGAGGGAGGCAAACCATAAGTGACTCTTAATCTCACAAAACAAACTGAGGGTTGCTGGGGGGAGGGGGTTGGGAGAAGGGGGTGGGATTATGGACATTGGGGAGGGTATGTGCTTTGGTGAGTGCTGTGAAGTGTGTAAACCTGGTGATTCACAGACCTGTACCCCTGGGGATAAAAATATATGTTTATAAAAAATAAAAAATTATTAAAAAAAAAATAGGTGAAGAAATATTGTGCACAGAGATGGAAAAAAGATACAACAGGATAGGAAGTAATTTTTGGCCAATCCAGAAGAAGAAAGTCAAAAGCAACATCTGCTGAAGTTAAATAGATGCTTTTTTTCCCTGCTGAGGCCCTGGAGAAGTTTTGTACCATGTGTGCTTTCCCTGGAGGGTGATTCCTAATTTCTAGGAAAGAGGAAGTTGGGGTGGACTGCTTTAATCACAGGTCAAGTAATGGTGGGGGGAGGTAAGATCTAGCAAAAAAGAGAAACTGTTGTTGAACCAGAGCTAAGATGGAGATGCTGCACACATATAGACTCTGAGTAAAGCTGAGAGGGACATAGTGTCCCAAATTCCCTCCTGCCAGCCCAGATAAAGGAATAATGTCAATGATGCAGATGAGTCAAGTGCGCTTTGCAGACTAAGGTCACTCAGGAATCCTTAATGTTTATATGCATTTTGCACATTCAGTTTTTAATAGGTATATGTAATCTGAATGTTGAAAATTAAATTTCTTAATATTGTATCATAGGAGTACTTGCACTATATTCCAGATAGTCCCAGGAGTGCTGAGAAAAGAAAGTATACCTCCTAGCAAGATTCCATCAATATAATTCTCAGGGACAGTTTATGAAAAATTGCCCAGGTTAAGATGCTATACATATGATAAAAGAATATGTTTAGAAGATACTTGAATATAATCTATTCCTAGATAACCCAATGGACTCTTCCTTTTTTTTTTTTTTAATACTTATACACTTGAAGATAAAGACAAATAAAATCTTTCTATTATTTGCAGCTTTTAGTTAATGTTCTCCTTAAAACTATCAATTCAATGTCTTCTGGAAAGATATTTATTATTCTTTATAATAATACAGTCCTGGAATCAGAAAAATCTAAATTTATTATTTAATTAATGTGAATTGGACTCTCTCTAATAAATATCTAGATTATGAAATATTCTAGGCACTTCATAATGGCTCTCTAACATTACCTGAAATGAAATAGTTGAAATGTACAATAAAATGTGCTGCTTTTATGAGACAACTATAAAATCAGATCTGTTGCAATAAAAATAAGACAAGTATAAAAATATTTTGAAGGGGCATTATCCTTTGTCACAATGTAAAAAGCAGTTTGAAAAGTTAATATAGAGTTTTCCACTTTGGGAAAGTTGAGATAGATGTATTCTCCCCTATTCCTCCCCAAAATGTATAGCTGAAATCCCTTGACATTATGTATAATATGAACCTAAGAAGACTCTAAAAGACTGAGAAAAGAAGACAGTCCATAAATCTTATAACTGAGTAATAAGATAGTAATAAGTTCCCTGGGTTTTCTTTTTGCTTCATGTATGTTAGAGTTGGTCCTTTAAAAGCCAAAAACCCAGAAATGCCAACAAGCACAGCAACAACAACAGGGGAACCCCATTGTCTCTAGCCAAAGGACCAACAAAAGGACAGTCTAGCAAGACAAAATTTTTAGATGATAACCCACTCTAGTCTAACAAAATGCCATAGAAAAAGCCATGGCCCTATTCCCATCTACACTGACAAAGGCTGAATCTGGAATCTTCATGTTCACTCTCATCGGAGTATAATAAGGCAGCCCCTAACCTTCCCTCACCCTGCCAAGTGGAGAGCCCATGGCTTTTTCCCCACAGGTCGGTTATGAGGCCCTTTGCCACTTCCTTGATCACTACAGATCATGCTGGGGAGCCTGGACTTCCACCCCCACCCAGCGTAAAGGGTTTGGTCTGAAAACAAGCACTCATACATGGAGGGCAAGGATAGACCAAAGAAAAAGGCAGGCCACTCCAGACTGGTAAGGGTTTTAATAAACAAAGCAAACTTACTTATGAGTTTTATTTCCAGTGGCTATTAAGACAAATAGATTTCTCCACCCACCTGCTAGAATCTTAAAAGTTTATATAAAGGTCTTACCTGAGTTTAGTTATGTATGTCATTCAGATGGTCTTAACAGCACCTTACTTCCTCAAGACTATGCACTTGAAAATGGTTCTCACTGTGGTAACAATGTGCAGAGTGTAAATTCCAAGGCCAGGGAACAGGCTGTGGAGCTTCTGATTCCCTGAGTCCAGCTCATAGATCAACCAGAGCTCACATACTTACCATGACCTCCTCCAACACCCCTCCCCTCCTGAGTGGTTCTTATAATCGTACACGTACCCCCACACCTACAGTGTGCTCTGAGCAAGGGGTTTCACAAACCTCTTAAGAGCCTCCCTGAAAACAGCCCCTGTAAGCAGAGAGCATAAGCAAAGGTAACTTACCTATGAGACTTGTCTTAGGCAGCAGCAAGATGAATAGATCCCTGCTTACCAAGTCTTAAAAGTTTGTAAAGTGGTCTTAACTGGGTTCAGTCCTATACCATGCAAGTGTTCTCAACTCCACATCATTATTTCAAGACTGTCTATGGAGCACCATCTGGAAACAGGAAAGGCGAATAACCCACATTCCCTTTGAAGGGGATTATGGGTGAAGAGTCTCTGAGTGCTGGGTCCAGCTCACTGATCAATTGCCAGTCACATATTTTCAAAGACCTCCAACAACCAGCACACTCGCCAGGTATGGACACAGAACATTCTGTTTGGTAATGGCACTCGTACCTCTTTGTGAGACAGTAATAATGTCCAAGGTCCAATAATGGCCATTCTATTTCGGAGGACAATTTTCTCATTGGAGATATTTCGGTGTTCTGTAAAGACAAATTTTATTGGCTATCATTAAAGGCTTATTGGGTAAATTTAGTAAGGGCTTTTATATGTACTCCAGGCTATTAGAGGGAACAAAGACAGTGACCAAATAATTGTACCAGTGGAAAACAACATTCCCACCTGGCCTTGAGAATATGGAGATTGGCAGCTTAAGGAATTTTACTTGTACATACTGTACACGTTGGCCAGTGGAGGCAGCACTATCAGGTGTGTGGACATGGGCTGGGTACAGGATATGCCAGACCAGGACCCCCACTTCCTCCCCTCTTTCAATAGTGTGTGTTCCATTCTAAGTACAGTGCCTTTCCACAGGTTCTGCTTGCAGAAGGACAATGGGATCTCAGTGGAAACTGAGTAGTTCCTCCTCACCCAGGGTTGTGATTCTCATGCTTTCTGTTTTTTGTTTTTTATTTTTTTTTCACCATAAAAAAGTTAAATTGCCACAGAAAATAACCTACTAGATCAGTGTTACTCAAACTAGTTCACAGTTTTAAACTATAAACTCTTAATTACTATAAACTCTTCATTACAGTTTTGTACCAAGGTAAAGAGCTTATAAACTCTTAATTACTCTTTAAACTCTTAATTTAAACTATAAACTCTTAATTGCTATAAACTCCTCATTACAGTTTTGTACCAAGGTAAAGAGCTTTGTGACAATCCACCTTTGTATTAAGCCCTCTGTTTCAGGTATCTTACAATTAATAAGCAAGACCTGTTGATGGAACAAACAATACATTGAATTACATTTGAATCAAACCTTACCTCTTGGTCTATAGGAGGCACACTGTCTGGGAACTTGCTACTTTGAATAGTGCCGTTACTTTTATTCCTTGTGAATCATTTCATGAATAAACAATCAAATATAGAAATTACAACTATAGGGACAGGTTGACTACTCACCCCACCACCAGCCTCCACCCCCCACCTAAACATAGGACCAAGAGCTGCCTCTGATAGTCACTTTATTGAAGTATGGGCAGTAATGGCATCTTCAGAATACTCAAAGAATAATTTCAAAATCAAGATAAGATGTTTTATTCTGTTTTATTTGATATCCAGGAACAAGATTATCAAACTTGATTGCTGACGTTAAAGAAATAGCCCACTATTGTCCATTTCCTATATTCTGCTCAGTGAACACTGTGACTAAACCTGGCCTTAACATTCAATGACCGAGTTAATGCTTGAACTAATAATTCTATGTGATTCAGAATTGAGCATACTATTTAAATTTTTGTTTGTTTGTTTGAGGGATTATATGACTGAATACTAGAAAATGGAGTCACTAAAAAGTATTTAAGTCTTCCCAAATTTGTGAAATAATTTCTTGTGACACCTTCAAATATTCCAAATTAAAAGTATAATGGTATAAGCCATGATATTTTTACAATACAGGTCTTCTCTTTATATTACCTGAGTCACTCATAGAGTGCTTACATGTAGTGTATTTTAAATACATGCCCACTGAGTTAAGATGGCTTGGTATTATGGAAACAGAATGCATTTGGGAACATGAAAATTGTGTGCTGGGCCTCAGTCTGTTAGAGCTAGTTGTTTAGTTGTTTGGCCTGAATGCATGGCTAGTTCATTTTATACTTTGATTTCCTCTTACATAAAATTCAAGGATGGCTAAAGAGCATACCAAATTACCCCTAGAAGTTCTACTTGTATTGCTTTGTGACCCAGTAAATATCATTAACTCATCTCCAGACTCTTAATTTCCTGCTTAATCTCTAGTCTCCAAATTTCACACTGAAAAAAAAAAAAAAATTCAACTGAGTTAAATTTTAAGGATTGTATTGGTTTTATTCAACAATTCATAAAACAGGAAGCATCCAATCTAGAAGACAGAAAGGAGCTCTGAGGAGCTGTACAAAGTGAAAGATTTTTATAAGCAGAAGACAGTAGGAACAAGGAAGTTATACTGGCAAAATGGCAAGGTGGTTATTGCAAGGTTGCTTTCCTTAGGTGATAGCAGGCAGGCTAACTATATTAGATAATCATTTCTTCCACCAAGAATGACACTTCTTTTCTTTTTTCTGCCAATAATATCTCACATTCACTAAGTGCTCACTTGTATCAGCAAAGCACAAAAACTTTTACTGCACATTCCCATTTTTTATTTTCACAACAGCTCTTAGAAATTAAGCCCATTTTATTACTATGAAAACTAGGATGCAGGGGCGCCTGGGTGGCTCAGTGGGTTAAGCCGCTGCCTTCGGCTCAGGTCATGATCTCGGAGTCCTGGGATCGAGTCCCACATCGGGCTCTCTGCTCAGCAGGGAGCCTGCTTCCTCCTCTCTGCCTGCCTCTCTGCCTGCTTGTGATCTCTCTCTGTCAAATAAATAAATAAAATCTTAAAAAAAAAAAAAAAAGAAAACTAGGATGCAAAATGGTTACATAAATTTTCTAAGGTCCAACAAACTATATAGTAGCAAAATGGGGAAATGAGAAAAAAATTCATATTGTAAGTGCAATTACTATATAAACATCAACAAAAGTTCAAAGGAAAGTAATCAAGCTAGTTTTCAAGATTACAGTAAAAATATAGACTTTAAAGTGATTTGAATTTGGGGTGACTGGGTGACTCTGTTGATTAAGCATCCAATTGTTGATCTCAGCTCAGGTCTTTAAAAAATTTTTTTAAATAATAATAATAAAATTGTTTGAAGTTTACAAAGTACTTTCATATTCTTTTTCCTGTTTTGTTTTATTTTCTTAATTCAATATCAACAGAACCTTAAGTTTGTCACCAAAAAGAAAAAAAGAAAAAAAAGAAAAAGTCATGAAATTCAGAAGACAACATTTGAAAACTGAGTAATTACTTTCCGATTTGAACACAAAGCTTGAAATAATATGATTTCTCATATTACTTTCTGATTGTAATAAAAATAATAAATCACCTTTTTTTTTAAGATTTTATTTATTTATTTGACAGAGAGATCACAAGTAAGCAGAGAGGCAGGCAGAGAGAGAGAGGAGGAAGCAGGCTCCCTGCTGAGCAGAGAGCCCGATGCAGGACTTGATCCCAGGACCCTGGGATCATGACTTGAGCCAAAGGCAGTGGCTTAACCCACTGAGCCACCCGGGCGCCCCAAAAAATCACCTTTTAAAAGGCTATTTCTATAGAAATTGATTTCCTTAAAGAAAACACAGAAATCTTGATGTTTAAAAATTTTAAACATAGGAGAGCCTGCTTTCCTCTATCTCTGCCTGCCTCTCTGCCTGCTTGTGATCTCTGTCTGTCAAATAAATAAATAAAATCTTAAAAAAAAATTTAAACATAAAATCATAAGTTTAGCTGGCTATAATAAATCTCACCACTATACAAGACCTACCTAATACAAGCTTAAATTTGGTGTTATTAAAGCCCTATCTATCACGTATTTATCTACCTACATTTATATATATATATTTTTTAGTTTGAGCCTTCGACTAGTTGACTAAGATAAGCTTTCAAAAGATTTAAGGAAGAGACCTTTGTTGAGTAAATGGTTTGTATTCACCATTTGGAAATAGGTTAAGCCTACTGTGTCAATTAACTTTATTGATGAGAACTTCAGATGGTCCCTGGAGTGTGTTAATTTTCTGAGGTGAACCTATTGAGAGAACTACTTAGGAGACTTTTGCAGTTGGGAAAGCTCTCATAGGCACTTGACTTAAACAGAGATCAGATTACAATACTTACACACATTTTAAATGTCCCAAATCCTCCTTGCTTCAACACTGGATGTCAGGACAATCTTTGGCTCCACTTAAGACCTGCAGTTATCTTCATCTGCTTTCTATTTAGACTAGAAGGACAAGGTTTGTCCTGACATCTCCAAGGAGTAAAATTAAGATCAGTAGCTCGAAAATTACTGTTTGGTGTAAGAAAGAACATTTTCAAGGTTGCCTGGGTAATGGCATATATATGGGAGGTGGGCTATAAATATGCCTATGTGTACTTGTGTGTGGGCGCAACCACACTACTGTGTATAGCCTTTACATCTATAACAACATGCTATTCTAGCAGACCTATAAATTGCTTATTCCTAGCTTACAAATACAACAAACCAGCCTCGGAGAGATTAAAATATACTATCCAAGGTTGCATGGAAGAGCCAAGATTTAAACCCAAACTTCAAAAACTGCTCTTTTCTCTACATGATCGTCTCATTAAAGGTAAAACTGGGCAGCAGCTTGTACAGCATATGCTAAAAGGAATGCAAACATTTGTTGGAGGGTGGAGAGACATTGGACTAAGATCCTGAACATATTTTGGAGTGACTTGATAGCCTAGTGTCTTTCTGAAGTGTCTGGAAATTAGTGAGTTCCCTAAATATTCTTAGGAGGTTTTTTTTTTTTTTTTTCTTCTTTTCTTTGTCTTTGTCTTTCTTTTCCTTTTCCTTTTCTTTTCTTTGGCATGATGGCTGGAACATAAAATGATGGCGATGATAACAAGTCCTATTTAGGCCTTGGAACCAAATACTTTTTGGCTTTGCCACTGATTAGCAAGTTTCCTCTAAGCCACCTTCATCCCTGCATGCAGGTGGTCTAACATTTTAGCCTCCTTGTCCATCAACATTATCTTGTACAAGACTTTTACATTAATTTCACTCCAACAACTTACTTTCCAATTACATTTTGACTTTTTACTCTCTCAGTATCTAAAATTCTACCACCATTTTTCTTTGAATATATTTATTTTCCTAATGGACCTCCAATACCTGGATATTCACTTCTTTCAATTGTAAATGTACACAATACCCATCATAATATTTTTATCTATCTCTTCTTTGGTTCTCTAAAACCCTAGCGCTAAAGAGATTTATCTTTGTCTCCTATTGTTTAGTAAACTACAGATCCAATGATCTACAATTAGGTTAATTTAATGGGACATAACCTCCTAAGCATTTCTTGATTCTTCAACACTTTTCTCCTTTTGGTCTGAAACCAGGCTCCCTTTTCTTTCTGGCCTCATCTAAAGTAGTCTTCATTTTCAAATTACTATTATAGATCTGATAATGGCCTCATCTAAAGTAGTCTTCATTTTCAAATTACTATTATAGATCTGATAATATCCCTTCCTAAGTAAATATAAAATAAATAATAACTATATTTATTCATTTTACTTTTTTATGATATGGAAATCAAAGATGAAAATATGGGGGCACCTGGGTGGCTCAGTGGATTAAGCCACTGCCTTTGGCTCAGGTCATGATCTCAGGATCCTGGGATCGAGTCCCGCATTGGGCTCTCTGCTCAGCAGGGAGCCTGCTTCCCTCTCTCTCCCTGCCTGCCTCTCCATCTACTTGTGATTTCTCTCTGTCAAATAAATACATAAAATCTAAAAAAAAAAAAAAAAGATGAAAATATGTAAGTTTCTTGCCCATGGTTGCACAGCTAGTTAATTTCCAAACTAACATCAGTCTTTTATGTTTTTATTTTAATTCCAGTATAGTTAACACACAGTGCATTAGTTTTAGGTGTATAATATAGTGATTCAACAGTTCTATACAACAGTAAGTGCTCATCACAAGTGCACTCTTTAGTCCTCAATACCTATTTGACCCATCCTCCTCCCCTCTGGACACCAACAATTTGTTCTCCATAGTTAAGAGTCTGTTTTTTGATTGTCTCTTTCTTTTAGCTTGTTCATTTGTATTGTTCCCTAAATTGCACATATGAGTGAAATCACATGGTATTTTTCCCCTTTATCTGACTTATTTCAGTTAACATTATACTCTAGATCCATCCATGTTGCGGCAAATGTGAAGATTTCATTTTTTTTATGGCTGAATAATCCATTGTGTGTGTGTGTATGCATATATGTATTCATATATGTATATGTACATGTACATGTATGTGTAGGGGGTGTGTGCGTGTGTGTGTGTGTGTGACCTTCTTCTTTTTTTTTTTTTTTAAAGATTTTATTTATTTATTTGACAGAGAGAGATCACAAGTAGATGGAGAGTCAGGTAGAGAGAGAGAGAGGGAAGCAGGCTCCCTGATGAGCAGAGAGCCCGATGCGGGACTCGATCCCAGGACCCTGAGATCATGACCTGAGCCGAAGGCAGCGGCTTAACCCACTGAGCCACCCAGGCACCCTGTGTGTGTGTGACCTTCTTTATCCACTCATCTATCAAGTGAAAAATTTGGGTTGCTTCACAATTTAACTATTGTAAATAATGCTGCAATGAACATAGAAGTACATATATCTTTTTAAATTGGTGTTTTCATAGTCTTTGTAATTATTGGATCATATGCTAATTGTTTTTAATTGTTTGAGGAACCTCCAAAATGTCTTCCACAGTAGCTTCACCTGTTTGCATTTCTACCCACAGGGCTCAAGCATTCCTTTTTCTCCACATCCTTACCAATGCTTATGGTTTTAAAATTTTTATTTTATCCATTCTTGCAGACATTAGATGATACCTCATTTTGGTTTTGATTTGCATTTCCCTGATAATTAGTGACATTGATCATCTTTTCATGTGTCTTATGATCATCATTATATCCTTGGAAAAATGTCTATTCATCTCTTCTGCCCATTTTTAAATTGCATTATTTGTGTTTTGAGGTGTTGAGTTTTATAGGTTCTTTATATATTTTGGATACTAACCCTTTATCAGATATATCATTTGCAAATATTTCTTCCATTCTGTAGGCTCCCTTTTAGTATGGTTGATTGTTTCCTTCCCTATGCAAAAGCTTTTTATTTTGATGAAATCTTAATAGTTTCTTTTTGCTTTTGTTTCTCTTGCCTCAGGAGACATACATAGAAGTTGCTATGGCCAATGTCAAAGAAATTACTGCCTCTGTTCTCTATTATTGTTTTTATGGTTTCAAGTCTCATATTTAGATCTTAAATCCATTTTTTTTAAAGATTTTATTTATTTACTTGAGAGAGAGACAGTGAGAGAGAGCATGAGCGAGGAGAAGGTCAGAGAGAGAAGCAGACTCCCCATGGAGCTGGGAGTCCAATGTGGGACTCGATCCCGGGACTCCAGGATCATGACCTGAGCCAAAGGCAGTCGTCCAACCAACTGAGCCACCCAGGCGTCCCTTAAATCCATTTTAAATTAATTTTTGTGTATAGTCTAAGAAAGCAGTCCAGTTTCATTCTTTTGCATGTTGCTGTCCAGTTTTCTCAACAAGTTTTCCACTTGACATGCTTTTTTACTTTGTTGATGATTAATTGACCATATAGTTGGGCGTTTCTATTCCATTCTATTGATCTATGTGCCTGTTTTTGTGCCAGTGCCATAGTTGATTACCACAGCATTGTTATGTAACTTGACATCTGGAATTAGGAAGCTTCCAGCTTTGCTTTTCTTTTTCATGATTTCTTTGGCTATTCAGGATCTTTTGTGGTTATATACACATTTTAGGATTGTTTGTTCTACATCTGTGAAAAGTGCTATTGGTATTTTGATAGAGACTGTATTAAATCTGTAGATTGCTTTGAGTGGTATTGACACTTAACAATATTTGTTCTTCCAATCCATGAGTATGGAATGTCTTTCCATTTTTTGGTGTCCTCTTCAATTCTTTCATCAATGTTTTATAGTTTTCAGACTATAGGTCTTTTAGCTCTTTGGTTAGATTTATTCTTAGGTATCTAGTTATTTGGGGTGCAAATGTAAGTAGGATTGTTTTCTTAAGTAGGATTCTCTTTCTGCTACTTCATTATTAGTTTAAAAAATGCAACAGATTTCTATATATTGATTTTGTATCTTATGACCTTACTGAATTCATTAATCAGTTCTAGTAGTTTTTTGATGGTGTCTTTAGTGTTTTCTATATAGAGTATCATCTCATCCTCAAATAGTGAAAGTTTTACTTCTTCCTTAGCAATTTGGATTTTTTTGTTTCTTTTTCTTTCCTGAATTCTTTCAGTTAGGGCTTCCAATACTATGTTAAATAAAAAAAAGTGAGAGACAGGACACCTGGGTGGCTCAGTTGTTTGAGCATCTGCTCTCTGCTCAGGTCATGATCCCAGGGTCCTGGGATCCTGTCCCTCATTGGGCTCTTTGCTCAGTGGGGGCCTGCTTCTCCTTCTCCTTCTGCCTGCATCTCCCCCTGCTTGTGTGCTTTCTTTCTCTCTCTCTGTCAAATAAATAAATAAAAATCTTTAAAAAAAAAAAAAAGTAAGAGTGGATATCCTTGTCTTGTTCCTTATCTTAGGGGAAAAGTTGTCAGTTTTTTCCCATTGAGTATGTTAGCTGTGGGTTTTTCATATAAGACCTTTATTATGTTTAAGTATGTTCCCTCTAAATTTACTTTGTGGATGGTTTATATCATGAATGGACATTATACTTTGCCAAATGTTTTTTTCTGCATCTGTTAAAATGATCATGTAGTTTTTATTCTTTCCCCTGTTGATATCAGGTATCACACTGCTTGATTTGTGAATATTGAATCATTTTTTCACCATATTAATAAATTCTCCTTGATTGTGGTGAATGATTTCCTTTGAGGTATTCCTGCATTTGGTTTGCTAATATTTTGTTAAGGATTTTTGCATCTATGTTTATATGAGATGTTGGCCTGTAGTTCTCTGTCTTTTCTTGTATACCTGTAGTATCTTTGTCTGATTTTAATATCAGGGTAATGCTGGCCTCATAGAATGAATTTGGAAGTTTTCCTTCCTCTTCTATGTTTTTGGAATAGTTTGAGAAGAATAGGCATTAACTCTTCTTTAAATGTTTGGTAGAAATCCCCTGTGAATCTATCTGGCCCTGGACTTTTGTTTGCTGGGAATTTTTTGATTACTGACTCAATTTCATTGCTGCTAATCAGTCTGTTCAAATTTTCTGTTTCTTCCTAATTCAATTATGGGAGGTAATATGTTTATAGGAATTTATCCATTTTTTTCTAGGTTGTTGAATTTTTGGTATATAATTTTTTCATAATATTCTCTTATATTCCTTTTTATTTCTGTGGTGTCAGGTGTTATTTTTCTCTTTTATTTATGATTTGGTTTACTCAAGTCTTCTCTCTCTTTCTGTCTTTTTTTTTTTTTTTTTTTTTTGGTGAGCCTGGCTAAAGGTTTATGAATCTTATAGATTTTTTTCAAAGAACCAGCCCCTGATTTCACTGATCTGTTCTATTGCTTTGTTTTTTGTTTGTTTGTCTGGTTGGTTGGTTTTTTGTTTTTTTGTTTTTTTTTTTAGTTTATGTTCTAATCTTTACTATTTCCTTCCTTTTTACTGGTCTGGGGTTTTGTTTGTTCTTTTTTTTAATAGCTCCTTTATGTGTAAAGATATGTTGTCAATTTGAGATTTTTTTTGCTTTTTGAGGGAGGCCTGTACTGCTATAAGCATCCCCTTTCGGATGCCTTTTGTTGCATCTCAAAGACTTTGGACCACTCTGTTTTCATTTTCTTTTTCCTCCAGTTATTTTTTATTTCTTCTGTCTTCATGGTTGGACCATTCATTGTTTAGTAGCCTGTTATTTAAACTCCATGTTTTTGTGTTCTCTCCAGATTTTTTCTTGTGGTTTTCTAGTTTCACAAAGTTGTAGTCAGAAAAGATAATGGTATGAATTCAATTTTTTTGAACTCATTGATAGTTGTTTTGTGGGCTAATATGTGATCTATTCTGGAGACTTTTCCTTGTGCACTTGAAAAGAATGTGTATTCTCCTGTTTTAGGATCAAATATTCTGAATATATTGTTAAGTCTATCTGGTCCAACATATCATTCAAAGCCACTGCTTTCTTGTTGATTTTCTGTTTAGAAGATCTATCCATTGATGTAAGTGGAATGTTAAAGTCTCCTACTATTATTGTTTTACTATTGATGACTTTCTTTAGGTCTAAAATGAGTCTCTTGTAGGCAGCAATAAGTTGGGTTTTGCTTTTTTTTTTTTTTTAGATTTTATTTATTTCTTTGACAGAGAGAGAGATCACAAGTAGGCAGAGAGGCAGGCAGAGAAAAGGGGGAAATTGGGTCCCAGCTGAGCAGAGAGCCTGATGCAGGGCTCATTCCAGGACCCTGAGACCATGACCTGAGCTGAAGGCAGAGACTTAACACACTAAGTTACCCTGGCATCCCAATGGGTTTTGCTTTTTAAATCCATTCCGTCACCCTATGTCTTTAGATTGGATCATTTAGTTTATTTACATTCAAAGTACTTACTGATAGTGAGTACTTATTGCCATTTTGTTACTCATTTTACAATTGTTTTTGTAGTTCTCCTCCATTTCTTTCCTCTCATCCCCTTCTGTCATGGTTGGCTGGCTTTCTTTACTGCTATACTTGGATTTCTTCTTATTTTTTGCATATCAATAACTGGTTTTTTATTTTTTGATTACCAGTTTTTCTGTAATATCTTATGCATAGAGCAATCTATATTAATTTGATTATTCCTTAAGTTTGAGTCTATTCTTTCTTCCTCTTTCCCCAATGTCTTAGGTACATGGTATCATAGTTTACATTCTTTTATTTGATGAATCCTTTGACTGATTTTTATATATACGTAATTTTACTGCTTTTTTCTTCCTTCTTTTCTATGCCTTATTATGGTCTTTCCTTTCCACTCAAAATTTTACCTTTAACATTTCTTATAAGGCTGGTTTAGTGGTCACGAATTCTTTTAACTTTTGTTTGTCTGAGAAACTCTTCATCTTTCCTTCTATTCCGAATGGGAGCTTTGCAGGATAGAATATTCTTGGACAAAGGTTTTATTTGTTGGTTGGTTTTGTTTTGTTTTGTTTCCAGCATTTTGAATATATTATGCCACTCTCTTCTGGCTTGGGAAATTTCTGCTAAAAATCAATCAATCAATCAATCAACTGATAGCCGTATGGAATTTCCCTTATATAATTGTTTTCTTTTCTCATGCTGCTTTTAAAATTCTCTTTTTTTTTTTTTTACTACTTTTTTGTCATTTTAATTATTGTGTGTCTTAGTGTAGACTTTCTTGGGTTTATGTTGTTGTTAGCTCTCTGTGCCTGCTGGATCTGAGTATCTATTTCCTTTCTCAGATTAGGGAAGACTTCAGCTGTTATTTCCTCAAATAAATTTTCTATCCCCATTTCTCTCTCCTCTCCTAAGATTCTATAATGTAGATGTTCTTACACCTGATGGTGTTGCTGAGTTCCCTTTATATATTCTCTTTTTTAAAATTTTTCTATTTTCTCTTTCTTCTTCAGTTTGATTACTTTCCACTACTCTGTTCTCAAGGTTGCTGCTCTGTTTTGCTTTCTCTAGTCTACTATTTATTTTCTACAGTGTATTTTTAATTTTAGTTATTCAATTCTTCATCTCTGATTGGTTCTTTTTATGTTTTCTATCTTTTTGTTGAAGTTCTTACTGAGGTCCCCCACCTTTTTCTCAAGTTCAGTGAGTATCTTTACACTATCACTTTAAGTACTTTATCAAGTATATTATTTATATCTATTTTCACTTGTGTTTTTTGCCCTTGTTTTGTCCTGTTCTGCTATTTGGGACATATTCCTCTGTGTCCTCTTTTTGTCTCTTTGTCTGTTTCTATATGTTAGGAAAATCAACTACATCTACTGCTCTTGAAAGTAGTGGCCTTATAAAGAGAAATTCCTGTAGTGCCCTGTAGTTCAATGTCTCCTGTTCAGCAGAACCAGTTGTTTCTGGGGTGTCTCCTATGTTTGTTGCTTGCACTCTACTATTGTAGCTGAATTGCATTTGCCATTAGTCCACTGGTCTCAGTAGTTCTCTTTGCCTGTTATAGGTAGGATTTGGTCCCTGTGTTGTTAGTGGGCCAGTCTGAAGCCACCTTGGGCTTTACTTGAGTCAGACCAGGCATTTATCAGAGATGCAATAACACTGACCTGTTGGGTGCTCTTCCCGTGTTGACCCCTGAGAAGTTTTATTTGGGGTGGGCAGTACCTGCCATCAGACCTGATATTTGCCCCCAGCCCACTGATGGGGCCACAATTGGGCTGTTTTTTTTAGTTATCTACTCCTTTCTCCAGGGCAGGAGTCACTTTGGACTGGTTCTGGCCACTGTCACAACCTCTCACACTGCCAGATTTGTGACACTACTTTGGATGGGCTCCTCATGAGGGCATATTGGAGGAGGCAGGACCACAGGAGAATGCAGGGTGGTACCTGCAATGTCTGTGCTGATCTACTATGGAAAAGGAACTATAGGCATCTTGGAAAACTCCTGTTGAGACTGGCCAGGTTAGAAGGAGCAAATCCACAGACATGTGCAGAGTGGGGTGGTTGCTTTTAATAAGCTAGGTGGAGGGTGTTGTGCTGTGCTAGTTTCTGCAGGTATCTATGCATTTAGGCTTGAGGGCAGGGGAAGGAAATGATACCCACCAGGTCTTTTGTTCTTGAAGTGTCCCAATGTTTTCTGCCTCTCTAACACATGGTTTGAGATTAGTAGATAAATCTTCCCATATATCCCAGGTGTTTTTCAAACTGTTATTTCCATGCTATATCTCAGCAAAGCTGTTTATTGTTTTTTTAGTGGGAGGATCTCCACCCTCCAGGCTCCCTAGAGCTGAGCCTGCTGATTTTTAAATTTCTACGTATTAAATCTCTCTTATTGTTAGTCCCTCTAGTTATGGACATTTATCTTCCCCATATGGTTCTCCTGTGCCTGATGAGTCTGGTGTGGGGATCTGGTCCTCTCACATGTCCACAACTGCTGCATTAACCCTTCCTGAAGACAATCCCCTGCAGGTCCATCTGGCTCCTGATTGCATCTTCATTTTTCCTACCTTCTTCAATGTGACCTCTTTTCTACATTTAATTGTGAAGAGTCTGTTCTGTTTGTTTGGGTCATTTTCTGGGTTATTTACTTTGATGTGGTTGTTATCAAGTTGTATCTAGGGAAGAGGTGATATTAGTATCCTCTTCCTCGGCTGTCTTCCCCCTATCTTCTCTTACTATCACCTTTCTCTATTATCCCAGGCTAGGTCTATCAAAAATTTCTTTTTATAAGTAGGCTGAAAGTCAGATCCTTTTAAAATGTGGTTCTATAGGGGCGCCTGGGTGGCTCAGTGGGTTAAAACCTCTGCCTTTGGCTCAGGTCATGATCTCAGGGTCCTGGGATCGAGCCCCGCATCGGGTTCTCTGCTGGGCAGGGAGCCTGCTTCCCTTCCTCTCTCTCTGCATGCCTCTCTGCCTACTTGTGATCTCTATCAAAAAAAAAAAAAAAAAAGTAGTTCTAGATTTTGGATGCTAGCCCTTTTTCTGATATGTCATTTGTAAACATCTTCTCTCATGCTGTCAGTTGTCTTTGGTTTTATTGACTGTTTCTTTTGCTATGCAAAAGCTTTTGATCTTGATGAAGTCCCCACAGTTCATTTTTGCCCTTCCTTCCCTTGTCTTTGGCGATGTTTCTGGGAAGAAGTTGCTGTGGTTGTGGTGAAAGACTACTACCTGTGTTCTCCTCGAGGATTTTGGTGGATTCCTTTCTCATATTGAGGTCTTTCATCCATTTTGAGCCTATTTTTGTGTGCACTGTAGGGAAATGGTCTAGTTTCATTTTTCTGCATGTGGCTATCCAATTTTTCCAACACCATTTGTTGCAGAAATTCTTTTTTCTATTGGACATTCTTTCCTGTTTTGTCAAAGACTAGTTGACCATAGAGTTGAGGGTCTATTTCTGTGTTCTCAATTCTGTTCCATTAGTCTATTTGTCTGTTTTTGTGCCATTACCATACTGTCTTGATGATGAGAGCTTTGTAATAGGGCTTAAAGTCTGGAATTGTGATGTCACCAACTTTGGCTTTTTTTTTTTTTTTCAACATTCCACTGGCTATTTGAGGTATTTTCTGGTTCCATATAAATTTTAGGATTGTTTGTTCCATTTCTTTGAAAAAAAATTGATGGTATTTTGATAGGGATTACATTAAATGTGTAGATTGCTTTAGTTATCTATAAAGAACTTATCAAACTCGACACCTAAAGAACAAATAATCCAATCAAGAAATGGGCAGAGGACATGAACAGACATTTCTGCAAAGAAGACATCCAGATGGCCAACAAACACATGAAAAAGTGCTCCAAATCACTCGGCATCAGGGAAATACAAATCAAAACCACAATGAGATACCATCTCACACCAGTTAGAATGGCTAAAATAACAAGTCACAAGATGGGATCAGGAGGGAGACAAACCATAAGAGACTCTTAATCTCACAAAGCAAACTGAGGGTTGCAGGGGATATGGGGTAGGGAGAGGGTGGTTGGGTTATAGACATAACGACATATGGGGAAGGTATGTGCTATGGTGAGTGTTGTGAAGTGTGTAAGCCTGATGACTCACAGACCTGTACCCCTTGGGCTAATAATACATTATATGTTAATAAAAAAAAGTGGTTCTAACTTTAAAATTTCAACTTCTTTTACTCCCACATGACTTACATTTATTTTCAAAACAACTTGTCATTTCCCTTAATGGACTTTTCACAAATCCATACCTATTCCATAGGTTGTCATTAAAGAAGTCAAGAGTGTCCAGTCATCAGTAATGAGACTTCTCTTCAGTAGGACTTGAAGTCTCCATCAGCGAGACTCAGAGGGAAGTTCCAGGACTCTGTCATTCCTGAACACTCATAACTTTGTCAGCACTACTTTCTTATGGGGACAGCAGGAATGATTACATTATGCCCTTTATTTCTTTTCATGCCATTACTGTGGAAACCTTAGTCTCCCACATCATCTCTCTCATCCATTAAATCTTTGGTTCTTTTATATTCTGTGCATTACCTTGTCTGCCCTCAACTCCCACCTCTCCATCTCCTGAAACTTTTTTAGTGGGTTCTGAAACTCAGTTATCAGGATACACCTCTATATCCCAACCATCTTCAGTAAAGTCTCTCCACTTTTTGCTATATCCACAACACAATTTCTCCTGTGACTCTTGTTCATATGTGGCTCTATCAGATGGTGGTGATAGATTTTTTTTCCTACCTATTTTCTACCACATATTTTGAATCTAGATTAGTTTTTCTTTGCTCATTATTGTTGCTCCTGGACATTTTTTTTTTCTCCCTTCTCTCTAAATCTTTGAGTTTTTGTCACTAATCTATTACCATCCCTCCTTTTTGCAGACAACTACCACTCTCAACAGTCACTATTCTTCCTTTTTTGATGTTAGGACTGGGTTCACTGTTGTCCTATCCAACATCATTGCTGTTATAACTTTTGGAGGTTTCACTATCCATGAAGATATTTCCAATATTCAGATCTCTCAACAACTTGATGTGCTCACTTCTCCACAGCCACACATAATCAAGATTATACACTAGTCCTTACAATAAATAACTAACACTCCCTCCATTGTCTCAACATCACACCTCCACTTTCTGTCTTTCTGACTCATTTCCTATAGTACTTTAGCTCTAGGAATCCTGCAATAATAAAGCATGTCTGATTTTATGGTTTTTCAATGTTTGTTAGCCTCTTAAATTCTCACTTTCCTCCTTACTCAGATTAAATTTCCTGGCCAATTATTATAATTATTTTGCTCTCTTTCATATATACTCAACCTCCTTGCCCTCCATGCAAATGAATATGTCTGAAGAAAAACACACAGTCATGCTGACTGGACATTTTATAATCATGATCATTAACCTCAAGTGGTTTCTTAATGCTGCCTAGTAATCATATTTTATTTCACTATTCCTATTCACATATCCACTCAACCACAGCACTGTTTCATAGCTTATTTTTCTCTCGAACTTCCAAAATCTCCTCTCTCATCCCCATTCTCAGCTAATGATGTGCTTGCTATTTCAGAGTCAGCCACATAATTTGCAAGATGTGGTGCAAAATGAAAATGCAGACCCTTGTATTTAAAAAGCAGGAGAAAAATGACATTAGAAGCTTTTTCCTCCCATGATCTCTCTCTCACAATGTCATGGTGCTTTTTAACTATCATTTAATCTTGCCCTAAGTAAAGAAAAATTAAAAATTTAAGTTAGTAGCATGAATTTTACCATTCATCTTCATATTCTATAGTGCCAGTTTTAAATGTAAATATAAGAAGATTATCTTCCATGAAGAATTGCCAAAATTACAAAATTCCAATGTTCCTTATATATTCATGTATATTTTGTTCTTACCAGAATAGAAGAAATGGTGCACAAAACTAACTGAACAGTTTCATTTTCACTTCTTTATGCATGCACATTCTATCTAAATACTCTACCTTAACTTACTTCTGAATAAGGAAGGACTGAAGGGAAAAGAAACTGTAGGTTTCATCCTCTGTCCCTTTGATATCATTATTTTCAGGTAAATAGTCGGCTAATACAGGGAAGTGACATGAATAAGAAAAGGTATAACAAGTTTCTTTGGTCACTTGTGTTTCTTGGAACACTACTGCCTTTTTTCTCAGTCAAAAACAAATTCTTGTACAAACTGAAAGTGTGGCTTCTTGGGGCTGTCAGATCCCCAGCCTTACTTGGTCGGAGATTAGTTTACCTGGTGCCTGCTTTGAGTCTTGTTGAACTTCATATATTTTAGGTCCACTGAAGTTGCAGGTTCACAGAGCAACATTACTACATGTGAATAGGGTGGCAAGGAAGAGTACATATATCCATTGTGTGTATCTCCTCTGATCACACTCCTGCTTTTTTGTTCCATTGGACTTTATAAAAGTTTAAAGATAATATATTTAAGATTTTCATAATGTTAACAACAGAGATTTGAAATGCATGGGGTCCTTCTGAGCACAGAAGAACCACGCAGTTACATGGATTGTATACCTATAAAGCTGGCCCTGTCCTATCTCATAAAAAAATAAAAATGAAATTTATCAGAAGACAGTTATAATCTCCTGCTAACACACTGTCAAACTAATTTATCTCTATGTCCCTATCCTCAACTTCCCACCTATTGTGGTGTACAGTCCGTGCTTTAAGTTTTACCTCTCCTGGGGCACCTGGGTGGCTCAGTGAGTTGAGGCCTCTGTCTTCGGCTCAGGTCATGATCCCCGGGTCCTGGGATCGAGCCCCGCATCGGGCTCTCTGCTTGGTGGGAAGCCTGCTTCTCTTCCTCTCTCTCTCTGCCTGCCTCTCTGGATATTTGTGATCTCTGTCTGTCAAATAAATAATGAAAATCTTAAAAAAAAAAAAAGTTTTACCTCTCCACATCTATGCCCTACACTCTCATCCCAACTATTCAAAATATTGCATTCTACATTTTCCCTTTTTCCATTCTGTAAATGTATATATCAAGTTGTTCTCACCAGTGAACATATTATTATTTCTTCTATAATAATAATAATAAAATCATCTCTTGACTTTCTCACATAATCATACTACAATGCCACGTAACTCCCCATATTTATTAATTTTTTAAAAGATCATTTATTTATTTAATTTTATTATTTATTTAATTTTATTTATTTCATAATAAAAGATTATTATTTATTTATTTAAACTCCCTTTAAAGAATTATTTATTCTTGCTGTATCCAGTACCTCTCTTCCCATTCTCTTTTAAACTGACCACCATCCCAAACACCTGCAATTACTAACGGCATTGTTTTGCTAATGTTAATTGTCAGTTTATGGTTAAATCCTCCTCTTATTTTATGTATTGCAGCATTTGACAAAATACAGCTTGTAAGACTCCAAAGTCAACCCATCTACTTCTGCTCTTAACTCTCAAGCTACTCTGAGTCTTTTTGCTGTTTCTTTCCCATTTTTTACAACATCTAAACTTTGGAATATTGAAGGGCTTATCTTAGGCATTATTCTGTTTTCTATTTACACTTATTCTCATGGTGATGTCATCCAAACAAATGGCATTAAATCCCATCTCAGTACTAGTCCATCAAGTGTTTTTTCTTACACAAAAATTTCCTCTGAACTTCAGACTCATATTCAACTATTTGTATTACATCCCCACTGGGTGTCAAATGGGGTCTCAGATGTAAGATGTGTAAGAATGAGCTCCTTAAATAAGAATTCAATTATTCTAGTTTTTCAGACCAAAACTTTATCTTTGACTCCTTTATTTCTATAATACTTTACATTAAAAATACAACCAGATATCAACCATTTCTTAACATTTTTCACTTCAAATTTCGTGGACCACAGCACCATCCTCTTCTCTCCTGGATTATTGTAAGTCTCTGCTAATTGGTGTTTCTGTTCCTGTCATTAACTTCTACCCACTAACCCTCTTCCTCTTTACCCCTTCTTCTGTCTAATTTAACACAACAGCAGGAGTCATCCTGTTTGTCTTATCAGATCATACAATTTTTCTGTTCTAAACCCTCCTATCTTACCAAGAATAAACTTCAAAGTCTTTGAAAGGCCCTATGTTATATGAGACCCTGTTACCTTTATGATTTTATTCCACGTAATCTGCTTCTCCTTTTTTCCTTAAACACATAAATCATACTTTCTCTTCAAGACTTTTGTACCTACTCTTCTCTCTAACTAAAGTACTCTTTCATAGGATATCTGCCTTACTCACTGACTTATCTCCAAGTCTTCATTCAAATGTTATCTCTTAGTGAGTACTTCCTTAGTACTTCATCCAAAATTACAACTTGTCCTAAATAAACATAAACGTTATTCTTATCGTTCTATGATTTATTTTTCTCCTTGGAACTCATAACTAGCTAACATATAATATATCTTACTTATTAATCTCTCTTATTGTCTTTGCCTTTAGAATGTGAATTCTAGGAGGGCTGGAGTTCCTAAGTGCCATATCCCTGGGGCCTAGTTCTGGGCTAGTCATATAGGATTTATTTAATAAATATTTCCTGCTTAAGTAATATAAATGAATATTCTTTCTTCAATGATTTACCTTCTCTTTGCATTCTTATCTGTTGAAACATCATAAAGATTCAGACTGTGACTGACATGTCATTCTAAGCCACTCACCTTACCTGACAAGGTAAGTTGGATTCTCCACCTTTCAATTTCCACAAGGAAATATGCCCCCTTCAATACTGAAAAACTGGTCTCATTGTATTTTTTTTCACATTTTTATCTCCTTTGAAATATACTAGAAAATAAAGTCTATTCATCTCTGTATTCCAAATACCTAAAACTTTGTCTGATGTGTAGTAGAGGCCATGACACACAGATGTGGTCAAGAATGAGTGCAAAGGTGTAAAGGCTATCTAAAAATGGAAAAGATGTTATTTATGCCTGACCTTATTTAGAATGAGTGAAATCAACAGAAGTCATATAAATTTGTTGAGAAATTTGGAAAGTGAGGAGAGTATTGTAAGTTCCTTAAAGTGACCATACATTTTTTTTTTTCATTCTAAATAGGAAGTTTTTATAATGAATGAGGGGGCAGTTTGCAACTAAACTGGGACACCAGTCATAAAATGGAATTTTTCCTGGCAAACCTAGGCTTAAGCATGGTGATCCTACTGAAGGGAAGCAGTACTCCACTTTGCTACCCCACTGCCAATATGTTTCTTTGTCATTAGGATTATTTTGAACTGATTATTTTTGCAGACACAGGAGAAGCTCTGAAAACTATATAGTAGTTACACATTTGCAAGGGAAATTTACATTTATAAAGGAAATCTCCACTTGTAAGTGTATCTGCCTATCACCAGAAATTCCTATCAATAAAGAAGACACAGTTTAAATCTAAATAACAAACCTCACCCTTATTTACCAAGCTTTTCCTGGTAATTGGCCTATCTGTCCCCACATTAACATCTTTCTTTCATCTTTAGCTGAAGGTTTAAATTGGAGGCTTGGGGATGGGGTAGGGTTAGTTTCCTTGGTTATCTCCCTGTGTACAGAAAGTATACATATTAATAAACTTCTGTTTATTTTTCTCCTGTTAATCTCTTTTTATTACAGGATGTCAGATAAGAAATTGGAAGGGCAAAGGAAACTTATTATTTTTTTTTCCTTCCTTACACTATTTTCAGTGGAGTTAGAGGGTTGGGGGATATTTGAAGGTAGACACTTTGAAATTGGGGGAAAAGTTATCTTTATTTGAAATTAATTTTAAAGTGTCTTACAAAATATGATAATGTTAACATGAGCATTTATTTAAAAGGTTTTGCTCATTTCTGGATCAAGTTTCCATACTGTTGGGCTGGCAGGAAGGGCTACTAAAGATGGTGAAAGTTCCCACCACAAGACCTGAGCTGGGACAGGAGAACAAAGGCCCAAGCAGGAATCTGAGACCGCCCCCCGCCCCCGGGCTCCTGTGGACCAATGGGATCCCGATGAGCAGCGGGATATCCCAATAAGGGAAACTTGCCAAAAGACCCCTGAGCTTTCCCCAAGACCTCTTAAAAGCCCCCTCCTCCCTGCCTTGGGCGCGACTTCTGCCACTCTGCTTTCCAGAGTCGCAGAACCTCGCCCAAGGGTGCCCACCTCCTCCCGGCGCAACTTTCCTGGCTCCCCTTCTCCTGAGCCCTGAAACTTTGCCAGAGAGCATTTTTAATAAATCTTGCCTTGCACCCACTTTGCCTGGTGTTGTGTTTATCTCGCTGGAAAAAACTTTACACATACCATTAAAATGATAGTAGAAGAATAAAATATAAAAGTAACAGAAGATACTATTAGTACATGATTGCTTTTAATGCATCTCTGGAGAATAGAAACAAATTAAAAAAAAGTTAATAGGAGGAAAAAGCATAGTGAACAAAGCCTCATTTCTAATTTACTGCTACAGGTGGGAAAGGGAAGTAGCCCCAACTCAGTGTTATCAGGTGATATGAAGAGTTGGCTTAGAAAGTGGGAATGGAAAGAGGGATTGACTGAGTCTATAAACTAAATTGTCATTCTCCCTTTTACACCAGAATATAAAAGAGAAAGCAGCCTGATGTTACCTTCATGAAAACAAGAAACATTCAAACAAAGGATGTGCTTTCTTTGAAGAATTTGTTATCCTCAGATGGAGAGGGTTAAGGTTTTTGGTGTCTGTGTTGATGCCCAGAGTAATTCTCTCTCTCATTTAAACATTTATAAGATTTTATACTTTGATGGCCTGCAACTTGATCACTCATTCCAAAGCAAAATCTGTCTTTCAACTTGGCCCATTCATATTCATAAAGCTCACAATACAACCACCAGGCAATTTGCATTAATATCACATAAGACCCACAGCAGATATATAATAGAGCAAAGCTATGGGTCTGTATAAATAATCAACTAAAAGTTCCAGATATTTGAAGAATATGAGTGATGAAGTTCTAGAACCTAGGTGAGGTTTGGTGGGCTGAGGTCCAGAGCCGATGACCAAGAAAGAATTCTTGAGACATCTTTGGTGCAAAATGGTGGTTTATTAAAGCACAGGGACAGGACCCGTGGGCAGGAAGAGCTGCTGCCCTGAGTTGTGAGGGATGGCAGGTTGTGTACCTTGTGGTTGGGGGAAGGTGAGGGGAAGGGAGGTTTCAATGGAGCTTTCATATGCTAAAGGGGGCTTACAAAGTGCAGGGATACTGGAGGCCTTGCAGCTTGATCAATGTTGTCTTTTGGCCAAGCCATTCACATTTCTGCTATCAAGCGTCTTTGTTAGTGAGATTTGGATTTAGAAGAAATTTAACTTTATTTAAGCTTGAGGAACTGAGTTATTTGCCTCTGGAAATTGTGCTATTGTTAAGGTAACTTCTTTGTTTGTAGATCTCTAGGACATTTGTAAACGGAGGGAGACTCTGTCTTGCAGAATTGTGATCTCTGCAAGTTAACTATTTGTTTCTCCCTTATGGCAGTCAGGGTGCCTGAGGAATGTCACACACATTACAGAGGGGAGCTGGTGGAGAGGGGTTGCAAGGTGCCAGCTTTTGCTTTGTCCTCAGCCAGCCTCATCAATATTAATAGCCTCTTTTTAGTTTAAAACCATCATTTTCAAGTTCATGCTAGGTCTGTTCCAATTTCACCCTTTCTTGTTTCTAGTCTCCAAGATGGTATATGAGGACTCTACAGGGCATCGGGAGATGTTTAAATTTGCTAACTCTGGTATCTTTTGCTCATTTTAAGTCTTTCCTGCACTGAAGTGCTGGTGGCCCTAAACCACTTAGTCATGTATCATTCACCATTACCCTCTGAAGTGGTGGCTGGTAAACTTCTGGACTGTTCTCTTTTGGCTCAGCCAAGTCCCAAGGTCCACTCTGCTGATTTGGTTCTTGCAGTTATTTTGGATATTTCTGATACCCGTTATTGAATCTTCTTATGTGCCAATTATGGGTCCGTGATTAAATGAGAGAGACTAATACAAAGTGAAGGTCAAGCAAAGCTTTATTTCGTGCCAAGCATCAAGAATCTAACTGAACGTTGGGGGCCGCACCTCTTACAAGAGAGGGCGACCCTTCTCGGTTTCACAGGCTAGCTTTTAAGGGCAAAGGCCATGCGGTCGGGCCTGGCCACGCACAGGTGGCCAATGAGATTGTAACACACACAGGAAACTCCACAGTGATGCTAGGTGACCAAATGAGTTACAATTTACCCTAGTAGACATTTGAACCAGCCTATTACACCTTGATTGGGTTTGGCACCAAAAGGGCTCCCAAAGGGCGGGGCCCATACTCCTTGATAACCAGGGAGACAGTGTGCATGCCCCCCCACTGATTGGATGTCTCCACCTGGCCTGACCCACCTTTGTATCTGGGCTTTGTTACCTATAAATCCCCTGGGGGAAGGGGAGCAGGGACAATTTCTAAATAGGTCCTCACATTCCCCCCTTTTCTTTGGAGACAAATCAAATCTTTGACTTTTTAGCCAGTTCTATACCCTCCTTTTTTTATTTTTTTATTCGTAATTGCTTATACCTCCCACCTATATCTTAACAGAGCCAACTATGAATTTAATGAACTCATTGCTTTTCCAGTCTTAGTTTTAGTCCATGATTAGCAGGGTCCATTGGCAGCGTCTAAGGGACGTTCTCATCCTCGGCTCCTTTGACGTGACCCACATGAATCCACCGTCTACTTTTATTGCCATGGGGGTAGTCAGGATGACAATAAACGGTCCCTTCCAACGAGGCTCCAGGCCTCCCATTTGGCAGCAGTGCATCCAAACTAAGTCCCTGGGTTGGTGGGGATGTGGCTTCACCTTAGATTCTGTCCCAGCATGGGCAGTCCGGATCCCTGTATGGGCTCTTTTAAGACAGACTGTAATGCCTGCAGTGACTGGAGTACAGACTGATCAGTCATTTCTGCTATAGCAACCTCTTTCACTTTTCCCTCTTCCCATTCTAGTTATTTCCCCATTTACCGCCTGACACTGAACATATCTATCAACCATATCTTGAACCATACGCCCTAATTTAGAAACCTAGAACTGCTTGCCCATAAGCTCTTTAAACTTGCGTGTCCCCAAATGAGTGCCCTGATGTGTTTGGCTTACTAATTTTCTTCTAGTCTTAGTCCAATCTCCTTTATAGTCTAATTTAGTCCCCTCTACCATAGTGAGTCTTCCCTTATTCAGTTCATAGAGGTCACGTCATCTCCACCAACTGCGGTATTTAAAAAAAAATAGATGAAAAGAAAAGTTCAAAGATGAAGTCCAAGAAACATTCCAGGAGATGGAACAAGATGGAACATATGAAGACAAATATAAAAGACAATACTAAAGGCAATCCCAATTAATTAGTGAAGAGCCAAAGAGAGAACAGAAAATTCTATTAATATCCAGAGTATCAGGCTTCTGGGTGGCTCACTTGTTTGAGCATCAGACTCTTGATTTCAGCTCAGGTCATGAGCTAAGGATTCTGGGATAGAGAACTTGTCAGGCTCTACATTCAGTGGGGAGTCTGCTTTAGGATTCTTACCCATCCCCTCAACTCTTCAACCCCCTCAAATAAATAAATAAATAAATCTTAATATCCAGAATGTCAATGAAGAGTGTGGGCAACATGAGGACATTAAGCATGAAATAAATCTGTTAATGTCTCTTACAGTGTATCTAAAAATGTTAGTTGAATATAATTTTTTAACAGGCCAAATCCCTGATAAATTGCCAGGCTCATATCAAAGACTCTAGAACAGTAAGAAGGGGATGAGAGTGAATATAGCTTCTCATACTAATTTTAAACCATAGGTATTAGTAACAGTTGTATGGCATCACAGGAAAGTTGCAAAGTTATAAAAATCCAGTGCCTCCATCTTGGTATGGATACTGAGGAAACATTGTATCACTTACCTGTATCTGCCAGCAGATGGACTTTCTGTCCTTCACTTCATTTAAAGGCTCATGTGTCTTTCAAGAAAACATGAAATGCAAACAGAAGTTTTTGACCAAAATACATTTTTAAAAGCTGTATAAAATATTTTCTCCCATTCCATGGGTTGCCTCTTTGTTTTATTGACTGTTTCCTTTGTTGTGCAGAAGATTTTGATCTTGATGAAGTCCCAAAGTTCATTTTTGCTTTTGTTTCCTTTGCCTTTGGAGACATATCTTGAAAGAAGTTGCTGTGGCTGATATCAAAGAGGTTACTGCCTATGTTCTCCTCTAGGATTCATTTTTTTTTTTTAAGATTTTGTTTATTTATTTGACAGAGAGAGATCACAAGTAGGCAGAGGCAGGCAGAGAGAGAGAGGAGGAGAAGGAAGCAGGCTCCCTGCTGAGCAGAGAGCCCGATATGGGACTCGATTCCAGGACCCTGAGATCATGACCTGAGGCATGGCTAGGCAACGGCTTAACCCACTGAGCCACCCAGGCGCCCCTCTCCTCTAGGATTCTGATGGATTCCCGTCTCACGTTGAGGTCTTTTATCCATTTTGAGTTTATCTTTGTGTACCGTGTAAGAGAATGGTCCAGCTTCATTCTTCTACATATAGCTGTCCAATTTTCCCAGCACCATTTATTGAAGGACCGTCTTTTTTCCACTGTATATTTTTTCCTGCTTTGTGGAAGATTATTTGACCATAGAGTTGAGGGTCCATATCTGGGCTCTCTACTCTGTTCCACTGGTCTATGTGTCTGTTTTGTGTGTGTGTGTGTGTGTGTGTGTGTGTGTGTTTAAGATTTATTTATTTATTTATTTGACTGGTAGAGATCACAGGTAGGCAGAGAGGCAGGCAGAGAGAGAGAGAGGAGGAAGCAGGCTCCCTGCTGAGCAGAGAGCCAGATGTGGGGCTCAATCCCAAGACCCTGGGATCATGATCTGAGGCAAAGGCAGAGGCTTTAACCCAGTGAACCACCCAGGCGCCCTATGTGTCTGTTTTTATGCCAGTACCATGCTGTCTTGGTGATCACAGCTTTGTAGTAAAGCTTGAAATCAGGTAACGTGATGCTGCCAGTTTTATTTTTCTTTCTCAACATTTCCTTAGCAATTCAGGGTCTCTTCTGATTCCATACAAATTTTAGGATTATTTGCTCCAACTCTTTGAAAAATACCGGTGGAATTTTGATTGGAATAGCATTGAAAGTATAGATTGCTCTAGGCAGTATTGACATTTTAACAATGTTTATTCTTCCGATCTAAGAGCATGGAATGGTCTTCCATCTTTTTGTGACTTTTCAATTTCTTTCATGAGTGTTCTGTAGTTCTTTGAGTACAGATCCTTTACCTCTTTGGTTAGGTTTATTCCCAGGTATCTTATGGTTCTTGGTGCTATAGTAAATGAAATTGATTCTCTAATTTCCCTTTCTAGGGATGCCTGGGTGGCTCAGTTGGTTGGACAACTGCCTTCAGCTCAGGTCATGATCCCAGAGCCCCGAGATTGAGTCCCGCATCGGGCTCCCAGCTCCACGGGGAGTCTGCTTCTCTCTCTGACCTTCTCCTCACTCATGCTCTCTCTCACTGTCTCTCTCTCAAATAAATAAATAAAATCTTAAAAAAAAAGATTTTATTTATTTATTTGACAGACAGAAATCACAAGTAGGCAGAAAGGCAGGCAGAGAGAGAGGGAGGGAAGCAAGCTCCCTGTTGATCAGCGGGGCTCGATCCCAGGACCCTGGAATCATGACCTGAACTGAAGGCAGAGGCTTTAACCCACTGAGCCACCCAGCTGCCCCAGCTCAGTGTTTCTTGACTGTAGATGTCTCCTTAGTCTTCATCTACAAATCATTTGGTTTCTGTGGATGAAAAGCCTTTTTAAGGAATCATTGTGTTGTTGTTGTCATTGTTGTTTGCTATGCAAATTACCATCTTTCTGGTACTTTATCTGCAGACTTTACAGCATCATCTTAGAGTTGTGGAAAAGGTTGTTTTAGAGATCGAGATTATCAGTTACATGTTTAAAAAAGGTATTTCAGTACTATGATTTTCTGAACTACATTCTTGTTCAGTATAGATTCCTCTGGTTGAACTTACCATAAAGGATTTAGGAATCCAATGGCACAGGCATTCCATAATGATTTTCCCCTGAGTTAAATAACAGCATTATACTAGGTTAATTAATAGAAATTAAAGAGTTTTAGTTATGTATTATCCATTCCTAACTGATCATTTTCTAGATTAGTGATGTTATGGGCTGGACTGTGTTTCTGCCAAATTTATGTATTAGAGTTCTAATCCCCAGTACCTCAGAATGTAACTGTATTTGAAGACACAGACTTTAAAGAAGTAAGATGAGACCATTAAGGTAGACCCTGATCCAGTATGATTGGTCTCCTTATGAAAAGAGATTAGGACACACAGGAAAAAGACCAAGTGAAGGCACAGGGTGAAGAGGGTCATCTATAAGCCAGGAGGAAGAAACCAACCCTGCCAACACCTTGATCTCAGATTTCTAAGCCTAAGAACCAAATAAAGAAACTTGTGTGTAAGATACCCTTTTGTGCTACTTTGTTATGACAAGCCTAGCAAACCAACACAGTGGTTCTCAGTAGTGGCTGCTCAACAGAATCACCTGTAGCTACAAAAATAAATAAATAAATAAATAAATAAAATGATGTCCATACCAATTAAGTCATAATGGGAGGGAAGGAAAAATAGGGTGAGTGAACACTGATTTTTCTTTAAAAGCTCTCTATGTGATTTTTAGATCGTTAGGGACAAGTTTGCGTTTAATTGACTTTTTTCTATAGCATCTGCTGCAAAGTTGCTTGGTGAAAATAACTTGAAAACTAATAAATTGTAAGTTTCTTGCAAGGTATTCAACTTCTATTTATTATTTTGACAGGTATGTTCCTTAAATTATTTAGTTTCTATCCCTCATGTAATAGAAAACAAAAGTGAATGGGTTTAAATTTTAATCCAATATTGAAATAAATTCCTTCTTGTGTGGCTTATGCAGACATTATTTATTCTATTGTAATATTTCCCTTAAGAGACAGATCTTGATATGTTTCTATTTTCCCATTGGGATATCATAGTCCCAGAAAAAACATAAATGCCAAGATTTTAAAAAATTTCAAGGGTATAATTTCATGGGTATATTTTGAGTATAAGTGCCAATTACTAATTTAAAGTTTCTAAAAATTTTTTTGGTTTGATTTCTTCAGAGAGAAAGTGCTATGTCAAGTGCTAAAGAGAGAGAGACATCCTAAAACTGTAAAGAATACAAATAAGAAAGCTGTGGCTACAGAGACTAACCACAGGAAGAAGGAGATGTCCAGAAAGGCCACTTAAAATTTCGTTCTTTTCAAACTCTTTCTAAACAAGTTCTGCTGCTTGCTAGACTAAAAGTAGATAAGACACTTGGCCCATAATAATAATTATCTGCATGGTGGAGATGCTTCAGGAACTGACCACTATAACCTGGGGTAAAAAATCACCTGAGATTGCTTGCTCTGTTAATCAGTTCTGCCACAAACAGGATATAGACTTTAAGACCAGAACATAAAATGCTAGAATAGATGGTCTAAATTCAAAGTCTAGTTTTTCTCCTTCTTGGTTTTGTGACATTGGACAAGTTATTTATCATCATCTTTGTTGCTGTTATTATTATTATTACTACTATTATTATACTATATTACTATTATACTATACTATTATTATACTATTATTATTATTACTATTATCTTAACTTGTCATGGCTTGTTTTGCCTCTGAGATTTTCTGTGGTAATTTTTTTTAAGGGTATAGTGAGCATTCAGTGTTAATTTGTATTAGACATCACCTATTACAACTGTGTAGAAATCCTTACTTACTTCTCTGCCTTCCTATATCACTTGGGTACCTAATAAACATTTTTATTTTCTATTCCACTTATTTATCTCTTTTACTGTCTTTTATATTGGAAACACTAGAAATTTATATTCCATCCATTGTTATTCTATATCACCAACACAGCAGTATGGTTCCGTCTTAGTCTTCACTAGAAATTATCCCATTGATAATATCTTGAAAAAGAAGCTCCTGATCTTGCCGGTTACAAGTATCTTACTTGGCATCCCTCAGTTCATCTTAGAGAGAACGTAAGTCTGAGATTGTTGTTAGCTAGGGTAAAGAAAAAAACGAAGATAGTGTCAAAGTACTTCAATAAATCAGAGAAAAAAATCCCCATTTATTAAAGAAATTCCTCTACTTAACTTTACCCACACAGCCTACTCACCCTAATAACCCTGCAGTTCCTCCCCCCAGATTCATCATTTCAGGAACCAGCTCTTCCTAATTGCTCCTAAGCGTTAATATTCGTGACTTTCAATTATCCTCTTTTACATGTAACATATTTATCACTTGGATATGTTACATGTGGAACATGATGTTATATAATCATGTTTTACATACAACTGTTACAGGGGCATGCCTTTTATTCCTTAAATGGTTGTAATACTCATGAGGAAAGAAACGATATATTACTTTCATCCCTATAGATCCTAGAACAGTGACAGGTGCTCAGAAGGTATATATTAAGCTTAATTTCATAAGTATTCACTTTAAATGAAACATAACTGAAAAACATAAATGTCATTTTTTGAAAGATTTTATTTATTTATTTGGCAGAGAGAGGGAGATCACAAGTAGGCAGAAAAACAGAGAGAGAGGGGGAAGCAGGCTCCCTGATGGGCAGAGAACCGGATGTGAGTCTTGATTGCTGGACCCTGAGATCATGACCTGAGCTGAAGGCAGAAGCTTAACGCACTGAGCCACCCAGACACCCCTTAAATTTCATTTTAAAGTATTTTTTAAAGTACTATATGGATGCATATTTGATATCATTGTTCTTAAGCAATCTAGTTCTATTTGATTTGGTCATTGCCATGAGATGAAGTTAATCCCTTACAAATGAAAAAGCTCTGGACACACTCCCAAACTGGGAGAAAAATGATACATTGTTTTTGAGTCAGTGGTTTTATTTTATGTACATTAATAGATTGCTAGGTTGTACCATAGTATTAATTTGGTTGCCTACTAATTACATGTGCAAATAGTCCTTGTTTTGCTTGATCTCATTAAATGATATAATATAATAGGAACATGTTTCTTACATAGTTAATAATTATATGTTTGCTTTTTAAATTAATTTTTGTTCAATTTCCTACTTGTCTTGACTTGAATAGTAAGTGTAAGGGATGCATGAAAATCTGACTGCATAGATAAAAGGTGACCCACTTGTCATAAGCTTTACTGGATGATTCATTACATTTATAAAATTGGGAGACATTTCATAGTGTGTATCTTCCCAAAAGTAGTAAAATATCCTAATGTGGAAAAAATAGATTTTTCATTTTGTAGAGATACATTAATCTTTTCAGATCAAAAGCCACAATTATTATATTGCTTATCCCAATGTATTAATTGATACTTTTTATTCTAATTTCACTGGGATTGTGAATGTCCATGTCGCCATACCAAAGACTGGGAAATCAAGAGTCCTTGAAAAGAATTCCTGTCAGAATATATATAATTATTTGTATATAATATATAATTTGCCACTTCTTAAATTGTATGAATGTTTAATAAGCAAGAAACTTGGCTCTCCAGAGTGGACAATAAAGGGAGGATAAAATATTGTTTACCAAATTCAACTTGTGAGACTCTAGTTAAATTGTGTTTACCTATGCAGAGTTTTCCCATAAGTGGTATTTTTCTTTCTTTTAGAATTTATTTATTTATTTATTTATTTATTTATGATAGAGAGATTGAGAGACAGAGAGCAGAGCAAGGAGCAGAGGAGGAGGAAGAGGGAGGGGGAAAGAATCACAAGCAGACTCCATGCTGAGTATAGAGCCCTATGTGGTGCTCAAGACCCTGAGATCAGATGCATAACTAATTGAGCCACTCAAGCACCACACCTTTCCCCGCCCCCTGTAGGTGGTATTTTCTGAAGTAATACTGGGACTTCCAGACTTCCAAAACAATAAAGTTCTTGGATTCAGATACCACCTTTAAACTAATCAGGGTTTTTGCCTGTAAAGACTAAAAAACATTTACAATAGAATTTTGTTTTTATCAGTAAGTTTTCCTGGTGTCATTGGATAAAAATAAGCATAAAAATTCTTTATCTTAGTTACCATAGGGTATAGTTCGAAAGCATATAGATCAAAAAGGAGAGAAATTAATATTACCTATATACCCACTAATAGCATGATTAAAAGTGAGTGAATACTATATGGTGAAATTTACATGAAAATATGAATAAACATTTCAAACCAGTACAGTAGTCTCCAGAATCTACACCACAGCAAAGAGTCGATCAGAACTTTTGTGGAAGGGGGAAGAGTGAGGCAAAGTCCCAGTGCGAGCAGAATATAAGTAATATCAACTGGGGTTACTCTCTAGACAAAAAGGATCCAAATTAGAGTGGAAGTTTTGGCAACAGACATAAGATCGGGTGGATCAAAGCACTGGCTACCAGGAAGTTGTAGAAAGGGATCATAGAAATTCCTTGGCATGAAAGCTGCTAGCTTGAAACAAGGGATGTATCCTAGAAGGGGGAGGTAACCGCTGAGATGTTTACGTTTAATATGAAGAAAAAAAATCTGAAAGGACCATGCCAAATATCTCATGAAATCAGAGCAAAAATTCTTCATTATTAAAGAAACTTCTTCACTATACCAATGGAAAAAAAATGTAGTAAGATTATGGGCAAGATATCCAAGCCCCTTCTTCCACTCATCCTTATGCTATCATCTATATATCGTGGTAAAGGAAAATTCAATACATATAAACAGGAACCAAAGAAAGAACTCAACATGTGTGTAAAGTTGTAAAAAGAAACTAGGAGATAAGAAACAAATATTTGAAGCACAATTTTATTTTATTTTTTAAAAATATTTTATTTATTTATTTGAAAGATAGAGATTCTTTTATTTATTTATTTGAAAGACAGAGATCACAAGTAGGCAGAAAGGCAGACAGAGAGGAGGAAGCAGGCTCCCTGCTGAGTAGAGAGCCCGATGCAGGGCTTGATCCCAGGACCCCGGGATCATGACCTGAGCCTAAGGCAGAGGCTTTAACCCACTGAGCTACCCAGGTGCCCCTGAAGCACAATTTTAAAATGCATTTTTGTAATACCCTTTTTAAAAAGACTTCGGAATATAAAAGGAAAATTATAATGCAACATTCGCAGAAGACTTAAATATAACTACAGATTAAAGGGCATCAAAAAGTAGGAATTTAAAATCTCAGAATATAATTAGGTAAATTCTAAGCAAATGTGAAGTAGAATTTGACCACAGGAAAGAAGTTAAAATAAAATATAAAATCTCAGATAGAACCGAATTACAAGATGAACAAAGTAGTATACGCAAGGCTGAAAATCCAGTAAGAATCAAAGAGGATAGAAGTCAAAAGAGCCAAGAAAATTTAACTGAAATGGAGAAAGGCATAAACTGAGAAGAAACAAAGAAACAGAAGATTGGCAGAAAACCAGAACAGAGATCATTTTTAAAACTATAATCCAAGGAGATCTCCTCAAACAACAGAGGATCGGAATTTATACACTTGCCGTATACTTAGGAAAACTGAGAAGAATAGTCAACTCCAGGACTTGTGTGAATAAAAACATCAGATTTTAAAAATGAAGAAGAAAAGAATTCTCTGGGTTTCTAGGCAAAAGAATCCTAATTACTTCCAAAGGAAAGCAAGTCATGTCAACTTTTAATTTCTTAATGACAACATCACATTGAAAGTGAGAGAATAATAGAGCAGAATCTTCAGATAAATTTTGTATTCAATCAACCTATCGTTCAAATATAAAAACTATAGAAATAAAATGTGAGGTAAAGATGAAAAAACTAGTATGTAAATACTATGTGTTCTGATAAAATTATAAAAAGAAACAGAACAAAATAAATGGGAAATGAAGAAAGTAAAAAAATTAAAAAACCTTGCTTATTGCCACATAGATAATTGATGGAAATCAAAAACATTTTCTTTAAAGCTGACAAACCATGTGTACAAATCTAAATAGGGAAAGAAGAGACTAAATTCTAATGTAAAAGTACCACAAGAATAGAAACATAAGCTTTTCCATTTACCAAAGGTAATTCAGTGTTTTTAAAATAAGAAAAAGATCACATAGTGGGAAACTCAATTAGTGGAGCATGAAATACTAGAGTTGAAGCTGAATAAATCAAGTATATTAGTAAATACCAATAGGCTTGCCTTAACTCCCTCTTTAAGGGAAAATGTTTTCACGTTAATTCAAAAAGCAATATCCAATTGTATTCCGTATAAAAAAGATATTTCTAGAATACAGTAATTCAGGAAAATTAAAAATAAAAGATGAGTAAATGTATGGCAGGAAAATACAAACAAAATAGGTTTTGAGACCTCAATATCTAAAAAAATTCACACCTAAAGGATTAAAAGAGAAAAGAACAATACTTTATAATGTTAAAAGGCCTGATTCACAATGAAAGCAGAGTAGGTCTGATTCTCTATGCACCAAATAACCGGGCAACAACTTTAATAAAATAGAATTTTAATAAATAGGAAATGCAAGCAGAAACAAGGTAATGTAGGATAACTTTGATACACATTTATTCTAAGATTGTTCACATGGACACAAAAAAAATAAGTAAGAACACAATGGAATTTTTCAAGTGCACAAAGAACATTCACAAAAAATGATAGTATATTAGTTTACAAAGAGAACCTCAAGTTGCATGAAATCGAAATAGTACATTGGTCATAATGCAACAAGACTATAAATAAATAAAAATCAAAATGTGGTAAAAATACTTCTACAGAGAATTTTTTTTAAAGATTTTATTTATTTATTTGACCGAGAGAGATCACAAGTAGGCAGAGAGGCAGGCAAAGAGAGAGGAAGAGAAGCAGGCTACCAGCTGAGCAGAGATCCTGATGCAGGACTTGATCCCAGGACCCCGAGATCATGACCCGAGCTGAAGGCAGCAGCTTAACCCACTGAGCCACCCAAATTTTTAAAGCTCGCTATTAAATTACTCTTGGGTCTAGGGGACATAAAAGCTAAAATGCACATTATCTAATAAATATTACCTAAATGAAAATGTAAGTTAACAAAATCTACAATAAAATATAAAGGATTAAATTTATAGGATATGATCAAATTAATGATTAGAAGACAATCCATAGCCTTTAATATTTACATAATTAAAAATGAAACATGGAAATGACTGAATTAAGCTTATACCTTAAAAAGGATAGGAAAAAATCTCAAAGTAAACTGAAGGGAAAGAAAAGAAGGAGTAACCTAACATTAAAAAAAGCAAAAACTGAGTTAGAAACCAAAACAAATAGGGGTGCCTGTGTGGCTCAGTCAGTTGAGCATCTGTCTTTGGCTTAGGCCATGATCCCAGGACTCTGGATTGAGCTCTGCATTGGGCTCCCTGCTCAGCAGAGAGCCTGCTTCTCTCTCTCTCCCTCAGCTGTTTCCCCTGCTTGGGCTCTCTTTATCTCTCTGTCGAGTAATTCAATAAAATTAAAAAAAAAAAAAGAAAGAAAGGAAAGAAAGCAAACAGAATGATGAATAAACATATATTTGGATCATTAAAAAGAAAAACAAAATAAGCATACCCTTGGATTCTTTTTTTTTTCTTTTTTTAATGTTTTATTCATTTATTTGACAGACAGAGATCACAAGTAGGCAGAGAGGCAGGCAGAAAGAGAAGAGGAAGCAGGCTCCCCGCTGAGCAGAGAGCCTGATGCTGGGCTCTATCCCAAGACCCTGGAATTATGACCTGAGCTGAAGGCAGAGGCCCCAACCCACTGAGCCATCCAGGTGCTCCCAGATTTTTTTTTTTTTATATTTTATTTATTTTTTTGAGAGAGGAGAGGGAGAAGCAGACTCCCCTGCTCGGCAGGGAGCCTGATGTGGGCTTCAATCCCAGAACCCTGGGACCATGACCTGAGCCAAGAGCAGATCCTGAACTGACTGAGCCACCCAGGCACCCTTGATCCTTAGATTCTTAATAAAATAAAAAAGAGCTCAAGCAAACAAAATATATTAAAAGGTAAAATAGACATTTGAATAAAAGCAATTTCAAAAGAGATGATTTTGTACATTAAGATTAAATGTATTAAAAGCTTTAAAAAAAAAGGGGGGGGCGGTGCCTGGGTGGCTCAGTGGGTTAAGCCTCTGCCTTCAGCCCAGGTCATGATCTCAGGGTCCTGGGATCAAGCCCCACATTGGGCTCTCTGCTCCGCAGGGAGCCTGCCTCCTCCTCCTCTCTCTCTCTGCCTTCCTCTCTGCTTACTTGTGATCTCTCTCTCTGTCAAATAAAGTAAGTAAAATCTTAAAAAAAAAAATCTTAAAATAAAAAATAAATAAATAAGTAAAATCTTAAAAAAAAAAATTAAATGTATTGATGTCCAACACACACCTATCAGAGCAGCCAAATCCAGAACACTGACAACACCAAATGCTGATGAGGTTATGGACCAATGAGAGTTTTCATTTATTACTATTAAAGAAATCATTTTGGAAGACAGTTTGGTACTTTCTTGCAAAATTATACATTGTGTTACAATATGACCCAACAATGGCACCTGTTGGTATTTACTCAAATAAGTTGAAAACATGTCCACAGAGAAATCTGCACATACATAGATGTTTTTAGTAGCTTTATTCATAATTCACAAAATTTGGAGGCAAACAAGATGTTCTTCAATAGGTGAGTGGATAAGAAAAAAGATACATATCCAGATAACTGAATATTATTCATTGCTAAAACTAAATGAACTATCAAGGTATGAAAAGACATAAAGGAATTTTCAATGTATGTTAACAATATGAAAGAAACCAATCCAAAAATGCTACATATTATATGATTCCAGTGAAATGATTTTCTGGAAATAGTAAAACTATGGAGGTGTGTAGTTTCCAGGCGTTAGGATGGAGGGAGGAATGAATAAAACCCAGGTGATTTTTAGCACAGTGAAACTATTTTGTATGGTAGTGTGACAGTGGATACATATCCTGATATATTTGTCAAAACTCATAGAATGTACAACATCAAGAATGAATCCTAATATAGACTATGGACTTCAGGTGATAATGATGTAGCTTCATTGTAGCTTCATTGACAGCAACAAATGTGCACTCTGGTACAGAATTTAAGTAGTGGAGGAGGTTGTACTTGTGTGGGGGAAGAAGGTATTTGGGAACTCTAATTTTCACCGAATTTTACTATAAAATTATAATTGCTAAAGAAAAAAAGCCTATTTAAACAAAACCTTGATGGAATTGATATTAATTATATTAATTAAATAATGCATTTCCATAATAAAAACAGGAGATTCTCAAATCCCTCTCCCTCCAAAAAACACAGGCTTGGATGATTCACTAGGGAATTAGTACTTAGGCTTGGATGATTCACTAGGGAATTAGTACTTAAACTTGATAACAATTCTATAAAAAAATAAAAAGCTATAAGTAACTGATGAATCTTGATACAAAAGTTCTATATAAAATATTAGTAAAGAATCCAATAGCACTTTTCAAAATGCATCAGGATCAAATGGCTTTTATTATAGAAATGGAGGGAAGTGTGAGTATTAAAACAAAAACCCTGTGATTTTTCCCCAGAGATGATGTCTAGTAAAGGTTTAATAATAAATTTATTCTTGATAAATGGATTTAAACCTTCAAGATTCTATTTTATACGATGAAGGACTTCATTTGAAAAGCAACTTGGATAGTGATTACCTATGATATGGGAGAGTTACGATGTTTTGCTTCTTAAGAAAATTAGTGGTTAGTTATTTTTATATTACCTGAACTTTTTGTATATCAACAACTATTTAACAAAATATTAAATCCTGTTCTAATAAACATTGAGTCTTAAAAATTGTTCACATGGGTTCAAGCTATACAGAAATGTAATATTTTTGCTTGCTTGTTTTTTTGTTAATTTAGCTGGAAAAATACTACAATGTGTAAAATTATATGATTGACCATGTTAGAAAAGGGAGAAAAGTCATATCCATAGGCATCGAACAATAATTTTATCTAATTTAATATCCATTTCTGATAGTATTAATTAGTAAATCTACATGTTAGGAAACAATCATAAGAAACTAAAGGAGACAAGGTTAAATGATCTCCATTTGGAATTGATATGATAGCATAATTGGATGTTAAATTCTGCATTAATAATTTGAAAAATAAATTTTAAGTGAGGTAAATTTAGGTGGAGAGCAATTATAAAGGGTTATCTTTTGTACAAAAGGTAGAAAAATGAGAATATATGCCCAAATTTGTTTATTTCTGCTAGATGAAAACATTAACCAGAAAAAAACTGAATGAATGAATATGAGGGAAAGTGGAAATAGTTCTAAAAATAACATGAAAAATGAAAATTCTTTGTGTAAAGCCTTTTAAAAAATAATTTTTGTTTTCAAACTATGTGTAAGTTTTACATAGTTTAAAAAAACCCTTGAATTCTATAATTGAAAACAAATTAACTTTATTGAACATTAAATATGATAATCAGAGAAAAATATTTCAGATGACTCAAACACATTATAATGACAGTAGATACTTAAGGGAATATATTTTAAAACAAAAAGAACTACAAAAATCTTTCTTTAAAAAGTATTTTATTTGGGGCGCCTGGGTTGCTCAGTGGTTATAGCCTCTGCCTTTGGCTCAGGTCATGATCCCAGAATCCAGTCCGGCTCTCTGCTCCGCAGGGAGCCTGTTTCCCCCTCTCTCTGCCTGCCTCTCTGCCGACTTTTTATTTCTGTCTGTGAAAGAAATAAATAAAATCTTTAAAAATATATATATTTTATTTTTTTATTTGAGAGAAAGAGAGCAAGCGAGCATACATACACTTACTTGTACACTCACAGTGGGTGGGGTGGTGCAGAGGGAGAGGGAGAAGAAGCTTCCCAACTGAGCAGGGAGTCTGACTCCTGGCAGAGCTGGATCCCAGGACTCCAAGATCATGACCTGAGCCTAAGGCAGACACTTAACCGACTGAGCCACTCAGGTGCCCTAAGAGCTACAGAAATCTTAATTAGGGTTATTATTGTTAGAAATCATGTTGATAATATAATTTTGAATGTGCTTTATACATAGACTAGAACTAACAATAAATATGTTGGACATAAATATATTGATGTCATTAGAAAATAAGACTTTTATGTAAGAGAAAAATAAGAGAGACAACCATAAAAGGCACACATAGTAATGTGAAAGCAGAATGATAAATATTAATATGAGCTTAGGGCTTTTAAAATATATTTTTATTGTTCTGCCGAAAAAGCCCAGAAATAATGACATACCAATGAGCACAAGGAGCACCCAGATACTGATTTCTTTTTTTAAAGATTTTATTTATTTATTTTTGAAAGAGGGAAAGCAGGGGTAAGGGCATAAGGAGAGGAAGAGAGAGAATCCCAAGCAGACTTTGTGGAGAGTTCCACACGGGGATGAACCCATGACCCTGAGATTGAGCCGAAATCGTCGGGTGCTCAAGACACTGAGCCACTAGGGGTCTCTTAGTTACTGATTTCTAAATACCAATACTAAATTTTGGGACAACTTGCTATTGGGATGTGACATTTTCTGTCACTTGATTTGATCCAATATATTCAGTATCATCCATGTAGTATTACTGGACAGATATGCTAAGTATGAATCTCACCAAGTAGATAGATGTAATTTCCCATTTACAGCAAAAATATGACACAGAAGAACTGATTAAGTGATACCATAAGAAATGTTCAACCAAATCCAGAATGTGGGACGTTCTGTAAAACAACTGGCCTAACCTCTTCAAAACTCCAAAATCAAGCAAAAGAAAGGAAGAAAAGAAAAAAGGAAGGAAGAAAGAAAGGATGGGAGAGAGAGAGAAAGAAAGAAAAAGAAAAAGAAAGAAAGAAAAAAAGTGGGAAAACTGTAAAACTGTCCTGGACCAAAAGAGATTAAAGATACATCATTGAAAGCAATGCATTAATTTTGATTGCATTCTGCTTTTGAAAAATAGCAATAAAGCATTTGGGGAAAACTGGGAAAAGTCAAATTTGATCCTGGTGACAGATTATGTTAAGAAATTTTCAATTTTATCAGAAGAGAGAGTGGTATTTTCATTTTATCTATAAGTGTTCTCATTCTAAGGATCTGAGGGATTCAGGACAGGATTGTTCTAGGGGATTCTGGAGTGAGGTATCATGTTGTATGTAGCTTAATAGTTCACAAAATATTTTGTTTGTGTGTGTCTGTGTCTAGAAAGGAGAGAGAAAGAGAAAGCATATTTGGAAATACACATTAACAATTGTGGCTACAAATTTGTGGATATATATTCCTTGTATTTTCCTTTTGATTATTCTGTCTATGGTTTTTTATCATACAAGGTCAAGAGAAATTTATAATTTTGTAGAGAGGTAATTGCAGCTGTAAAGATGGTGCAGTCTTGCATATTTCATTCTTTATTCACTAAATACCTATAAGAATAAGACCCTTTTCTAAGCATTGTGGAAGATAAAGAAATGAAGTGGTCAGATTCCAGCATTCAAAGTGTAGTCAAAGATTTGACAGGTGTATTAAAACAAACAAACTTCATTGTAACTTAGAGGAATAAGCAATGCATGACATAAAGGAATAAAAATACATATGGAGGGGCACCTGGGTGACTCAGCGGGTTAAAGCCTCTGCCTTCGGCTCAGGTCATTATCCCAGGGTCCTAGAATCGAGCCCCACATCGGGCTCTTTGCTCAGCAGGGAGCCTGCTTCCTCTTCTCTCTCTGCTTGCCTCTCTGGCTACTCGTGATCTCTGTCAAATGAATAAAATCTTAAAAAAAAATACATATGGAAAAAATAACATGAATTTTGAAGGAATATAATAAGAAATAAATTCAAGAGAAATAAGAAATTCAAGAAAGCTTTATCTAGGAAGTAAGATTTTTAAATAAACTTATCTAAACACACACAAAAGGGGTGCCTGGGTGGCTCAGTGGGTTAAAGCCCCTGCCTTCGGCTCTGGTCATGATCCCAGGGTCCTGGGATCGAGCCCCACATAGGGCTCTCTGCTCAGCGGGGAGCCTGCTTCCTCCTCTCTCTCTGCCTACTTGTGATCTCTGTCTGTCAAATAAATAAATAAAATTTTTAAAAAATTTAAACACACAAAAATAAAGGTATACGTTTTAAGGTCACCAAAAATCCTGTTTCAATAATAAGGATTATTTGATAATTGGATTTAGCAACTCCCAGAAGTGATTCTTATTTAGATGTTTTTTGTTTTCATACTATACACAATTTTATGGTCTTGTCCAATGAAAAGAGGTGACATAAGAGCATGAACTTGGAGTCAAAGGCCATTTAATTTTTGATAATGGCAATTCCTTTCATTTCTATAGTGCTTTCATTTTTTCAAAGGGCTTTGCCCTGCTTGTCTCATATTGTTTCACAATATTCCTGTGGGTTAAATTATGTGGACATTATGATTCTATATATATCCAAAATCAAACAACTGAGACATTTTTAGGTTGTGCCTTCCAGGATGTTACCTTTTATGTAAAGGGGACATTAAAAATAGTGTCAGTCAGGTAGGTCCTCGGTACAGTTCTAAATGAACACTGAACCAGTAGTGAATGAGCAAACAGTGAATGTGTGAACTTCTTGGTGGGGAAAATGCCGGGACTCTGTCCCACAGAATCTTTCTACTTCTCCCCTGCCCTTAATGAGTGGTTCCATTTCTATATAGCCCAAACAGGTGTTTCGAGTGAGTGAAATATTTCTGTTTCTTAAAGGCAAAGGGCCATTTAGGATGTATTTTATCTTATTGTACCCAGAAGGACATCTTCAGATTTAAGTTTAAGTAAGTTTCCTGACAGTGTTTTCAGACCAAATTACAGTAGTCTAAAACAGTGCTGACAGCTTTTAAATTTTACACTGCATAAGCCTGGCATCTAAAGATTAGGGAATAAGCTAAAACAGGTAAGCAAGTTTTTGTTTATGGAGGAAATTTGTCCAGTGTCATTGTCTTAGAAGACTTCCCATTTCATCAAATGTCATGTTTCCAAACACATTTTAATGCAAATGTTACACCTATTTTTGAGTGGGGCTCAGAATTAATTTTACCTCTCTACTATGTAATGGCTCATTTCCTAGCTTGCTTATAAAAATATAGATTCTGGGTAGGTACAAATGCAAAGGTATTGTTATAAAAGCTGTCATAAGTTATGTCACTAAATGAAAGACACATTGAAAGATTATTGCTGTATCTTTTTATTGTCTTTCTCATCAACAGCCTACTAAAATTTTATGGCACCTCGAATTCTGTTAGCCGCAAAAATTTGTTTTCAGAACCCATAGCTATATTATTTTCAACTATGTTATTCTGGTAACTCAAGCCATAAAATATTGCTCAACTCTGAGACTTACAAATTTGCTTATATCCACAGTGTATAAATCCCTGACAAGCTTATGAAGCTACTTTTTAATTAAAGAAGAAATGAAGAATACAAGAATATGTATTAAGCACTGGTAATGTAGCACTGTCCTGTGCTAGGTTCTGTGAAGAACACAAAAGGAGACTTTGTTGTTTACCCCTAGAAGTTACAGTCTGCTTACAGTTAAATTGCCAATGCTCTTGAACCAAGAATGTATCCATACATCAAAGGCTGGGAAGACCTAATGTAGCTTCTGATAGTCTTATGTGACATTACAAGCATGCACTACAAATTAGAGCTTTTTTGTTTGTTTTAAGGGCCAATTTACCAGCACCCTATCAGGCAGCTTTTGCTGTAATCTAATTTTCTGAAATCAGTCGTATAGGGCCAATATGTATTGAATTTTTATTTATGTGCCAGTACTGTGCTAAGCATGTTCCATGCATTAGCTTATTTAATTCTCACAAGTCCTTGAGGACACAAAGTCACACAGCTAATTGGTAGAACAGAGACTGCTTTCAAAAAACTACTATCATCACGTGATTTCTAGGAGGCAAAACAGCTTTATTTCTATCATCTTTAGTGTCTACCATAGAATTATTCAAATAGTAGGGGGTAAAATTGTACTTACTAATTTATCAACACTAAATAGATCTTTAATCATGCTACACTATTTTTTTTAATTAATTAATTAATTTATTTATTTATTTTTTGTCTTTAGAATGTTACTAAGCTATTATGGGCTATGCAGAGGAAGACTCTTTCCTCTAGGTTATTATTCTTCTCTAAATATGGCTCCCTCCATCAACTCAACTTTAATGGTTTGAGAAGCTGACTTAAGTGTGAACATTATGCATTACATTCTCTTACCAGCAGCGGAGAAGCCATTGCTCATCTCTTTTTCCCACTAGGTCTGAGTTTTTATTTGTTTTTGTTCACCCAGGTATCTCCACCATCTAAAACAGAGTCTGGCACAGAGCAAGTCCTTGGTATTTATTGAATGAAGTTTTTTTTTTTTTTCTCCTTTGCCCCTTCTTACCATTTTTCATTTACATAGTCAAATACCCAGTATACTTAAACTCCCCATTATAAGTATGTTTAAAGATGACAAACTCCTCTACTATGAGTGTCTTTTCCTGTCCCCTCAGCCACATCCATGGTTTTAAGTCCCATAATCATAGAGTATCCTTCAAGATCCAATTAGAGAAACAGAAACCACTCATATAAACATTTTAGATGAATAAATATACATAAATATAAATATAGCCATATATATCTAAATACACTGGCACTATTTTTATTGTGAACAAACTTGTCAGATCAGTTGAGAATAAGAAAAATAGAAGTTTTATCTTCACTTGTTTCTTCTTCAGTGATCCGTTTCTGACCTATATTATTCTTTTCTCTAAAGAACTTCTAACAAATTCTCTTAATTTTTCTTTTCTTCTTTTTCTTTTTAAGGAAGTATTTATTTCTCCTTCACTTTTGAAAGATCATTCATAGGGTATAGAATTCTGGTTAGTATTGTTTTTCTCTCTCAATGTTAAATGTTTTGCTCTACTCATCTTCCTTGAATGGTTTCAGAAATAAGAAGTAATTCTTATCTTTGTTCTTCTATAGTTAAGGTGTTCTTTTTCTCTGGCTTCTTTCAGGATTTTTTTCTATATCTTTGATTTTCTGTAGTTTGCAAATGATATGCCTAGGCTTAGTATTTTTAACATTTATCCTCCTTGGGGTTCTATCAGTTTCCTGGATCTGTGGTTTCTTATCTGACATTATTTTGGGGGAAATTCTTCATAACTATTGTTCAAAATGTTTTTCTGTTTCTTTCTTTTTTTGGTATTCCTATTATTCATATGTTACTTTTATTTTTAATTCCCCCCCACAGTTCTTGAATATTTTGTTTTTCTAGTCTTTTTTTTTTTTTCTGTTGTTTTAGTTTTGGTGGTTTCTATGTAGGTATTGTCTTGCTCAGAGATACTTTCCTTATCCATGTCCAGTTTGCTAATAAGATGATCAAAAGCATTCTTTGTTTCTATATAGTATTTTTTTATCTTTAGCATTTCTGTATGGATCTCTCAAAATTTTCTTCTCTGTGTTATATTGCCCATATGATTTTACATATAATCCTCTTTATCCATTAGAACTCTTACCATTTTAGCCATAGTTGTTTTAAATACTGGATCTGATCTTTCCAACATCCCTGACATATCTGATCCTTGTTCTGATATGTATTCTGTCTCTTCAAACTTTTTTTTTTGACCTTTTATATAATGTTGATTTTTTAAATTATTTTTTATTTTTTAGTAATGCAGTGGTGAGGTGTGGGGAAAACCAGCATTCTATACTTCTATGATTAGGTCTCAGTCTTTTAGTAAACCTCTGCCTCTGGACTGTGAACTTCACAAATGCTTCTCAGTACCCATCATAACATGGACAAAGTAACAAAAGTGGGCTGGCATTGTATATTCCTCTCTTTCATGGAAGGCCAAAGGGGACCAGCATTAGGTATTTCTTTGTCTCTATGTGGAAGGCAGAGCCAGATTTAGTTGGGTATTTCCTTTCTCCAGGTCACTTGGGCTCTGATAAACTCTACCTCTGATAAACTCTCTAACCAGGCTCTGGTTAACTGGTTTCTGCTGAGGGGAGGTCTTATTAAGAACAGAATGCTCCGTTGATGGACATCTAGGTTCTTTCCATAGTTTGGCTATCGTGGACATTGCTGAACAGATGAATGGATCAAGAAGATGTGGTATATATACATAATGGAATACTATGCAGCCATCAAAAGAAATGAAATCTTGCCATTTGCGATGACGTGGATGGAACTAGAGGGTATCATGCTTAGCGAAATAAGTCAATTGGAGAAAGTCAACTATCATATGATCCCCCTGATATGAGGAAGTGGAGATGCAACATGGGGGTTAAGGGGGTAGGAGAAGAATAAATGAAACAAGATGGCATTGGGAGGGAGACAAACCATAAGTGACTCTTAATCTCACAAAACAAACTGAGGGTTGTTTAGGGGGAAGGGGGTTGGGAGAAAGGGGGTGGGGTTTTGGACACTGGGGAGGGTATGTGCTATGGTGAGTGCTGTGAAGTGCGTAAACCTGGCAATTCACAGTCCTGTACCCCTGGGGATAAAAATATATGTTTATAAAAAATAAAATTTTTTTTTAAAAAAAAGAACATAACAGTCCTTCAATAAAACGTGTTTGATTAAAAAGAAGAAGAAGAAGAAGAACAGAATGCTCCGGTGTATTTCAAAATGGTGGTTTTTCCTATCACAGTGGGAGGCACAAAAGATTTTTCTCCAGTATTCACTGTGAGAACCCGGTCAAGTTTCAGGAGGTAAAACATAAAATGTGGGGACCTCCCCATGACTGAAGATTTTCTCTCTCAGATTTTCCACATGGAGCCTCCAGCAATTTTTCAATTAGGGTTGATTTTTTTCATACCCCCCACTGGTTTCTTTTTTTTTTTTTTCTTTTTTTTTTTTTTTAAAGATTTTATTTATTTATTTGACAGACAGAGATCGTAAGTAGGCAGAGAGGCAGGCAGAGAGAGAGAGGAGGAAGCAGGCTCCCTGCTGAGCAGAGAGCCCGATGCGGGGCTCGATCCCAGGACCCTGGGATCATGACCTGAGCCGAAGGCAGCGGCTTAACCACTGAGCCACCCAGGCGCCTCCCCCCCCCCCACTGGTTTCAACAGAGGTTTCAGAGCATGAGTTTCTGCTCTGGTAAGTTGTGATTCTCTATATTTGTTTATCAGTCTTTCCAATTTGGGAGACAGTGGTGCTTCTTTCACGGGTTTAGTAAGAATTGTTGCTTTTACTGTTTGCTCACCTTTTTACTTGTAGAGATGGAGTGGTGACTTCCAAGCTTCCTACATGCCAGATTGGAAACTCTAAGTTACTAGAGTCTGCCTTTTCAAAACCATTTTTTGAATATCACATTAAAATATTTATATTATTTTATATTTAACAAATAATAAATAAAAAATAAATAATTTTATATTATTTTATATTTAAACTAATATAAAATATTTTATAATTTTAAAAATTGAAATATTTTTATAATTGAAGTATTTTGAAAAACATTCTTAAAATATTAAAAAAATACTTTAAACGTTTAAATACATTTAAATATTGCAATTAAAATATTTTAATTTTTAAAAAAATATTGCATTTAAACATTTATCATAATTTAATTTTTTGACTCCATCCTTAAAGTTTATCTTAAAGTGAGTGCCCAGCTCATCTCACTCTATTCCTGGCTCAGAAAAATAGAGGAAGACATTATCTCCCAACTGAGAAAAACACTGAAGTTTTTCCTCTGCTTCTGCCAGGTGTTTGTGAACACCTTAATGCTAGAATTCCCAAGGAACTGAGGTATTATTTCATTGTCAGGGATTAGTAAAAATACCCCCAGCTGTAGTCTTAGAAGAACCTATTTACTTAGTTCTGCCTAGTTTCTGGAGCGCAAACCCCTAAGGTCCTCTTATGTTCCAATGCTTTTCTCCTTAGCCCCATGGGACAAAATTTCATTTAGTCACTCAGACTCCTAGATTTCTGCCTTCTTTCCAGATTGTAGCTGGGGATTTGGCAATTAATTTGCCATTTTTCCCCTATAGATTTCCTACGTTTCCTCAATGAAAGGTTTTGTTCAAATGGCCTAATCAGACATTAATGGTATTGGAAGTTCTGGCCTGTTTTATAAAACCTAAATTATTTATCTTTAGATAGCCTGGTTATTTTTTTTTTAAGATGTTATTTATTTATTTGACAGAGAGAGATCATAAGTAAGCAGAGCAGCAGGCAGAGAGAGAGGGGGAAGTAGGCTCCCTGCTTAACAGAGAACCCGATGTGGGGCTCGATCCCAGGAACCAAAGATCACAACCCGAGCCAAAGGCAGAGGCCCAACCACTGAGCTGCCCAGGCACCCCTAGATATCCTGGCTATTTAAATTCCCTAAGTAATCCTATAATTCCACTATTCTTTTATCGTATAAATAGATAATAGATAAAACTATTTTATTTATTTATTTATTTTAAAATATTTTATTTATTTATTTGATAGACAGAGATCACAAGTCAAGAGGCAGGCAGAGAGAGAGGAGGAAACAGGTTCCCTGCTGAGCAGAGAGCCTGATGTGGGACTCAGTTTTAGGACCCTGAGACCATGACCTGAGCTGAAGGCAGAGGCTTTAACCCACTGAGCCACCCAGGTGCCCCAAACTATTTTATTTATTAAGAAAAAAATATGTGAGAATTATGGGTGGTTCAGTCCATTAAGCGTCTGCCTCCAGCTCAGCTCATGATCCCAGTGTCCTGGGATCAAGCTCTGCATCCCATCGGGTTTTCTGCTCGGCCTGGAGCCTGTTTCTGCCTCTCCTTCTGCCTGCCACTCCCCCTGCTTGTGCTCTCTCTCTCACTGTCAAATAAATAAATAAAACCTTAAAAAAAAAAAAATCTCCTTTAAAAAAAAAAAAAGTATGTACCCTGAGAAAAGTGTTTAAACACAATTTAGTTGCATCTTTGAATTAAAAAAAAAAAATAGCCTGCATTCTGAAACTAGACATTCTGAAACAGCCTAAGTAAATACTGAGCAAAGACTATGCCAGTTATATTGATATAATTTGCCTGCTGAGGAACAAAGAGGTATGCAACACATGTGTAAGAAAATTCCCCAAAGGAGAACTGGAGTGAGTGTGCCAATCAGTATCCTTCTAAAGGAATCGGAATTGGAAGCTGAATAAGGAAGGGGAAAAAAAAGAAAGAAAAAAAACAGGACAACCCTAAGGGGGTTTATTGAGACAGACCCAATGAGCGGGGGAGGGAAGAATGGGAATCTTTTCTTTGGAGATAAAATTTTGGATTAAAACCTGTATATTAGGGCGCCTGGGTGGCTCAGTGGTTAAGCCGCTGCCTTCGGCTCAGGTCATGATCTCAGGGTCCTGGGATCGAGTCCCGCATCGGGCTCTCTGCTCAGCAGGGAGCCTGCTTCCTCCTCTCTCTCTCTCTCTGCCTGCTTCTCTGCCTACTTGTGATTTCTCTCTGTCAAATAAATAAATAAAATCTTTAAAAAAAAAAAAAAACCTGTATATTAAAACTAATCCATACAGGTGAAAGTGGCTCCCAAGTTGTATACAATAAGGAAAGTTCCAACTCTGCCTTTGGATCCTTTCTGAATTTCCAAGGCACATAATTATGAATGTGACTCATACCATGTAAGAAAGTAAACTGCAGATGTGTGGGTGGGGGACACTGACCTTTAAACATCAGTATTGGTGATTTCAATTTAGTTTTACACTGCTACTTTAATACTACATGAATTATTATACAAATTCATAAAAAGCTGGGGAATTCTACCTGGTAGGTTCATATGTAGTTGGTGTAACAACTACCTTAAGCCCAAAGAATTATAATAATTCAAAGTATATTCATCTCTCATGAGCCACGAAAAGCTTTGTTTGATTTATTCCAGAATGACCAGAGCTTTCTTGACACTTGCAGAATATGCAATGGTAGTTAAATTTAGTGCCTCACCATTTTTGTCAAGATTTCATAAGATGTTGAAGTTAAAAAATTGCCATCAATATTTATAAATAATACTGTAATTCTAAAGTATAAATGTTTTCACTTAAAGATTAGTAATTCCATTAGAAATATTCCTCCCTCATCCATTCGGTTGCCCCCTTGTCCTACCTTTAGCCAATGTAATACGTGGCCTCAACGGAAAAGGGAGAAACCATTCAAAGCAAATAAATCCATAATAGGTATAATTAGAAATGTGCAAATTAACTTTCAAAACATCAGAGCTGCATGTCCTTAATTCAGATGTGAAGATATGTATTTTTAATGAAAACTAATAGCTTTGATACATATTACTTGATTTGATAGTAATTAAAAATGGGAAGTAGTAGGACTACCTTTTACATGTGTCCATACATTAAATACAAAAATGTGTTTGTTTCAGTATTCATTGGAATTCTGCAATTTTTGCTTTCTGAGCCCATGGCTATGCTCTTATTCATCTTACTTTCTAGAAAGACAAAAGATTACTTATACTGTCAATTTCTAATTCCTCTTGAATTTCTGTGTATTGTGCAAAAGCTAGCCTATACCTCTACTCATAGCTTGATGAAAGGATATTATTGGTATTCCAAGCTACAGACTTTTAAATGGGGCTTCAGGAGAGAAGGCTTTGATGAAATGCCAAAAATGGTGTGATTTAACCAAATATTGTTTTAATAGTTTTTGTTATTATTATTATTAGGGTATGGTAAGGCCAACAGATCAGAAGGCAACTGCCATTTAAAAGATAAATTGTACTTTTGAGATTTCAAGAGAGGGAAAACATATCACAAGGGGCCACACTGGGAATCACCTGGAGTCAAAAGCAAGGCTGAGGGAGAGTAGGGGAACCATTGGCAAGAGGCTTCGCTGTGGTTTCTGAGGGAAAAAATGAGCAATTCAGGGGAAGCTGGCTTAGAAGGGACTAGTTTGAATAATTTTAGCAGCTTTGGGGTATAAGGACTATTTGTAGTTGCCTGGTACATGCCTCTGGGGTGATGAAGGTAAGTGGGTAGTGGTCCAACGTATGAGCCTAATAGGATGGTAGTTGGGGATATGGACATAACTAGCTACTCAAGAAGGGAACCAAACAGCCTCTAGCCAGGTCCTCAAATCTGGGTCAGTACAACATTTTGAAAACTGTTGCAGTTGTCCCTTTGATGCTGACACCAGACTGAGTTTGACTATTTGGATATTTAAGTGGCCTTCACATTAGGGGAGAACTTCAAAGAATAGACATAAGTTGGTCTACACAGTATAGAAAATATATTATGAGAGTAAAAAAGAGGAATGCAAGCAGAAATATAAGGAATCCTTATAGGTTGGCTCTTAACTAAGTTTCTCATTTTACAAGGTATTAGCCAAGAAAACAGATCTGAAATTTCTGTTGTCTCTGATAATATCTTGATGGCATTGCACCATGTGTTAAAGGTAGAAATCATATATATTTTTGGATGACATTTTGGTGTATTCCTCAGGTCAAGGTCGCTGGTCCAACAATTGTTGGAGGGTATGAATCAATAGTTTAGTAAAATGTATGTAAAGATGGGTAGTTGTAACCAGGAAAAGGGATACTTGTGGTGATGGTCATTGCTGGAGATTCAGGACAGCAGGTCATGGTGGAAAGGGGATCAAGGGAAAAGGCCCTGGGGAATGTGAGGTCCTCTCCTCAAGAATTCAGGAATTGACTGATAGGAGGCAGTTGCCTCCTAGAGAAAGCAATAATCTCCCTTAACTTTTACTTCTTATTTTTTCAAATTTTACTTAATTTCTAGTTAGTTATCATATAGTGTAATATTGGTTTCAGGAGTATATTTTAGTGATTTATCAGTTACATATAACACCCAGTAATCAACACAACAAATGCCCTCTTAAATACCCATCTCCTGTCTAGCCCATCATCTGTCAACCTCCCCTCCAGCAACCCTCAGTTTGTTGTCTATAGCTCAGAGTCTCTTATAGTTTGCTTCCCTATGTTCATCTGTTTTATTTCTTAAATTCCACATATGAGTGAAATTATATCTCCACATTGTTTTCCAAAGTGGTTACACCAAATTGCATTCCCACCAATAGTGTGAGAGGGTTCCCCTTTCTCCACAACCTCTCCAATACATGTTGTTTACTGTCTTATTAATTTTGGCCATTCTAACTGGTGTAAGGTGGTGTATCTCCATGTGGTTTTGATTTGAATCTCCTTGATTGCTAATGATGATGATGAACACTTTTTCATGTGTCTATTAGCCATTTCTGTCTTCTTTGGAGAAGTGTCTGTTCATGTCTTCTGTCCATTTTTTGACACGATTATCTAGTTTTTGGGTGTTGAGTTTGAGTTTTTTATAGATCTTTGATAGCAGCCCTTTGTCTGTAGTGTCATTTGTCAATATCTTCTCCCATTCCGTAGGTTGCCTCTTTGTTTTTTTGACTGTTTCCTTTGCTGTGCAGAAGATTTTATCTTGATGATGTCCCAAAAGTTCATTTCCATTTTTGTTTCCTTTGCCTTTGGAGATGTGTCTTGAAAGAAGTTTCTGTGACTAATGTTTAATTGGTTACTGCCTATGTTCTCTTCTAGGATTTTGATGGATTCCTGTCTCACATTGAGGTCTTTCATCCATTTTGAGTTTATCTTTGTGTTTGGTGTAAGAGAATGGTCGAGATTCATTCTACTATACATTGCTGTCCAATTAGAGATATGGGAAAGTATGGCATACAAAATAAGAGAACATAGTGCTATACAAAGGCAACAGAAAATCAAGCTTTCAGAAATAAAATATAACCAAAAACTTTAAAAATTTATTCAGATGTTCTTGAAATATTATAGGGAAGAGTTTAGTGGTTGCCAGAGTGAGGAATGAAAGAGGGAGAAGAATGGTGACCACACAGGGGTAGCATGTGCCATATCTTTGTGATGACAGAATAGTTCTGAATCTTGATTGTGGCGGTGGTTACATGAATCTACACATGAGATAAAATGGCATTGAGTTACGCACACACAAATGGGCACATGTAAAATAGGACGCCAATAAGTGCTTAAAATTCAAAAATTACTTTAAAATGTAAAACTAAATAATCAGAAGAAACTTGAGAATTGAAAGATGGATTGGTTTAGCAAATTGCTTTTCATTAGAATCTCATTTGATTATTTTGGCTATGAATTTTATCCCTTCACAACAAAACCAGACCAAATGTGAATAAAATGTAATTTTTAGCTCACCACCATTTTCATACAACATGTTCATTGATACCCAGGTTTTGTTTGGAATCATCTCAGTGTGTTAGGAGTTCTATATTTCCTTTAATACACTGGATTTTGACAGGAAGATTGTCCAGGTTAGCAGCCCAACATGCAGGACTATAACCCCTCATGGGTAGCAACAGTCTCTTACTTGTCAATTTAGCACAAAAACTTTTTTTCAACACAGTGTTTATTCAGTTGAGCTGGAAAACAAACAATAATGTAAATTCAGAAGACTAACAAAAACCATTTTCATTTCATGAGGAGTCAGGAGATTAGATGCTTTCAGTTTGCCCTATATGAGTAAAATAAGACCTATAAAATATGAAAATGAAAAACAAGGATGTGTATTGTATCAGTCTGCTCAGGCTGCCATAACAGTATCCCACAGACTGGCTTAAACAGCAGAGATGTATTTTCTCACAGCTCTGGAGACTAGAAGTCTAGACCAATGTTCTGTCAGGGTTGGCTTCTAATGATGTATCTCTTCTTAGCTTGGGGATAACAGCCTTTTTTTGTGTGTCCTCACATGGCCTTCCCTCTTGGGCCTATAGGGAGAGCAAGGGAGCTCTGGGGCCTCTTCCTCTTATAAGGACACTTGTCCTATTGGACTAGAGCCCTATGCCCATGACCTTATCTGACCTTGATTATCTCCTTACAGGCTCTATCTTCAAATGGTTACATTGGGGGTCAGAGATGCAACATATAAATTTGGGGGTATACAATTTAGTCTATAACATGTATGTTGTTGCATTTTTAGGTGGAATAACTTTTTATAATTAAGACACGGAAACCAGTATTTTTACTGCAGCAAGGAAATCAAAGAGACTAGGAATTGACAAAGCTGATACATATTTCTGTGAATGAGATTTACAATCCATTAACATTTTCTTTTTTTAGTATTTTATCTATTTATTTTTTAATTAATTTTTTAATTTTTATTAACATATAATGTATTATTAGCCCCAGGGGTACAGGTCTGTGAGTTGCCAGGTTTACATACTTCATAGCACTCACCATAGCACATACCCTCCCCAAAGTCCATAAACATTTTCTTTTAAAGAGAGAAAAACTTCTGTTTCTGCTCAGAAATTTTAGTGTTAGTCTTTGCCATTTGAGGTGAGAAACTTGAAATTTTAAGAGATTAATTATTACTTAGGAAGATAAGAAAAAGGATGTGTGTCAAAATTTTTCTATTAAGATGTTTACGATTATGTACCTAGACTTGCTGCTCTCTGGCAACCAAAGCCATAAAACGTATAGTTTTTGTCATCATAGAGGTTTCCATCTTGTTGATGATGGTAGTTGAAAGATCTTTATTCAGGAAATTGTTAAATAGTTTCAAACAAAAAGAAAATGTATAATGGAATAGTAGATAATTCCTAATACATAGAAAAATTTAAAGGAGACTAAAATATCAATTTCAGGGAATAATTAAGTTGGAAAAAGCTTGATGGAGATGATAAAACTTGTCTTTGACAAGCTGTAATGATAGAGGGAGTAGGGTAGATGGGGAGACAGCTGTTTTCTTTTTTTCTGCTTGAAACCCAGCTTTTGTAACAATGTAGCAGAAATGTAAGATATGTAGAGTGGGAGCCCATCCTTAGGTTCTAGGCTGCTCAGATTTCCAGGATAACTGCTCAGAACACAAAGTCTTTGGGTCACTAGTGCATCAAAGAAAGCATATAGAAAACCACTCAGGATTCATTCCCTGACTTCCAGGCATGTGTGCACCTTGTTCATATCGGCTTTCAGAATATTCACTGAGTGCCTGCTCTGCCCTTCACTTCTCATGTGCCAGATTCACTTATAAATAATGCCCTTCTACTTGAATGTGTTGTAGCTTCTATTCCTTCTATTCCTTCTATTCTATAGTGTCCTATCCTCTACCTAAGCTTGCAGCTGTTGGACTCTATCCAGAGCTTTCTCACTTAAAGATCCTGGATCACTTTCCTTCTCATGCAGGTTTTTTATCTTTGTCACCATCTGTGCAAACAGAGAATAAAAGTCAGATCAGAAAGAGACTTAAATGATGAAATATTGTTCCCTAAAGAGAATATGAGAATATCTACATCGATCTCTTTGTTTTAGGAAGAAGTTAACTCAACCTAAGAGATGTGGGAAACTGTTCAAAGTCCTACAACTTGATATTGGGACCAAGCAGATCTTAGACTAATTTTTCCAAATTCCTACTATGGTCCCTTTTTTTTTTTTTAAAGAAAACAAAACAAACAAACAAACAAACAAACAAAAAACAAGCTTTTATTAACCATATATCCAGGTGAAATTGTCTAGGTATCCATTGTATGATTTTGCAAGTGCATGTGTTGTTATAGATGAAACCACTCAGTATTTTGTTTCAGACCCAGGAAGCTGTTCAAATAAGATAGAAAAATAGGGTTAGTGAATTTACCTAGCTGTAGCTGATTCTGATAGAAAATAAAAAGCCAATTCTTCATCACAGTCAGTGTAAATGACAAGGGAAATGATCCTCAGCCTTCATGGTATATAGTGCCCCTATGAGAAGTATTGTGGGATACTGCCTGGCCACATATTTTACAGTGGTACTTACTGTTCAGTCTATAACATTAGACATTAGTTCTAATCCCAACAAGTTGTCTCATCCTCCTAAATTTATTACAGATGTGGATTAAAGCAGCTATCATTGCCAGGTCCCTGTAGAGAACAAATTTTTGGAGTGTTTTAGTGATAAAACATCCAGATTTAGATACATATAGGTACAGACTGAATTCTGTACATGAATAGATGAAAGACATTCCAGGATCATGCCTGATAGTGACAGATTCCAGGAACATCTAGGAAGGAATTTTGTCCAGCCAACTCTTAAGCATACGTAACCTTCCACTTAAATGGTAATAATTCAATCTAAAGCCTCTAGTCTTTTCAAGCATAAGTTTTGGGCATTGGGGACATTAACTAAATTTATCTCCCTTTCCACGAATACAATTTAAGGGAAAATGAGAATACTATTATTGCAATTTAAAATAAAAATCATTTGTGAAGTGGAATAATGATTCACTGTTGGGTGAGCCAGTCTTTACATCCAGCCTCTCATCTGCTCATTCACCTAAATCTAGACATTATTTAGACAGAAATGCTTTTAATCACAATCTACTCGAAAATATCTGAGTGTATACACAGGTATAGAGTTTACAAATTCAGCATGTCGTTCAAGTGTGCACATTGGAAAAAAATGTCCTTGAATTTTTTGAAGTCTATTTTCCAATTGCTTCTTATGCATTGTAGGTCTTATCATCCTTTGCCAGATGCTAATTTTCCAGATCAGTGGCCCTGAGGTCAATGCCAGAAATACAAGTAGACCTAGTCTTCAATTTCTTTTTTATAATTTCTGATAGGGCTTCTCAAAAAATGTCAAATATTACATTAAGTATTTCATTTTTGCCAGTTAATGTCTGCTTAAACCCCTTCCTATATTCAGTGCCATGATGTTGGGATGGTGAGGATGAATCTGAGGAAAAAAATCTCTTCCTTGACACTGCTTAAGTTAAACATTAAGGTTGGAGGTTGAAGGCATAGTGCTTTCTTTGTCAGATATTTAAAAAGTTGCTGATGAGTCAAATGAATGAAGTTTAATTAAAGAGTCTTCCAAAATACTTTAATGGAAAAAGATATCATATATATCATTTCCATTTCCAAAGTTTGTGCCTAATTCTACATATTGAACATGAGAAGATATGTGCTTTTGATATAGCAAACTTTTGCTGAATGTAAGTTTTAAGAAAATTAGTAGGAAAATATATAAAGCTAAGGAATGTTAGCAGATTCATATGAGTGCAGCAGATGTGTATAATTTCTCAAGAAAGATTATTCCCTAAGAAAGAAGAGCTTAAATTGGGTGTGACCTTCTGAAAACATCATATCCAATTCTTCCATTTTTAAAGTCACAGGGATTCAGACTAAGGGAAAATATGCCCTGATTGACATGAGGATAAAGTAGGCTTGATAGATTCATTGTTCTCAATATAAAGACTCCATGGCTTTGAAATTTCAAACTCTTCTAAACTTCACTCATTCATTTGCCATCTAATTTAGATAAATTTCAGAACTATAAGCTTGCTTTTATAAATACTCTAGATAAAATATGTTTAATCTGATTATTTGTTCCCATTCAGTGAAAATACACACACATACAGATATACCACAAACATACAAATTTTAAAGGGAAGGCTGCCTTTTGCTGCTTATGAAGAAAAAAAAATTCTTATATCCTTTTTAGTACAAGATGGACATTATTCAGGTTTTTAAAAAATTGTCCAGCACATTCATGGTTGTAAAAATCAAATTGGAGATATATGCAATGAGTTACAATCTTTCAAGAATCATATATAGATCATATATACATGTGACATATATTTTTCATAAAGGATGCTTTTTACTGACTTATAAGTATGAAAATAGTTATTGGTATAAGGAAACAGAATAAGACCTGGGAGAATAGAAACCATGGGCTGATGATTCCTAAAGTAAGAAGTCCTACTTATTTACTTCACTGAGTCTTACAAGTAGAGTCATGATAGAAAAAGGTTGGGAATTATTTCCCTAGACAGCTATTTGTTACTTCCAAGCTTCCCAACACAGAGTCAATACCTCCTCCATCTTAGCCTTGAATCATCAGGTAGCTTCTCCTCTGATCTTGCTCTGCCTGATTTGGATACTGCCATCTTGAGATCCACTAGATTTTTTCTTTAGAAAAGACTAAATATGATGCAAGTCTTTACGTGAAGCCACTTTTACAGGAATGTACCCAGCCAATTCAACAAGTTAAAAGGGGGGGGGGCAGATACTAATAGATAAAGTCCATAAAAGGTTTATAAAATCACTAATGCTACATAATTAGGTAGAAGCTAAATATGGCACTTGGTATTTTGTTTTAATTTTCCCTAAATCAATCTAGTACATCCCGCCTAAAAAATGGGGAGAAATAAGGTGGCCTAAAACAGTACCTACATTATTCACTACTTGTTGAGTGAATAGACAGACTGCTGTTTGGATGAGTGCATTTCATGCATAACTTAGCCCATATCTTGTAGAGTGCACTCAGAATTTTTAATAAACACTAAAAAGCTGTATATGTACATTAGTAAATTGTATAAGCAGAATGAAAGTATAGTTCATAGTATGTATGTATAACTACCCCAAGTTCAAACTGTGATTGTACTCTACCTGATGTTTGGAGTTCACAAGGGGAATTAAAAAAAAAAAATGTTCAATCAGGGCATATATCTTTTCTTCACCAAAAATTTTATGAAATGTATATCATTGTGTAAAACAAAACTGGCATTCCAATGGCAGGGAGTATATAAAATATAAGAGCAATAAAGTTCTAGGTAGTCTAAATTTTATTAAAAGGTGAAAACCTATTTGGGTCAAGTTTTGTTTGATAGCATAATGATTTTTCTGATTCAGATGCCAGGGGATCGATCATTTTAGAGACATTGTGTTGATATATGTTGTGCATAGTATTAGTTCTGATGAATTGTCAGTCACAATAGTGAGGAACTAGAACCCTGAGTTTCCTGTGAACACATCTGAAGGTCTGGCTCTGTATGTAACTTAAAAATGGCATGGACATGAGTAATTCCATACTGTTTTGCTTTTCTAGGACTCAGAATGCTTTATGCCACATTATGCCACAAGATGGTAGTTTAAATTTTTGGAGGGAGACAGCAGGGCTGATCAATTGTCAATGATTGCATCAGAATTACTCTCTACTTTACCCAAAATAGTGTAGGAATTTATTGTGTTTTAGAAGAATTTGTTACAAACATAAAGATTATATCTTGTTTTTCTTTTGTCTCCCTTAAATTGGGTGATGAATGAAATCTTTGAAAGGTTGCTGGTTGAGTGGAAGACTGAGTAAAATGAATCATAGAGGAAGAAGATGATTTCCTTTTAAATAAAAGATAATTTAGACTTATTATACTTTCAAATTTCTTAGGTTTTAATTGGTGGAGAATGATAACTTCTATGTTTCCTTCCTAAACCTCTGATATTAAATGAGACAAAGATATTTTTATCTCCTCTTCTGCTAAGGAAGTAAAATCTAAGAGTTGGTAAAATCCAATTTATATTACATTTTGGAATAGTAAAATCCAGTAATTATAGCTTCTTTAACTTTTGATATAGTCCTTTCTGCCCATTCAACAGCTATCATCACCCCTTACTCCATAAAATTAATTGGGGAATATTTCCTCTTTTTGTTTTCTGAAAGACTGCTAAAATTGGTATTATTTCATCCTACAGTATTAGGTAAAATTCACTAGCGAAGTTAACTGGTCCTTGAGTTTTCTTTATTGGAATGTTTAATTAAAGTTCTCAATTTCTATTATAGAGGTAGAACTACTTGGGTTTCTTTCTTTCTTCTTAACTTTCTTTTTTTTTTTTTTAAGATTTTACTTATTTGAGATCGAGTGAGGGCACAAGCAAGGGGGGTTGGGGATAAGGGGGCAGAGGGAGGGAGAAGCAGGCTCTCTGCAGAGCTGGGAAGGGAGCCCCACACAGAGATCCACCCCAGATCATGACCTGAGCTGAAGACAGGTGCTTAGCTGGCTGAGCCACCCAGGTGCCCCTTAGGTTTCTGTTCTTGCTTGATCTTAAATAATTTGTGTCTTTCAAACACTGCACCCACTTCACTGATGTTGTTGAATATATGGCATCAATTTGTTTACAGTATTCCTGTTACCTCTTTAATGACTATAATTTTATAGTGATAACCTCTCTTAATTCCAAAAAATTGTTTTAAATATCTTATTTATTTATTTGAGAGAGGGGCAGTGAGAGAGAGCATGAGCGAGGAGAAGGTCAGAAGGAGAAGCAGACTCCCTGCAAGCTGGGAGCCTGATGCACAACTCGATCCTGGGACTCCAGGATCATGACATGAGCTGAAGACAGTCGCTCAAGCAACTGAGCCACCCAGGCGCCCTTTCAAAAATTTTTAATTGATGTCTTTTACCCTTTTTTATTTTTTTCTCTGATAAGTCTGCCTAATATCTTCTATGTTTGTTTCATCATTATTATCTATTCTAGTGTAGTTATTATCCCACTGTTTAGGCTTAACCAGTTAGTTGATTAATATCTTCTGTTTCTTTATTCTCTGATACATTTATTATTTTTACTATGTGTTTTTGTCCTTTTAAACATCTATTTTGCCTTTCCTATTTAATTTTCTCCTAAAGAGCCAGCTTGTTAATTTATTTATTATATCTAAATATTTTTCTAACTCATAAATACATGCTTTGCTTTTCTTCTGTGTTTCTCTCCTTAAGGCTGGCTTCCTATAATAGCAGAATAGCTTGGGGAGGGAGGAGCAGAGAAAACCTTCTCACAGATAACACTTATAAGAGCTATACAGGGTGCGTGGGTGGCTCAGTCAGTTGAGCATTTGCCTTTGGCACAGGTCATGATCCTGGGGTCCTGAGATTGAGTCCTACATCGGGCTCTCTGCTCCATGGGGACCCTGCTTCTCCCGATGCCTCTCTCTCTGTCTCTCATGAATAATTAAATAAAATCTTTTTTAAAAAGCCACACAAAATATTAAAAGATATACTGACGATCCTGGAGAGTAATCACAAACAGTTATTGTTTATCCTTGAAAGACGAGGCTTTAGTTTGTTTCTGCCCATGGGCTACCCCAAATTCTCATGGATGTCAGTGCAGAAAATAATTTATTATTGGGGTGACAGAGGAGAGTTTTGAGGGTAATCAGAAATGCAGAGCAGATTCTGTAAAGGAGGGGACTGCAGAGGCAGTGAACATTTAAATCTTCATGAAAGTGTTTAAAATTTAACATGGGACATCTGGATGTAGGTTAAGCATCTCCCTTTGGTTCAGGTCATGGTCCCAGGGTTCTGGGATCAAGCCCCATGTGAGGCTCCCTGTTCAGTGGTGACTCTGCTTCTCCATCTTCCTCTATCACTCTCCCCTGCTCATGCTCTCTCTCTCTCGCTTGGTTTCTCTTTAAGTAAATAAATCTTTTTTTTTTTTAAGATTCTATTTATTTATTTGACAGAGAGATATCACAAGTAGGCAGAAGGGCAAGCAGAGGGAGAGGGGGAAGCAGACTCCCTGCTGAGCAGAGAGCTCAATGCAGGGCTCCATCCTAGAACCCTGAGATCATGACTTGAGTCAAAGGCAGAGGCTTAACCCACTGAGCCACCCAGGCGCCCCATAAGTAAATAAATCTTTCATAAAATAATTAAATGTGAAGAATTAGAACAATATGACCCATGTTCAAAACAAAAGGTTAGAAATAGAGCCAACTATGAGAGGAACTAAGTGTAATTATCAGACAAGAACTTTCAAGTGGCAATTATAAATATACTCTAGAACTTTAAAAGAAATTTCAGTCCAATGAAGATAGGAAAAATCTCAGTATTTGATAAAATGTACCAAATGAGTTATTATCTCATTTTTTAAATGAAAAATTCATTATCATCTTAAAACACATTGAAATGACAGAAAAGAGATGATGTGATATTATTTTAAAAAAGGAAAAGGCACACACACATATTCGTATATATAAAACAATTTAAAGAACAAAGAGTAGAAAGACTAAAGAAAATGAATGGCACTATGGAAATCTGTAAAATAAACAGTATCACAATGAACATTTGGAAATGCAGAATGACTACGGGGAAAGAATGGGAAAAATATTTAAAAATTCAGGAAATAGAATTTTGGCAGAAAACTTTCTATTTTGTTGAATGCCATAAGTTTACAGATCCCAAAATCTCAATAAACCCTAAGCAAGAAGAGAACAGAAGAATATGAAATAAAAACTATATAAACATACAAACAAACAAAAAAACTAAAACTTAACAGAAGAGTTGGTTCTTTGATGCAATGAATAAAATTGATAAGCCCCCAACAAAGTTGTGTGTGCATGTGCATCTGTGTGTGCACACGTGTGTATGTATGATTGCACAGGGAAAGGGGAAGAAAACAAATTACTAATATCAGGAATGAAAGAGATGACTAGAGATAATAAAATAAATATTAAACGCATAGTAAGGGAATATTTTGAAAAAATTATATAAACTTGACAATTTAGAAATTTATTAAAATTAGAACCATATAGATGTAGTAATTTTCTTTAAATGTAAAAATCAAAAATCTGAAAATATGAATATTTTGCAATTTATTTTCAAGTGTCTCTCTAAGTAGAAAACTCTGTTCCCAAAGTCTTCATTGGTAAACTCAGTTGAATATTTCAGATAGAGAAAATACTAATTCTACAAAAACTCTTCAGGAAAATAAAGGAAAGAATATTTTTTTCTTTTTTTTTTTTAAGATTTTATTTATCAGAGAGAGAGGGGGGAAGAGAGCGAGCACAGGCAGACAGAATGGCAGGCAGAGGCAGCGGGAGAAACAGGCTCCCTGCTGAGCAAGAAGCCTGATGTGGGACTCGATCCCACCCTCCTGGGATCATGACCTGAGCCAAAGGCAGCTGCTTAACCAACTGAGCCACCCAGGCGTTCCAAGAAAAGAATATTTCTTAACCTTCGTCATGAATTCAGCATAATTATAACACCCAAGCCTACAATGACAAAAGAAAATTTACCGTCAGGGACGTCAAAACTCCAACAAAATCAGGGCGCCTGCGTGGCTCCGTGGATTAAGCCTTTGGCTCAGGTCATGATCTCAGGGTCCTGGGATCCAGCCCCTATAGCATTGTGCTCTCTGCTCAGCTGGGAACTTGCTTCCCCACCCTGCAACCCAGTACCTCTGCCTGCCTCTCTGTGTACTTGTGATCTCTGTCCATCAAATAAATAAAATCTAAAAAGAAAAAAAAAAAAAAACCCTCCTACCAAATCAAGCAAATTAAATCAGGAATATAAAATGAGTTAATCAAAATAAGTTGGGTTTTATCTCACAGATGCGATACTGGTTTAGGCTCTGAAAGTCAATCCATGTATTAAAATGTGGAGGGGAGAATTAAAAGAATCACATGGAAAAATTAAACAACCACATGGCAATTTCATAGATACATAAAGAGAATTTGATAGAATTCAATATCCACTCACTAAAAAAAAGAAAAAAAAATACTTCACACAAGAGAAATAAAAGGGAATTTTCTTAATCTGCTAAAAATTATGTACAAAAAACCCTTGTAACTAACATATTTGGAGATTTCTGAACACTTTCTTTGGCAGCCTTTAGCTATAGGAATTTTTTTCTGATACATGATTCCAAGAGTTACTGAGTCCACCTTCCCAGTGTGCCTCTGTTAGAAAGAGATACTTTCTTAGCTATCTTGCCTTCACACATTTTTCTGTGCACGTTTCTTCATCTCTTTCAGGATTTCTTTCATTTAATTTCAGTTCTGCACAAAACTCATTCTTTTTTATTTAATATATTTGCTTGAGAAAGTTGAAAGCTGCCTTGGAGTCTCTGCCTTTTCCCCTTTTGTCTAGTTGCTTTCTATCATTTCTAGAAAAAGAGAAGGGAAGTTCAGAACATACTAGAACTAGTGGTTGAACTGGAGATAGGAGTAATCCCACCCAACCTGTATGACTCAGAAATAACCATAGGGATTAGAGACAAAGAGGTAATTGATACTGGGAGGGCAACTGTCACATGCTCACTAAAATGTTAATAACTTTGTACTTTTCAGCTATTTTTTCAATTAATAGAGTTTAATTTTTAGAGCAGTTTTAGGTTCACAGAAAAGTTGAGTGGAAAGTAGAGTTCTCATATACCCTGTATATTCACAAAAACACAGTCTCCCTCACTAATAACAACTCACACAGGAGTGGTATATTTGTTGCAGTTAATGTACCTAGATTGATATACCCTTAGCATTCAATTTATATCAGGGTTTACTGTGGATTTGTACAAAGGAAAAATGACATTTATCTATAATTATGATTTCATACAGAATGATTTTCCTACCCTAAAACTTTTCTTTGTTCTAGTCATTCTTCCTTCCCCCAACCTCTAGCAAACACATCTTTTTTTACTGTCTATATAGTTGTGCCTTTTCCAGAATGTCATGTAGTTGGAATCATACAGTATGCAGCTTTTTTCAGATTGGCTCCTTTCACTTTGTGATAAACATTCAAAGTTTCTCGATGTCTTTTCAAAGCTTAATAGATTAGTTCCTTTTAGTGCTGAATAATATTGCATTGTCTGGCTATACCATAGTTTATCAGTTACCTATCAAAGAATAACTTTATTGCACCAAAGTTTAGCAACCATGAATAAAACTACTATAAATATTGATGTGCAGGTTTTTGTATGGACCTAAGTTTTAAACACTATTCTCTTAATGTTTTTGTCTGGTTTTGGTATTAGGGTAATGCTGGGCTCATGGGGTGTGTTAGAATTCTCTGCTTTTACCTTCTGAAAGAAATTATAGAGAATTGCATATTCTCCATTCTTTTAAAGAATTTATCAATGAATCCATCTATGCCTAGTCATTCTATTTTGGAAGATTATTAATTAGTGATTCAATTTCTTTAGTAGCTATTAGCTTATTCAAATAATCTATTTCTTCTTGTGTGAGTTTTGGCAAATTGTGTCTTAAAAGGGATTGGTCCATTTCATTTAAATTATCAAATTTATGAGCATAGAGTTGTTCAAAGTATTCCTTTAATGTATTTTTTAATATTTTTAAAAATTTTTTATAAACATATAATGTATTTTTAGCCCCAGGGGTACAGGTCTGTGAATCACCAGGTTTAAACACTTCACAGCACTCACCACAGCACACTGCCCCCAATGTCCATAACTCCACCACCCTTTAATATATTCTTAATGTTCATAAAATCTGGCGGGATAACCCCTTTCATTTCTGATTTAGTAATTTGTATCTCTCTGTTTTTTTCTAAGATATCTTTTTTTTTTTTTTTTTCCTGGCTAGAAGCTTATCATTTCAAACAGCTAGTTTTGGATTCATTGATTTTCTCTACTGATTTTCCGTTTTCAAATTTATTGATTTCTATTTTAATTCCTATTATAGCTTTTCTTATTATTATTTTGGATTTAATTTGCTCTCCTTTTTCTGATTTTCAGGCAGAAGCTTACATGATTGATTTGAGGTCTGTATTCTTTTCTAATGCATACATTCAATGCTATAAATTGTCCTCTAAGCCCTGTTTTTACTGCATCTCACAAATTTGGATGTCGTGTTTTCATTTTCATTGAGTTCAAAATATATTTTAACTTCTCTTGAGATTTCTTCCTTGACCCAAGTATTATTTAGAAGTGTGTTGTTTAACCTTCATGTATTTTTGGACTTTCCAGTCATCTTTCTGTTATTGATTTCTAGTTTAGTTCTATTGTTAAATGCAAGCAGACATTTTATGAGTTCCATTCTTTTAAATTTGTTAAGGTGTGTTTTATGGTCAGAATGTGGCCCACTTTGGTGAATGTTCCATGTGAGCTTGAGAAGAACATGCACTCTGCTGTTGTTTAATGAAGTAGTCTATAGATGTCCATTATATCCAGTTGACTGATGTTGTTGAATTCACATTTTTTTTTTTTTCTGAATTTTCCCCTGCTGGATCTCTTCACTTCTGATAAAGTGCTGGTGTCTCCAATTATAATGGTGGGTTCATCTATTTCTCCTTGGAGGTCTCCATTTTTGCCTCACATAGTTTGACACTCTTGTTAGGCACATATACAATAAAAATTATTACATCTTCTAGAAAAATTGATCCCTTTATCATTATATAATGCTCCTCTTTATTCCTAATACTCCTTATGTGTGCTCTGTTCAAAATCAGTATTGCTACTCCCACTTTATTGTGATTAGTGTTAGCGTGAAACCTCTTTATCCATCTGTTTACCTTTAATATATGTATGTCTTTATATTTAAAGTATAGGCAATATATAGTCGGGCTTATTTTTTTATCCATTCTGACAATTCCTGTCTTTTATTTGGTTCTTTCAGACTATTGACCTTGAGAGTGATTATTAATACAGTTGGACAAAGATCTACCATATTTGTTATTGTTTTCTATGTTGCCCTTGATCTTTGTTCTTACTTTTGTCTTCCACTCTTTTTTCCCTTCTTTTGAGGTTTAAATTGAATATCTTATGTGATTCTATTTTCTCTCCTCTTATCACATCAATTGTATTTCTTTAAAAAAAATTTTAATGGCTTCCCTAGAGTTTTCAATGTACATTAACTACTAATCCAAATCCATTTTCAAATAACACTATACCACTTCAGAGGCAGTATGACTATCAAAATAACAAAATAATAGTAACAAAATAATCCTATTCCTCCATCTTGTCCTGTGTATCATTGCTATTATACATTTTGCTGATAGAGCCATTCATACACACACACATATATACCTGTATTTGTATGTATGTATTCATATGTGTTTGTGTATGTGTATATATATGTATGATTATTTTGAACAGATTATTATCTGTTAGAAAAATCTAGAAAAATATAGGTTTTATTTTATCTTCATTTATCCCTTCTCTGATACTCCCCCTTCCTTTATGAAGATCTGAGCTTCTGACCTATATAATTTCCTTCTCTCTAAAAAACTTCTAATAGCTTTTGCAAGGCAGTCTACTGGTAAAAAATTCCCTCAGTTTTTTGTTTGTATGGAAAAAAATTCACCTTTGAAGGATAATTTCACAGGATACAGAATTCTAGGCTTTTTCTCTCAAAGTTTAAATATTTCACTCTACTCTCATCTTCTTTTCATGCTCTCTGAAGAGAAGCCCTATGATTCCTTTATTTATTTCTTTATAGTAAGATGATTTTTCCTGCTCTGGATTTTTCAGGATTTTTTCCTTCATTCTTATTTTCTGTAATTTGAAAATGATATGTCTAGCAGAATTTTTTTTGTTGTTGTCATTTATCTTGTTTGATGTCATCTAAGCTTCTTTGATCTGTTTTTGTGTCCGACCATATTTGGGATAATTCTCAGTCATTATTTCTTCAAATGGTGCTCCTTCTCTTTTCTATTTTTTTTTTCATATTTTTATTACATATATTTTGCATCTTTTATAGTACTTCCACAGTTCTTGGAAATTTTGTTCTTTTTTTAAAATTTTCCCTTTCTATTCTTTTTGCTGTTTGCTTTTCAATTTTGGAGATTACTATTTAGACATCCTCAAGACCAAATTCTTTCCTTAGCTGTGTCTAGTCTACTAATAAACCCATCCAAGGCATTCTTCATTTCTGGTCTAGTGCTCTTAACCTCTAGCATTTCTTTTTGGGTTTTTCTTAGAATTTCCTTCTCTCTTCTTACACTCCTTATCTTTACTTGCATGTTATTTGCTTTCTCTATCAGAGCACTTAACATATTAATCATTGTGGTTTTAAATTCCTGGTCTGATAATTTTAACATCTCTTTTTTGGGGGTCTTGTTCTGATACATGCTCTTTCTCTTCTATTTTATATTGATAACTGGATACAATATACTAGATAAAAGATACTGCTGTAAATAGGCCCTTAGTAATGTGGTAAGTTGTGAAGGGAGAAGAAGGCTTCTATAGTCCTATGATTGGGTCTCAGTATTTTAATCTGCCTCTGGCTCTGTACTTCAGAGTACACATATGTACTTCAGATGTGCTTCTCATCTCCACCCATCCCTTAGGTGAGACAGGATAGCTAAACTGGGCTGGACTGGAGTATTTTCTTTTCTCCAAGTAGAAGATTATAGCCAGCTGGAGTTGGGTATTTCTTTTCTTTCAAGTCGTTTAAGCTCTAGTAAACCCTAGCAGTGTAGACTCTGGTTAACTAGTTTACCCTGAGATTAGGCCATTTTAAGAATAGAATGTTTTCATGTGCTTCAAAATGGTTCCTTTTTTTCTTCTTCCTTTCAGAAGTCTAAAGGGATTTTCTTCTGATAATTATTTTTAAGAACCTGGTCAAGTTCCTGGAAGTAAATCTCACCATACTGTGGGGGGTCCCTCTATGACTGGGCCACCTGGAGTTTTTGACCTTCAGAATTATCTACACCGGCCTCAAGCAATTCCTCAATCACAGTTCAGTTTTTTTAATCTCCAGCAGCACTGATTCTTTTGTAAGTTTCAACTTGCAGTTTTTTGCTCAGGTAAATTATAATTCTTTGTATTTGCCTTAAGTCTTTCCAATTTGGGGGCAATCTTTTGTTCTGTGACCTCTGCTCTCTGAGATTCAGGAATTTATAGTTTAAGAATCATCTTTTTGGGGCGCCTGGGTGGCTCAGTGGGTTGAGCTGCTGCCTTTGGCTCGGGTCATGATCTCAGGGTCCTGGGATCGAGTCCCGCATCGGGCTCTCTGCTCAGCAGGGAGCCTGCTTCCCTCTCTCTCTGCCTGCCTCTCCATATACTTGTGATTTCTCTCTGTCAAATAAATACATAAAATCTTAAGAAAAAAATCATCTTTTTCTTAGATTTTGGAAAAGTGTTTTTATTTATTCTGTTCTAATTCTAAGAAGTACAAAGTATCTATATGTTTAATCTTCCTCATGTCTTTCTTGGGTCAATAAATATACCTTAGACAATTTTTATCCATTTTTCTTCAGAGTTAAAAGTAGCTTTTTAAATTTCCCCTCAATATGATATTTTTTAATGGAATATTAATTCTGTTTATTTGTTTCTAATCCTTCAGTTGCACTCTTCTGACTTTAAACAAAAAAAGCTTATTTTTCTTTTAGATATATATAATTTTATCTCATCTTTTTTCTTTCCTTGTATAGCAGTATTTTACTTTTTATTTCCTTTCAATTACTAATGATCTGGTGCCTAAAATTCATTTGTTTTATGTAGTAAATCTTCTTTTAAAGTGTGTTCCTAACTTATTTCTCATGGGTTATCTTCTTATGTATTTCAGAATACTTACGTAGCATCCATATTATTTTTTCCTTTTTTTTTTTTTAAATGGATGCAAGCTATTTGCCCCTTTAACCTACCTAAAAAAGAAGTAGATTTTGTCCTACACTGCCCATATCCCTATTTGGGTACTGCTATTAGAATAATTTTTAAGTACTCAACCTTGGAGGAGATACTGTAAGTGTGAACTGCCATCAGACATTCAGCAGGATTAAGGGAAAGAAGAGGGAGCTAAAACTAGAAGAATATTGTTTTTTAAGATTTTATTTATTTATTTGACAGAGACACAGTGAGAGAGGAAACAAGCAAGAGCATTGGGAGAGGGAGAAGCAAGCTTCCCACTGAGCAGGGAACCTGATGAGGGGCTCGATCCCAGGACACTGAAATCAGGACCTGAGCCAAAGACAGATGCTTAGCAACCGAGCCATCCAGGTGCCCTAAAATTAGAAGAAATTTTAAAAAGTTAAAGCCATTGCAAAAAGTGTGTTTTAAAATAAATTGCTATTTAGCCTGCTTTCATGGAAATAATATTGCTGTGCCAAATATTTTTAATGGGATATTAGACTGAAAAACTGGCAGAATAAGAACTTCCCATTTAAGGAGAGAATCATTATTACTTAAGTAAATTGTTTTATCCTCATTGAACCATCACACAGTGAGAAATTGTGTCAGAGGTTGAGTTTTTGCTGGGTTTGCTCCATGTATGTTGATATACCTAATTGCTACTGGCTTTATGTAATTAAAGTAGCTTACAACAAAGTAATCTTCATCTTTTTATGGGAAACTTTCATAGCGTCTCTCATTTCTACAAATTAGGTAAGGTAGTTCTCCAGTTCTGGAAAATCTTCCTCACATTGGCAAAGGATCATGATACTTTGGAAATCTATGCAGAAGAAAAGTCTTATGCCTCAAGACTTTGCTATGTCACTGGTGAGTTTTTCCAAATGTATTAGAATGTTAGTAGGAGATGCTAAATGGCATTTCCAAATAGTAGAGCCCACTTTATCTCATAGCCTGATCCCTTCTAAACTTTGATAAGGGTAAATTGCTATTTTTTTTACATTTAATTCTCTCAAAAATGAAACTTTCTTAAGAATGGGGCTGTAACTTCATTGTTGGTGACTTTACAAAATATACTTCCTTTTTACCACAAAGAGCAGACATTTCTTGCAAGTTATAGTATTAGGCTGGTATTATATGATATTTGTTTGATTTTCAACAGTGCAAAATAATCAAGGTTCAATTTCAGAGAATATGAGTTTTTTTTGTTATAAAAAAACATATAACGTTCAATTTTCCATCATAACAATTTTTAGGTATACATTTTAGTAGTGTTGAGTGTATTTATGCCATTCAACATATATCTAGAAATTTTTCATCTTAAACTAAAACTGTATGCCCACTAAACACTAATTCTTCCTTCCCCATTTCCCCTAGCCATTGTCAATTACCTATTTTCTGCTTTTATGATTTTGGCTAATTTAGGTAATTTATATGAGTAGAATAATACAGTATTTATTGTTCTCTGACTGGCTTTTTGTAATGATCTCGAGCTTTATCCATTTTGTAGCATGTGATAAGGATTTTGTTCCATTTTAATGCCACATAATATTTTGTTATGTATGTAACATTCATCTATTGATGAATATTTGGGTTGTTTTTACTTCTTGCCTATTATGAATAATGTTGTGACAAACATGAGTGTGCAAATATCACTTCAATATCCTGCTTTGAATTCTTTTGGATATATACACCAAAGAGGGATTTCTGCATCATATAGTAATTATATTTTGACCTTCTAAGGAAACTTCATGCTATTTTCCGTAGTTACGAAACCACTTTACATTCCCACCAACAGTGCACAAGTTTCCAATTTCTCCACATTCTTGTCAGCACTCATATCCTGTTGCTTTTATAATGATCAACCTGATGTGTTTGAGAAGGTATTTTGTTGTGATTTTTATTTGCATTTACCTTATGATTAGTGATGTTTAGAATATTTTCATGTTCTTGTTGGACATTTATATATCTTTATTGAAATTTCTCTTAAGGTCTTTACCCATTTTTAATTGGATTATCTATTTTTGATTATTAATTTGTAGAAGATCCTTATGTATTTCAGATGAAAGATGATTTAAGCACACAAAGTTTTATTGCAGGATATTAAACAGTTTAAAATTATTGGTTAAGCTGAAAAAATGCATTTTAGGTGGAACTTTCAAAACAACTTCAGTGAAAAATACTCAAAAAAGGAGTGAATGCTTCTTATGTGATGAAGAAAATTAGGCACCTATACCAAACTGTCTTGATGACTACAACTTTGTAATATAGCTTGAAGTCCAGAATCATGATTTCTCCTGCTTTTCTATCTTTTCCAGGTTTACTTTGGCTATTTGGGATCTTTTGTGATTTTCCACAAATTTTAGGATTTTTTTGTTCTAGCTCTGTGAAAAATGCTAGTGGTATTTTGATAGGAATTGCATTAAGTGTGTAGATTGCTTTAGGTAGTACATATATTTTAATAATGTTTATTCTTCCAATCCATGAGCAAGGAATTTTTTCCCATTTCTTAGTGTCCTCTTCAATTTCTTTCACAAGTATGCTATAGTTTTGAGAATACAGATCTTTTACCTCTTTGGTTAGGTCTATTCCTAGGTATTTTATGGACCCACAACTACATGGTCAAGTAATCTTCAACAAAGCAGGAGAGAATATATGATCAAAAAAAGTCTCTCCAGCAAATGGTGTAGAGAAAACTGGACAGCAATAGGCAAAGGGATAAAACTAGACCGCTTTCTTATACACAAAAATAAATTCAAAGTGGATGAAATACCTCAATGTGAGACAGGAAATCATCAAAATTCTAGAGGAGAATATAAGCAGAAACCTCTTTGACCTCAACCATAGCAAATTCTTACTAGACACTTCACCAGAGGCAAGGGAAAAAAAAGCCAAAATGAACTACTGAGACTTCATCAAGATAAAAAGTCTGGGGTGCCTGGGTATGCAGTCAGTTCACTCTTGATTTTGGCTCAGGTCATGTCTCATGGTCATGAGATTGAGCTCTGAGATCATGGTCATGAGATTAAGCTCTGTGTTGGGCTCTGTACTCTGGGCAGAGTCTACTTGAGATTCTTGCTCCCTCTCCCTCTGCCCCTCCTCTCTTTCTACCAAATAAGTCTTAAAAAACAAAACAAAACAAAAAACGTCTGGGCAGCAAAGGAAGCAATTAAGAAAACTAAAGGGTAACCTATGGAATGGGAGAAGATATTTGCATATGACATGTCTGATTGAGGGTTAGTGTCCAAAATCTATAAAGGTCCTTTCAAATTCAACACCACACACATGCGTGTGCACACACACACACACACACACACCCGTTAAGTGAAAAAGACATGAATAGACATTTTTCTAAAGAAGACACCCAAATGGCCAACAGACACATGAAAAGATGCTCAACATTCTCCTCATCAAGGAAATACAAATCAAAACCACAATGAGTTACAATCCCACACCTGTCAGAATGAAAAAAATTAACACAGCAAACAATTCCATAACCGTGTAGAGAAAGGGGAGCCCTCTTACACTGTTGGTAGAAATATAAGGTTGTGCAGCTACTGTGGAAAACAGTATGGAGGTTTCTCAAAAAGTTAAAAATAGAATGACCCTATGACCTATGATTACACTACTAGGTATATACCTAAAGGATACAAAAATAGTTTGAAGGGATATATGCATCCTAATATTTATAACAGCAGTATCAACAAAAGCCAAACTATGGAGAGAGCTCAAGTGTCTATCAACTAATGAATGGATAAAGATGTGGTATATACGTACAATGGAATATAACTCTCCCATCAGAAGGAATAAAATCTTGCCATTTGCAATGACATGGATGGACCTAGTGTATATTACGCTTAAGTGAAATAAGTCAGAAAAAGACAAATACTATATGATTTCATTCATGTGGAATTTAAGAAACTAAACATATTACTGTAAGGGAAAGAGAAAAAGAGGAGAGATGGGAGGAAAAGCATATGAGATAAGTAATGATAGAAAACAAACTGAGGGTTACTAGAGGGAGGCTAGTGGGAGATGAGCTAATTGAGTGATGTGTTTTTAAGGATGGCACTTGTTATGATGAACACTCTGTATTAGATGCAAGTGAAATCACTAAATTTTACTCTTGAAGGTGATATTACACAAGATGTTAACTAATTAGAATTTAAATAAGAATTTGGACACAAAATAAGAAAAAGAAAATTAGAAACCTGCCATAACAAATGCTAGGTCTTAAACCATGCTGTGCCGTATTACCAAAAGAAGGACATCATACTAAGATCAGAACACTTACAATCAAAATGCTATTATCAGAATGTCCCCATGATTAGGAAGCTACTGTTACCACTGCAGCTTCCATAAATACCTGCAAAAAAGTCACTAGGAAAATGAATGCCTTCCACAATTCTTAACCTAAGGGTCACGTTACCACACATCAGTATCTCTGTTAATGCTGTCATAGAAAACCAGACACCCCTATGATGATCTTTGCAAATAGAAACAAAAGACACAATAAAAACAACTCCACATTACATTAACCATGTAAATGTCATGAACGTTTGTTTGATTGGCAGAACCAAAATTATATCCAGAGCTGTAGCTGCAAGAGATCTTGGAAAATGCAGAATTCCAGCCTCTGAATTTAAGAAAATACTCCCCAAATATGTTTAAATGGCTACTGACTTCAGTCTGTCATATCGATCTCTGATTAAAATAATGGATTTTGCTTCTTTTTGTTTTTCTTTTGCTGTTTTGGTCAGATGAAGAAGGAACAGGTTAGAAGAATTCATTTAGCAAAATCATCACAGTTTGATATTTCTAAAATTCAAACTGTCTAAAATTCAAACTCTAAAATTCTAAAATGTCCATAACCCCTCCCCCCCAGCAACCCTCAGTTTGTTTTGTGAGATTAAGAGTCACTTATGGTTTGTCTCCCTCCCAATCCCACCTTGTTTCATTTATTCTTTTCCTACCCTCCAAGCCCCACATGTTACATCTCCACTTCCTCATATCAGGGAGATCATATCATAGTTTGTCTTTCTCCAATTGACTTATTTCACTAAGCATAATACTCTCTAGTTCCATCCACATCGTCGCAAATGGCAAGATTTCATTTCTTTTGATGGCTGCATAGTATTCCATTGTGTATATATACATCATCTTCTTTATTCATCTGGTGATGGACATCTAGGTTCTTTCCATAGGTTGGCTATTGCTGCTATATTGAACATTGGACATTGCTGCTATAAACATTCAGGTGCACGTGCCCCTTCGGATCACTATGTTTGTGTCTTAGGGTAAATACCCAGTAGTGCAATTGCTGGGTCATAGGGTAGTTCTATTTTCAACTTTTTGAGGAACCTCCATACTGTTTTCTAGAGGGGTTGCACCAACTTGCATTCCCACCAACAGTGTGGGAGGGTTCCCCTTTCTCTGCATCCTCGCCAGCATCTGTCATTTCCTGACTTGTTAATTTTAGCCATTCTGACTGGTGTGAGGTGGTATCTCATTGTGGGTTTGATTTCTGTTTTCCTGACGCCAGGTCATATGGAGCACTTTTTCATGTGTTTGTTGGCCATCTGTATGTCTTCTTTGCAGAAATATCTGTTCATGTCCTTTGCCTATTTCTTGATTGGACTTTTTGTTCTTTGGGTGTTGAGTTTGCTAAGCTCTTTATAGATTTTGGACACTAGCCCTTTATCTGATATGTCATTTGCAAATATCTATTCCCATTCTGTCAGTTGTTTTTTGGATTTGTTAACTGTTTCCTTTGCTGTGCAAAAGCTTTTGATCTTGATGAAATCCCAATAGTTCATTTTTGCCCTTGCTTCCCTTGCCATTGGCGATGTTTCTAGAAAGAAGTTGCTGTGGCTGAGGTTGAAGAGGTTGCTGCCTGTGTTCTCCTCAAGGATTTTGATGGGTTCCTTTCTCACATTGAGGTCCTTCTACATTTTGAGTCTATTTTTGTGTTTGGTATAAGGAAATGGGTTCATTTTTATGCATGTGGCTGTCCAATTTTCCCAACACCATTTATTGAAGAAGCTGTCTTTTTTCCATTGGACATTCTTTCCTGCTTTGTCGAAGATTAGTTGACCATAAAGTTGAGGGTCTATTTCTGGGCTCTCTATTCTGTTCCATTGATCTACGTGTCTGTTTTTGTGCCAGTACCATACTGTCTTGATGATGACAGCTTTGTAATAGAGCTTGAAGTCTGGAATTGTGATGCCACCAAGTTTGGCTTTCTTTTTCAATATTCCTTTGGGTATGTGAGGTCTTTTCTGATTCCATATAAATTTTAGGATTATTTGTTCCATTTATTTGAAAAAGATGGATGGTACCTTGATAGGAATTGCATTAAATGTGTAGATTGCTTTAGGTAGCATAGATATTTTCACAATATTTGTTCTTCCAGTCCATGAGCATGGAATATTTTTCTATTTCTTTGTGTCATCCTCAATTTCTTTCATGAGTATTTTATAATTTTCTCAGTATAGATTCTTTACCTCTTTGGTTAGGTTTATTTCTAGGTATCTTATGGTTTTGGGTGCAACTGTAAATGGGATTGACTCCTTAATTTCTCTTTCTTTTCTCTTGTTGTTGGTGTAGAGAAATGTAACTCATTTTTCTGCATTGATTTTATATCCTGACACTTTACTGAATTCCTGCACAAGTTCTAGCAATTTTGGAGTGGAGTCTTTTGGATTTTCCACATATAGTATCATATCATCTGCAAAGAGTGATAGTTTGACTTGTTCTTTGCTGATTTGGATGTCTTTAATTTCTTTTTGTTGTCTGATTGCTGAGGCTAGGACTTCTAGTACTATGTTGAATAGCAGTGGTGATAACAGACATCCATGCCGTGTTCCTGACCTTAGCGGGAAAGCTTTCAGTTTTTCTCCATTGAGAATGATCTTTGTGGTGGGTTTTTCATAGAGGGCTTTGATAATATTGAGGTATGTACCCTCTGTCCCTACACTTTGAAGAGTTTTGATCAGGAAGGGATGTTGTACTTTGTCAAATGCTTTTTCAACATCTATTGAGAGTATCATATGGATCTTGTTTTTTCTTTTATTAATGTTTTGTATCACATTGATTGATTTGCAGATGTTGAACCAAACTTGCAGTCCTGGAAAAAATCCCACTTGGTCGTGGTAAATAATCCTTTTAGTGTAATGTTGGATCCTATTGGCTAGTATTTTGGTGAGAAATTTTGCATCTGTGTTCGTCAAGGATATTGGTCTGTAATTCTCTTTTTTGATGGGATCCTTGTCTGGTTTGGGGATCAAGGTGATGCTAGCCTCATAAAATGAGTTTGGAAGATTTCCTTGCATTTATATATTTTGGAACAGTTTCAGGAGGATAAGAATTAATTCTTCTTTAAATTGTTTGGTAGAATTCATCTGGGAAGTTGTCTGGCCCTGGGCTTTTGGTTCTTGGTAGATTTTTGATGACTGTTTCAATCTCCTTACTCGTTATGGATCTGTTCAGGTTTTCTATTTCTTCCTGGTTCAGTTGTGGTAGTTTATATGTTTCTAGGAATGCATCCATTTCTTCCAGATTGTCAAATTTGTTGATGTAGAGTTGCTTATAGTATATTCTTATAATTATTTTTATTTCTTCGGTGTTGGTTGTGATCTCTCCTCTTTCATTCATGATTTGATTTATTTCGGTCCTTTCTCTTTTGTTTTTGATAAATCTGGCCAGGGATTTATCAAACTTATTAGTTCTTTTAAAGAAACAGCTCCTAGTTTCATTGATTTGTTCTATTTTTTTTTTTTTTGGCTTCTATTTCATTGATTTCTGCTCTGATCTTTATGATTTCTCTTCTCCTTCTGGGGTTAGGCTTTCTTTGTTGCTCTTTCTCCAGCTCGTTTAGATGTAGGATTAGGTTGTATATTTGAGACATTTCTTGTTTCTTGAAAAAAGCTTATAACACTATATATTTTCCTCTCAGGACTGCCTTTATTTTGTCCCACAGATTTTGGACTGTTGTGTTTTCATGATCATTTGTTTCCATGAATTTCTTTCAATTCTTCTTTAATTTCCTGGTTGATCCATTCATTCTTTAGAAGGATGCTGTTTAGTCTCCATGTATTTGGGTTCTTTCCAAACTTCCTTTTGTGGTTGAGCTCTAGCTTTAGAGCATTGTGGTCTGAAAATATGCAGGGAATGATCCCAATCTTTTGATACCGGTTGAGTCCTGCTTTAGGACCGAGGATGTGATCTATTCTGGAGAATGTTCCATGTGCACTAGAGAAGAATGTGTATTCTGTTGCTTTGGGATGGAATGTTCTGAATATATCTGTGATGTCCATCTGGTCCAGTGTGTCATTTAACACTTTTATTTCCTTGTTGATCTTTTGCTTGGATGTTCTGTCCATTTCAGTGAGGGGGGTGTTAAAGTCCCCTACTATTATTGTATTATTGTCAATGTGTTTCTTTGATTTTGTTATTAGTTGGTTTATATAGTTGGCTGCTCCCATGTTAGGGGAATAGATATTTAAAATTGTTAGATCTTCTTGTTGGACAGACCCTTTGAGTATGATATAGTGTCCTTCCTCATCTCTTCTTATAGTCTTTGGCTTAAAATCTAATTGATCTGATATAAGGATTGCCACCCCAGCTTTCTTCTGATATCCATTAGCATGGTAAATTGTTTTCCACCCCCTCACTTTAAATCTGGAGGTTTCTTCAGGTCTAAAATGAGTTTCTTGTAGACAGCATACCAATGGGTTTTTTTTTTTTTTTTAATCCATTCTGATACCCAGTGTCTTTTGATTGGGGCATTTAGCCCATTAACATTCAGGGTAACTATTGAGAGATATTAATTTAGTGCCATTATATTGCCTGGAAGGTGACTGTTACAGTATATTGTCTCTGTTCCTTTCTGATCTACTACTTTTAGGGTCTCTCTTTGCTTAGAGGACCCCTTTCAATATTTCCTGTAGAGTCGGTTTGGTATTTGCAAATTCTTTTAGTTTTTGTTTGTCCTGGAAGCTTTTTATCTTTCCTTCTATTTTCAATGATAGTCTAGCTGGATATAGTATTCTTGGCTGCATGTTTTTCTCATTTAGTGCTCTGAATATATCATGCCTGTTCTTTCTGGCCTGCCAGGTCTCTGTGGACAAGTCCACTGCCCATCTAATATTTTTACCATTGTATGTTACAGACTTCTTGTCCTGCGCTGCTTTCAGGATTTTCTCTTTGTCGCTAAGACTTGTAAATTTTACTATTAGATGATGAAGTGAGGACCTATTCTTGTTGATTGTGAGGGGGGTTCTCTGCACCTCCTGGATTTTGATGCGTGTTCCCTTTGCCATATTAGGGAAATTTTCTACAATAATTCTCTCTAATATACCTTCTGGTCCCCTTTCTCTTTCTTCTTCTGGAATCCCAATTATTCTAATATTGTTTTGTCTTATGGTGTTGCTTATCTCTTGAATTCTCCCCTCGTGGTCCAGTAGCTGTTTGTCTCTCTTTTGCTCAGCTTCTTTATTCTCTGTCATTTGGTCTTCTATATCACTAATTCTTTCTTCTGCCTCATTTATCCTAGCAGTAAGAGACTCCATTTTTTCTTGAACCTCATTAATAGCTTTTTTTATTTCAACTTGGTTAGATTTTAGTTCTTTTATTTCTCCCGAAAGGGTTTTTATGTCTCCCGAGAGGATTTCTCTAATAATCTTCCATGCCTTTTTCAAGCCCAGCTAGAACCTTGAGAATTGTCATTCTGAACTCTAGATCTGACACATTACCAGTGTCCATGTTGATTAGGTCTCTAGCCTTCAGTAATGCCTCCTTTTTTTGTGTGTGTGTGGTGAGTTTTTCCGCCTTGTCATTTTGTCCAGATAAGAATATATGAAGGAGCAAATAAAATACTAAAAGGGTGGCAAATACCCCAGGAAAATGTAATTTAACCAAGTCAGAAGAGACCCTAAATCATGGGGGGAGAGAAAGAGGATGAAAAGAAGTTCAGAAAAAAAATTAAACAAAGAAAACAAAGAAAGAAAAAAATATAAAAAAGAAAAATATATATATTAGACTGGTGACTTGAACAGGGCCACCCACTTAATTTAGGAAGTATTTTGGTCTCTTAGAAGAAACTACCTCCCAAAATTTTTAAGAATGAAAAACATATATAAGGGTAAACACAATGAAGGGATGGAATATACCTATAAAGATGAAAAAAAAATTTTAATTTCTAAAATAGGCATTGATAAAGTAAGTTGGTCGGGAGAGTAAAGAAAAAGAAAGTGGAAATAATTTGCTTGGGCTGGAGACTAGAACAAGCCTGGAGCTAGATTTAGGGTATATTTTGATCTATTAGAAGAAGTTGTACCCCAAATTATTTAAAGAAAAAACCCTATGTGTATATAAAAAATAAAGTTAGATACAATGAAGGATAAAATATGACTATAATAATGAAGGTTCAAAAATATTATTTTTTTTATTTTTAGGAAAGGTATTGTTAAGATGAACTAGCTAAAAAATGTTAGAAAAGGAAAGGGTAAAATTTAAAAAAAATTAGCAGAAGAGAAAATATAAAATTAAAAAAAAAATTAAATTAACTGCAAGACCAAAGAATCATGGGGAGAAAGCCATGAGTCCCATGCTTTTCTTTCTCCTCTGGAATTCCACTCTTCTTTTTGTTAAGTGAACTTGGTCTTGGCTGGATTTCTTGTTGATCCTCTGGGGGAGGTACCTGTTGTAGTGATTTTCATGTGTCTTTGCCCAAGGCAGAATTTCCCCACCCTTACCAGGGGCCAGGCTAAGTAATCCACTGGGATTTGCTTTCGGGAGATTTTGTTCCCTGAACGCTGTCCTTAGAGTTCCAAAGGACAGGAATGAAAATGGCGGCTTCCCAATCTCTGGCCTGGAGGAGCTGAGAGCTCAGGGCTCCACTCCTCAGTGCGCCCTCAGAGAAAAGTGCTCAATCATTCCCATCTCCATGGCCTCAGACCACACTTGGAGAAAAGTACTCAATCACTCCCATCTCCCTGGCCTCCAGCTGCGCTCCAAGCTCACCCAGCATACTACAGGTTCAAGGTAACCTCAAGCTGAGAGCTCACTACTCTGCTCTGTTGCTGTAGCCAGCTTCCCCACTCTAATATCTGTGAGTTCTGTGACACTCAGACACCCCCAATCCTCTGTGATCCCTTGGGACCTGGGGCCACGCTGACCCCATGTGGGCTTCACCCCAGTTTAGCCTCTGGAGTGATGTCCCTCAGTGGAGCAGACTTTTAAAAGTCCTGATTTAGTGCTCCATTGTTCACCACTTGCTGGGAGCCAGCACCTCTCCCCGTGGTCTATCTTCCTGTTGCTTTGGATTCACTTCTCCACTGGTCCTACCTTTCAGAAAGTGGTTGATTTTCTGTTTCTAGAATTGCTGTTCTTCTTCTCTTCAATCTCTTGTTGGATTTGTAGGTGTTTGCACTGGTTTGATAAGCTATTTAGCTGATCTGCTAACTGATGTAGTCTCAGCCTGCTACTTCTCCACCATCTTGACTCCCCATGTGTATTCATCTTTATTTGACACTCAAAATGATGTACCCATATGGTAATGAAAGAAGGTTGACCTTTGTGATCCTATTCTAAATGATTTTAGCATATAAATGTTTGCTAACTTCAGATAATTAATTTTCATTTATGAGACATGATAAAAAAGTTGATGCAGGTTACAAGTGTTAATCTAAGTATAGTCTGGGAATATACTGATATAAGTAAGAATTATTTCTAGTATAAAAGGAAGGAGCTAAGGGTTACAATAAGCCAACTTCTGTGAATATTGAACTGTCCAATAAAATAAGAGCTGCTCTACTCTTGAGCCAAGAAATAGGATAGCCTGGCTATTAATTATCCATAAATTGAATGTAGAAAATCAGTTTCAGGCTGCAGATAATATGCAGAAATTTTTTAGAAAAGTGATCTTTCTCAAAAGGGAGATATAATAGGCTTTTGCATTTATTATAAATCAAAATGTTACTTACACATTTAGTGAAAAAGTGACTCCATTTTAATCCTAAAATTCTCACTCTTTTGTCTCAGACAACTTACTTTCAAAATTAAAGATAGAAATATTGATGGATTAATCTTCAGAACCAAGTTTTCACTTTCAATAAAATGGAGACTTAAAATGTTATAATCCTTGATTAGAACTATTATGGAGAAATTCTTCTAAAAGAGCTCATGACAAGACTACTAAGGTGATTTTTATATTCTGATTATAAATCTGATTTGGGATACTATTATAGATAAAAATCTAGGAGGAAAGTAGTTTTGAAAAGGAATTTTAATGTGTTCCAATATGTCCTTAAGGAACCATATAAATCTATTATGTGAATAGTACATCACATTTTTTTCTCCTTAGGGAAAACTTGGATTTTAATAAATTCTTGATCATTATTGAAAGTCCTTCATCCACTATTTCAACATATATTTATTGAATGCCTGCTACAGGTCAAGCATATATCTAGGTGCATTCATGGGTGGGAAAAAAAATAGACAGAAATGTTTTCACTGATGCTTATATTTTAGTGGATGGAGACAGACAATGAACAAGCATAATAAAATATATGAGATATTGATAAATGCTATAGAGAACAATAAGGCAATAGGAATAAAGAAATGGAAAAGTCTTGGGATGCCTGGGTGGCTCAGTCGTTAAGCGTCTGCCTTCAGCTCAAGTCATGATATCGGGGTCCTGAGATCAAGTCCCGCATCGGGCTCTCTGCTCGGCAGGGAGCCTGCTTCCTCCTCTCTCTCTCTCTCTCTCTGCTTGCCTCTCTGCCTACTTGTGATCTCTTTCTGTCAAATAAATAAGTAAAATCTTAAAAAAAAAAAAAAGAAATGGAAAAGTCTCATAAAGAAATTGAAAATGGGGCAAAGACATAAAATTGGTCAACTATATTGTTGTTTATAGAAAGAGTATTTAAGGCAATAACAAAAACATGTACAAAACCATTAGGTCAAAACTTGTGCAGAGTATTAAGGAATAGTAAATGAGGCCAGCATGCTGGGTAGAAATATGTCATCAAAGAAGGAAAGGCAAAATCAAGTGAAGATTTGTAGGCCACTGTAAGGATCTGGTTATTTTTTTAAGCCACTAGGTGGTTTAAAGGAAAAAAAAGAACATGGGCGCCTGGGTGGCTCAGTGGGTTAAGCCGCTGCCTTTGGCTCAGGTCATGATCTCAGGGTTCTGGGATCGAGTCCCGCATCGGGCTCTCTGCTCTGCAGGGAGTCGGCTTCCTCCTCTCTCTCTCTCTTCCTGCTTCTCTGCCTACTTGTGATCTCTCTCTGTCAAATAAATAAATATAAATCTTTAAAAAAAAAAAAGAAAAAAAAGAACATGATCCAGGGAATTATAAGGGACAAGGGTGGAAGAGGGACAATTTCAGAATCCAGTATAATAATCTTAGTGAGAATGGTATGGCTTGGATTATGGTGCTAGTACATGGAGGTGATAAGAAGTAGAAGAATAGGGAGGGTCATGTTCTTAAATATGCAGGACAGGGTGAGAATTAACATGCATGCTTTTCACTATAAGTATGGATGGCTATTTCATCTATAGTAGACGGAGAGAATATAGAGTATATATGGGTGGGTGATATGGGGACTATAGAGATTCTATTCTTATAAATTTTTCTTATTAAAATGGTAGCAGAATCACCAACTATAAGAGAAGAAAGTGAACATATCAAGGAAATGCAGTGTAACTGCTATGCAACTCTACATTTTGTTACTTGACATTAATAGTAATGCATTTAAAGTGGAAACATAGTTGCGTGTTATTCTATGATCATATTTAGTTATATGTGTGTAGGATCAGAGGAGGCAGAGAGTTTAAATCTTGAATTTAACCAGGATGAGTACATAATATATATATATATATATATAAATTAAGGGTTGAAAATATATGTAAGGGAATAGTTTTATTAATGAATGTGGTATCAAAACTGGAGTATAGGAGGTAACAAGTGTGGTGAGATACAGTAAAATGGTAGCCAGATCAGTAGATTGTAGATTCTAGTGGGTATGAAAGGATTGATGGAGTTACAGTCCTAAAGGGAGTAAGCTGAAGATAGAAAGTAACCATTAGAGAGTGGTAGACATGAAATTGGGATCATAAAAGTGTTGAGTTTGTTTATAATGACAAGATCCAGGGCATGAGCATAACAGTGAAAGGGTGATTTAGGGTGGAGAAAAAGACCTTATAATAGAAAGATCATATTCATAGGTAATAAAATTGCTAGGAAATAAAGTGTTAGAAAAAAAATTATAGTAATGGGTAATTTAAGTCTTCAAGGAGGAGAAAGAGTCATCTATATGTCCAATGACTTCAATTATTCAATTGTCTATGAACTGATGTTGAATTATTTTATGGGAAGAAGTAGTAAAATGGTCTGTAAGAATAAGGTTAAGAAAAGAGGACACCAAAAATGGTTCTGACAGTGTGAGGGAGAAAAGCCTTCCATTGAGCTCCCTGCTAGGCAATCAGTGTGCTCTCTCTCTCTTTTTTTTTAAACTGTCATGAAGTTGGGCATACCTATATCATGAAGATAGACCACCTCTACACTAAGGACTTTGTCAAAGATACTCTGTATAATTTTCCTTAGCATGCATGGTTAAAGAAATGGGCTGGGCAGGATTATATACTGGTGGAGTTTTACCACTCTGGAGAGTTCTAATTCACCTTTCAAATCAACTCAATAAAGAAGTCCCATACCACCTACTTATTATTTGAAATTAAACATGTGGAGAAGTGTATAAAAGGTTTCTCCTTAGGAATGGCTTTCCTCACATGTAGTGCCAAGACAGTAGTATAACTTAATTAGGGAGCTTCGTAACCATCAGCAAGTTTGTATGTTGGAAACTGGCTATTTCAAATCACAAATTTTCTCATTTAGCCATTGAATGGCTAGAGATAAGAAAACTTGAACTGCTACCATGTTTCTTCCAAGTTGTCATTGGAGATGGGATTGTTACCCTCTTGCAGGAATTATAAAATAGAAGTTCTGCTAATTACCAGGAAAGGAAATACTATATACGAGCTATCAATCTTCACAAAAGGTATGGATAAGGCAAAAGAGATCTGAGGTTATAAGAAGATCTGTTTTTAAGTGCTTTATAATTTTTATTTTCTCTTAGAATTTCCACAATCATAGATAGGTCATCTGCATCATAGTCAGAATAAATTACCCTAAATGTCTTTTTCTTTTTGTTGTTTGTTTGTTAATGGACCAGGAATAGGGATTATTTTTTTTTTGATGGTTAATATATAGCAAAAATGATAAGAATCCATCTCATCAAAAAAAAATATCGAAAAAATGCATAGCAATGAAGTTGAGAAGTTTATCAACCTGTTTTTCTGCAAGGAAAGAGTCAGTATTTTCATCACCTTGGTGACCATAGTAGCTAAAAAAAGAAAAAAAATTTGTATTTTATAATCAAAAAGGAATTTCCCTTCAAAACCCCATGTACTCATTCTGATAGGTAACTATATTTTCAAATACATTTCTTTAAGCATGTGCTAAAAAATACAACATATTAACCTTGAAGTGAACATTACAAATATAAGCAATTTCTCATCAAAAATAACAATTTAATGTCATGTAGGTCCATTTTACCCCTTTATTTATTTAGAGGTAAAAATAAGAAGAGTAAAATGCATAGGTTCTCTAGCAGTTCAAACTCTGGGATATTCAATTACTTGGTGGCAGCTGATCATTAGATTAGATACATCCCAGCACATCACCGGGGGTGAAAAGGTTTCTCCAGAGACAAAGGTGCTTTAGAGCAATTTCACTTCTAATTATGTTTCCTGTAAGATTTTGTTTGTGTCTGATTTAAAATAGGATGTAATCTGCTGGAGAGAAAAAGAAATCAAAAGATTAACATCACCTTATTATCTAGTATGAGATGGGCCTGGGCTCAGGCTGATGTGATGAAAACTGTTTATAGAATTTTTTTTTGCTCTTGATTATTTAAAAGGGAGGTTACTGATGGATAGATAATATGAGATGTATGAATTTAGCATGGTATACCAGCATAACATCAGGTAATGTCTATTAAAAAATGTTTAGCTTTGCCATTATATATCTAAAGGACATTCGAGTGTTAGTTCATTCTTGGACCATGAACTTCATAAATTCTTTACTGTAAGTAAATATAAAGGCCTACAACAAATGTTGGCCAAGTTCAACTGGATTATGAATCAGAAAAATGTTTCTATTATTTACTTTATCCTCAGCCTTAGAAAAAAATAAACCTGTAAAATTTTTCATGCACAATGAAACTAATTCAGGCTATGTCCTTATTGAGTAAGCTCTAGACATAATAAATTTGGAAAAATACTTTGTACCTGTTTTTGTGGATTTATGTGAGAAAATGGTTGTAAATACTAATGAGTATACTCTTTCATGTAATATACTGTTTCATGTATTATGAGATATATTTGTCTTTAGATGAAAAAAGGGTTATTCTACAGAACTTTTTAAGACTAGAGCAATAGACAAATATAATTTGTGATACTCAATAATGTGCAATTTAATTCTTGTTTCCCATCGTCCCTTTAACATGTATCAGTGGAAAAGTTTTTCTCCAGTTCTTGAAAACAATATCAATATTTGGCCTCAAAATGTTAAAACTTATTTTTAGATAATAAAACATTTTCTAGTTGTATTAAGTTGTTCACAATAACTCAGTTAAGAATTGCCAATCATTTACCCTAATCAAAATGCTTGCAATACTCACTTTTTTTCTGAATTAGAAGTAACTCCAAGGGGTGCCTGAGTGGCTCAGTTGGTTAAGCAACTGCCTTTGGCTCAGGTCATGATCCTAGAGTCCCGGGATTTAGTCCCACATTGGGCTCCCTGCTCAGCAAGGGGTCCACTTCTCCCTCTGACCTCTCCCCTCTCATGCTTTCTCCTCTCATTCTATCTCTCAAATAAATAGGTAAAATCTTAAAAAAAAAAAAAAAAAAAAAAAAAGAAGTAACTCCAAAATATCAGTGGCTAGCAAAACAAGTTATTTATTTCTTGCCCCTGGATCCATAGACTAGCTACAGTTTTGGTGAAATCTCCTGGGTTTATTTGGTTTAAGGTGGATGCCAGGCTTCAGTTCAGTCTCACCTCCCTTCATCATTCTAAAAACTAGCTACTACCCAGAACATTTTCTTCTCATGGTAAAAAGCAGGAGTGTAAGAGATCAAAACAAACCCTGCAAACACATTACTTAAAGCCTCTACTCACTAATAGTCACTAACATTCTACTGGCCAGAGACACTCCCATGGCAAGCCCAACATCAAAAAGTTTGGGAATTACACTCTTCCCATAATGGAGTGGGGTATAAGGAAGAGTCAGAGAGGAAATTAAGAAATTTTGGAAAATAATACAATCTACCACAATGCCAAACCTGAGTTAAGAGCAATTTTTCTCCCATTCTCAGAAACGGGCCCACAATAAGCCATCAGTTTGCAGTGGGGGCAGGCAAGTATAATCATTCTGTTCTTATCTCCTTCCCAACTCCACTTCCACCTATCTCCAGTAGGCATGCTGGTATTTATTCATAGCTTGAAAATAGGTGTGTCATGGGAAGGGGGCCAGTTAAGGAAAGAGGTAAGATAAAATTCTTACATACATTTTTTTATTGACATAATATGACTTCTTGCTGTGTGCCTGGCTGATGCTTAAATGGAGGTAATATTGTGGGGTCTTCTCTTGGTACTGAACACATTCTCCTGATGGAACACTCCAGCTGGAACTTTCAGAACATAGGCAATACTTTTCCTTCAGTTGATGGCTTCTCTCTTCAGCTCCTGGATTTTTCTGGTAACACATTCCCCATATTCTCTAGAGTTTTGACACTCTTTCCATTTATTCTTCTTGGATAGGATTCTAAAGAGCTCTAGATTCACCCTCCCTTTCATTGGTTTACATCTGTGCCAAGGAAGCACTCATTTATATTTGACCTACCATTGAAAGGTAGTCCAGTTACTAGTTACTAGTTTTGACTACTAGAAGTAGTCAAAACTCCCTGTTACTCTCCTGCCCAAGTAACTCCCCAACTAATCTCTGTTACTTTCTTACTATTCTTCCTAAACTGCAGGGGATATATTTCAAATTTTCTGTAAGTAGGTTTAAAAATTCATGTGTATGATGTGTACGATGAGAATCATGGAAGATAGTGGGTTTCTTTCAATATGTTCTTTCAAAAATCCTATTGACAAATAATTTTTTATTTGCTAGTAACATTTTATATCCTAGAATTTGAGTCCAAGCTCCCTGAATGAGGGGCCCTAATATGATGAAATAAATTTTCAACCTGTTCCAAAAGATCTGCTCAGACAGTTCACTCAGATATGTAGTACACATCACATTTGGCACCTTCATAAATCTTCAATTTTAACATCCCATTATATGAATGTCAGTGAAGTCAGTATAGGTAATCAAGAATAGTCTCATGCTTAATTATAATAATTCTGGTTTCCAATTTAACTCAATTTCTAAAAGAACTTAGGAGTAAATATATAAAACTTGTCTTTCATTCATCAAAACTTTGCTGCTATCAATCTAAATCCACAATTTTTATAACAACTATTTGTATTAATTTTGAAAATAAAATCTTTATTTCTTAGGAACATTTTGATCAGTTTTGATTTCATTACTTGATTTTTTTAAAGAAAATCAAACAAAAGTTAAATGGTATGATGTCCACTTTCAGTGATAAAATAGAGTAAACCACCTTAAAGATCTCCCAAAGTTTATTTCTTCTCATAATGAGGTTTCCTTCATATATCATGCCAACAAATGTTTCATTACTTCCAGGAAGTCTTCCCTAATCTTCTGGGTTGGTTATAACTCTTCTTGTATGCTCCCATAGTTCCTTGCACTACTTTTTCAACCATATTTACATTTTATTGTAACTATTTAATTTTGACTGCTCTACTGTCCTGAAAAACACTAAAAGGAGACAGCTTGTCTGATTGTTTTAAAGCTCTCCACTATCGCATATAGTGCAATGGGTAGAAGAGGGTAGTAGCTCAAAATACTTTTTAGGTAAGTGAATGAGTTTGTGTATAATTTCTGAGAGCAGATAGTAGCATATATATTGAACAGTATCAGACATTCTTGATGAAACCTTACAGTCTGAGTATATTAGCATGGCACAGACCAAAGTATTCTATGTTTTGATTCCATCAACACTTTGGCAAACTGTAATAGTGATGGTGTTGAAAATTTGTACTTTCCTCTTCCATTAGGGAAGAGTGCCTGGTATGCTTTGTTTCTTAACACTAAATCGAACCATGAGCCATCTTATTGACCTTCAACATCTTACTGTCACTCAGCTATTGGAAGGTCATTATAAACGATAACAACTTATGTCCTAGGAAATGCAACAAGAGTCACAAATACATGGCATCTATCTAATTTATGATTTGGAATATATTGAGAGACATTTTGTAAGAATGGACTGCAATTTTAATAATGTCAGCTAATGTGATTAAAGCCAAAGTTTTTCCTTAATGACCAATTAATTTCCTCACTTCTGTTATTCTTGTCTTAATGAATAAAATGATCCAATGCACTTTTAGTAGTTGTACATTGTGGTTAGCAAAATATCTGCATCTGTTTATTTCTCCACCCAACACTGTTAAATCCTAGACATTCTGGTTTGCATCTAAACAGTGGAATAACATGAATGTCTTTGCAAAACTGAACTGTGACACAAGTTCATCACCCTATATTACAGCTGATCTTTAAGAGACTTAAAGATCCTGTGAGAACTTATAAACCCATCAGAAGTTTAAGTATACCTTTTCTACTACAACTCTTTGGTTTTATATTATTTTTCTCTCTAAACTGTTCTTAAATATATTAATTTTCCAGTAGGTAAATGGTTAAAGGACATCATTTTTATAAATTCAGAGATGATTAAATAGTTAAAATGTAGATAAAGGTAAAGGATTTTTAATAATTTTTTTTAAGATTTTATTTATATATTTGACAGAGAGAGATCACAAGTAGGCAGAGAGGCAGGCAGAGAGAGAGAGAGAGAGAGGAGGAAGCAGGCTCCCTGCTGAACAGAGAGCCCGATGCATGACTCGATCCCAGGACCCTGAGATCATGACCTGAGCTGAAGGCAGCAGCTTAACCCACTGAGACACCCAGGCGCCCCAGGATTTTTAATAATTTTTAAATAAGAATATTGAAAGATGCTTAGGTACTAGTGAGGGAAACCTTGTCAAACCATGGCTCCTTCCTGACCTAATTTAAATCACAATACTCTGCATTTTTGTTATTTCTGTATTAGTCCTCTTTACTTTCTTATTTGCATGACTAAAAGCTAAAAGTGCTGTTTTCAATCTAATGATTTTTTTAAAGATTTTTATTTATTTATTTGACAGACATAGATCACAAGTAGGCAGAGAGGCAGGCAGAGAGAGAGGAAAGCAGGTTCCCTGCTGAGCAGAGATCCCAATATGGGGCTCCATCCCAGGACCCTGGGATCATGACCTGAGCTGAAGGCAGAGGCTTTAACCCACTGAGCCACCCAGGCGCCCCTCAATCTAATGATTTTAATATTTTTCTGTCACCATAAAACTTTGGCCTATGTCAAGCATGAAGGTTTTTATGAAGGCTAAACCAACTATTCCATATATCTACATGTGCTTGAAAAAAAAATTTACCAAATAATAAATTTAAAAACTACATTTTTGTTTGTAGTGTTTACATTAACTATATAAGACACTAAATAATTTGACCCAGCAATGAGTGTACAATTGCTCAGTAAAAATAAGTTCACAGTGGGGTACCTGGGTGGCTCGGTCAGTTAAGCATCTGCCTTCAGCTCAGGTCATGATCTCAGGGTCCTGGGATGAAGCCCTGTGTTGGGGGTTGAGGGGGGGGCCTGCTTCTCCTCTCCTCCCAACTAGTGCTCTCTGTTGCTACCTCTGTCTCTCTCTCTCAAATAAATAAAATCTTAAAAAAAAATAAGTTAATTCTTCTCCTACCCACTTAAGCCCCCGTGTTGCATCACCACTTCCTCATATCAGGGAGATCATATGATAGTTGTCTTTCTCTGCTTGACTTATTTCGCTAAGCATGATACGCTCTAGTTCCATCCATGTTGTCGCAAATGGCAAGATTTCATGGGATTGGGAGGGAGACAAACCATAAGTGACTCTTAATCTCACAAAACAAACTGAGGGTTGCTGGGGGGAGGAGGTTTGGGAGAAGGGGGTGGGATTATGGACATTGGGGAGGGTATGTGCTTTGGTGAGTGCTGTGAAGTGTGTAAACCTGGTGATTCACAGACCTGTACCCCTGGGGATAAAAATATATGTTTATAAAAAATAAAAAAAATAAAAAATAAGTTAATAGCTTGTGTATGGAAGACTTTGAGATGAGATAAAATCAAGTAAGATAGAATTGTGGCATCTTGACTGAAGACGTGTTCCAAGTCAAAAAGAACTGATTTTACTGTTGCTAATGTTGAAGGTTCTTTCTTCTGGCTTTTAGTTTTATCCTCACATTTACTTATGCTTTCAGTCTCCCATTGATTCTGCAATATTTTTCTAGTGAATCTCTTTTTTCTTATGGTAAAGGGTAGAGGAGCAGTGGGAGAAGGAGAGAGAGAGTCTCAAACAGACTCCACTCAGATCCCTGAGCCTAATACAGGGCTTGATCCCAGGACTTCAATATTATGACCTGAGCCAAAAATCAAGTTGAATGCTCAATTGACTGAGGCACACAGGTGCCCCAAACCATTCTCTAAATTTGATGAAGAACTAATCCTCAACTTTACTATAAATGGTTCCACTTCTAAGAATATAATCTCCATATGGATTTTCTGTAAATTTTCCTAATAGATAAAATAACTCACTTAGAATAAACCATATTAGGCCTATGTAATAACCCTCAATCAAGCACTTTTTCTGAGTATCTGTGATAAGCCCAAACTATTCCTAATAAATTTCTTTTTTAAGATTTTATTTGTGTGAGAGAGAGAGAGAAAGATAGACAGAAAGAGATAAAACACAAGTGGGAGGAGGGGCAGAAGGAAGGGGAAGCAGACTCCCAACTGAGCAGGGAGCCCAATATGGCACCTCAGTCCGAAGACACCATGATTACAATATGGCAGATGTTTAATGGACTGTTTAATGGACTGTGAATGGACTGAACCACCCAGATACCCCCACATTTTCTATATATCTCTGTATCTTTTTATCTATATCCACATATAATACAGATGCATTTTTCTACAAAACATTCTTTAGGTACATTATTTTTAAAATACTTTTTGCATTTTGCTCTCTTTTTACATAATCAAAACTTCATTTTCATACTTTGAGAAGTAGCTCGTGTATTATGTAAATTTGTTGCACACCATTATGTGATAATATATGGAGGGATTTTATAAGGACAGCTCTCTGCTTCAATCTATTTGCTTGCCACATAATATAAATACTGCTATTTTTCCTTTTAAATGTTGCAGATCACATCCTCTCTGCACAATAATTCATATATACATACACACATACATACACACACAAAATAGCATAGCTTCGGCTGCTTTGAATACATGATGGAATTAAGAAATATATTTCTATATATTGTTAAGGTTTGGGTTTGGAAATAATTTGCTAATTCATCTCAGACTGGATACTATTACTGATTTTATAAATAGTTCTGATTAAGAGTGTTGGAATTTATAAGATAAATGCTTTCATAGTGATATAGTTCTATGTAAGTTCATATATATATGAATGTGTATATATATGTGTGTATATATGTACACTTACATAGAACTCTATATGTATATATGTATGTATGTATGTATGTATGTGTACATACATACACACATATGTGTATACATATATGTGTATACACACATATATAAACTTACACAGAACTCTGTCTGTATGTATATATGTGTGTGTATACATACATGTATACACACATGTATATGAATTTACACAGAACTCTATGCATGTATGTGTTTATGTGTATATACATATACACACATATATGCATACACACATACAGAGCATGCACACATATACATATATGTATATACATGTATACATATATACATGTATATGTGTGTACATGTATGTATACACATATATACACATATATACATACATACAGACAGAGTTCTGTGTAAGTTTATATATATGTGTGTGTATACATATTTGCATGCATATATACATACATAGTGAGTTCTATGTAAGTTCATATGTATGTATATACACACATATGTGTACATGTATATACACACATGTGTGTACATGTATATACACACATGTGTGTATATACACATGTGTATATACATGTATACACATATGTGTGTGTATGCACACACACACACACATGCATACATACATACATACATATCTTCCAGAGAAACAAGTAATTGTTTGAGGTAAAGTGATTTTTTTTCTGAATAGGAAATTACAAATTTCAGAAAATAACATACTTTTTAGAGGTTTTAAAATGATAGTTTTTTTTTTAAGTGCTGCAGTGACAACGTACATTGGCCTAAGTACAATAACGGAAGTAAAGGAAAGGATTTCACACCTGAATGTGATGGATCAATGAGTAGAAGAGATAGGACTGAAAAAATGTATTATTTTGCTTAGGATTGCACTTACCATCCTCCCACCATTGGTGAAAAATGAAACTTTTTTTGCTTGGGAATCAAGATACCACATTATTCCATCCAGTGTGTTCTATAAAATTTTCTTGGGATTAAATATTTACAATTCAGTTTATATGTTTCTGGAAGTCAAGATCACAGTGCAAAGACAGGTAAGTCCTATCAATTGACAGTATAATAAATAACCACACACACACGCACACACTTGTACAAACACACAAACCAAAATAGAGGAAAATACATATAAGGCTTCATTTCATTTTTTAAAATCACATGAAATAAAGACTATAGCAGGAAGTTGTTTAAAACAAATATATACTTATTATGGGATGGCATAAACAGGACCACTGAATATTGAGCATAAAGCAGGATTCAGTAACCCAGGAGGGTTGAATGAAAAGTGACTCTAAGCAGACATTACCAGGAAGAGAAAGGCTGAAACCAGATCTTACATGATGTGTGAAAGTCTGTAATTAGAATGTGATAGTTCAAACTAGAATGGCTATGGGATCTAGAGGAGTACTGATTGAACCTTGTTCTTGAATAGCCACTGACTAGTTAAGTCTTTGAAAAGTCACTTGTATGAATGTTTCCTCATCTGGAAAAATGAGATAATGTAGATGACCTCTTAAATTCCTTTAATCCTAAATTGCAATAATTATACTGTATACTGTCTTTGCTTATCTCCTACCTCTACAGTGAAATTTTGCTCATTTTTCACTGTTGAAGTCATACTGAATCTGAAGGAGTCTTGTGCCTAAACATGTTAATTACAAGGGTACTTACCTTAAGGAATAACTTAAACTAAATAACCTATAAAAAGAAATTAGGCAAGTATGTGTTGATCAACTCTAGAATATTGTCAATAAACTGAAAAGTATAAATGTTTTTTAAAATCTTTGTCAACAAAAAGAAGAAAAAGTTGAACATATATCTCAATCGCAGCTGTATAAATATTATTAATACATAAACTGAGATTAGAAGGAAGGGGAGCCAAATATTAAAATTTTTGAAGTACAAGGATTATGGTTATTTTTCAAAATTTAACTTTTTTCAATGTCCCAAAATTCATTGTTTATGCATCACACCCAGTGCTCCATGCAATATGTGTCCTCCTTAATACCCACCACCAGGCTCACCTTCAAAACCCTCAGTTTGTTTCTCAGAGTCCACAGTCTCTCATGGTTTGCCTCCCCCTCTGATTTCCCACAACTCACTTCTCCTCTCCATATCCCAATGTCCTCTGTGGTATTCCTTATGCTCCATAAGTAAGTGAAACCATATGATAATTGGCTCTCTCTGCTTGATTTATTTCGCTCAGCATAATCTCTTCTAGTCCCGTCCATGTTGCTACAAAAGTTGGGTATTCATCCTTTCTGATGGAGGCATAATACTCCATTGTGTATATGGACCACATCTTTATCCATTCATCCGTTGAAGAGCATCTTGGTTCTTTCCACAGTTTGGTGACCGTGGCCATTGCTGCTATGAATGTTGGGGAGTACAGATAGCCCTTCTTTTCACTATATCTGTATCTTTGGAGTAAATACCAAGTGGTGCAATTGCAGGGTCATAGGGTAGCTCTATTTTTAAATTCTTAAGGAATCTCCACACTGTTTTCCAAAGTGGCTGCACCAATTTGCATTCTCACCAATAATGTAAGAGAGTTCCCCTTTCTCCAAATCTCCTCCAACACTTGTTGCTTACTGTCATGTTGATTTTGGCTATTCTAACTGGTGAAGGTGATATATCAATGTGATTTTGATTTGGATCTCCCTGATGGCTAATGATAATGAACATTTTTTCATATGTCTGTTAGCCATTTGTATGCCTTCTTTGGGGATGTGTCTATTCATGTCTTCTGCCCATTTTTTGACATGGTTATCTGTTTTGTGTGTGTTGAGTTTGAGGAGTTCTTTATAGATTTTGGATATCAGCCCTTTGTCTGTAGTGTCATTTGTGAATATCTTCTTCCATTCCGTGGGTTGCCTCTTTGTTTTGTTGACTGTTTCCTTTGCTGTGCAAAACTTTTGATCTTGATGCAGTCCCAAAAGTTCATTTTCTCTTTTATTTCCTTTTCTTTGGAGACAAGATCTTTGGAGATAAGTTGCTGTGGCCGATGTCGAAGAGGTTACTGCCTAAGTTATCCTCTAGGATTTTGATAGATTCCTGCCTCATGCTGAGATATTTTATCCATTTTGAGTTTATCTTTGTGTATGGTGTAAGAGAATGATTGAGTTTCATTCTTCTATACATAGCTCTCCAATTTTTCCCAGTACCATTTATTGAAGAGACTTTTTTCCACTGTATATTTTTTCCTGCTTTGTCAAAGATTATTTGACCATAGAGTTGAAGATCCATATCTGGGCTCTCTACTTTGTTCCTCTGGTCTATGCATCTGTTTTTGTGCCAGTACCATGCTGTCTTGGTGATCACAGCTTTGTAGTAAAGTTTGAAATCAGGCAATGTGATGCCCCCTGTTTTATTTTTCTTTTTAGATATTCCCTTAGCAATTTGGGGTCTCTTCTGCTTCCATACAAATTTCATGATTGTTCCAGCTCTTTGAAAAATGCCAGTGGAATTTTGATCAGAATGGCATTGAAAGTATAGAGTGCTCTAGGCAGTCTAGACATTTTAACAATATTTATTCTTCCAATCCATGAGCATGGAATGGTCTTCCATCTTTTTGTGTCTTCTTCAGTTTCTTTCATGAGTGTTCTGTAATTCGTCAAATACAGATCCTTTACCTCTTTGGTTAATTTTATTCCCAGGTATCTTATGGTTCTTGGTACTATAGTAAATGAAATTAATTCTCTAATTTCTCTCTATATATTTTCATTATTAGTGTATAAGAAAGCAAATAATTTCTGTGCATTGATTTTGTATCCTGTCACATTACTGAATTACTGTATGAGTTTTAGTAGTTTGGGGGTGGGATCTTTTGGGTTTTCCATGTAAAGTATCATGTCATCTGTGAAGAGAAAGAGTTTGACTTCTTCTTTGCCAATTTGAATACCTTTCATTTCTTTTTGTTGTCTGATTGCTGTTGCTAGGACTTCTAGTACTATGTTGAACAACACTGGCAAGAGTGGACATCCTTGTGGTGTTCCTGATCTAAAAGGGAAGGCGGTCAGCTTTTCCCCACTGAGGATGATATTCACTGTGGGCTTTTCATAGAGAGATTTTATGAAGTTGAGGAACAAGAGGACAACCACAAAAGGCTCCCCATGGAACTGTAAAACCCCAATATCAAGGGAAAACAATATATTAACCTCTCAGTATTGCCCTAAAACCTGTATATTTAATAGATACAACTTTTATTTTTAATTTGTTCTCACTATTCTTATTCTTTTAACTTTTTTTAACCTACTTACCATTACAACAAGAGGTTTAATACAACAGATTCCATAATAGCCTTTTAACTTGAACTTTTTTCACACATGCACCTGTATTTTTCTTTTTCTTTTCTATTTTTTTAAATATACATACATATATAAGCTTCAAGGTAATCCTCTTTTCCTAATCAATACTACCCTTACATATAAACCAGTTTTAATCTCCCTTTATCTCTGAAAAGTCCAGTCCTTTAGCAAAGATATCAAGATACACCCAGGAAAAATAAAAATAACCTTCCTTACTCACATTGAAGATTTATAACCACCCTCCCATCTTTTTCTTCTGTCATGTTTCTGTGTATTTGTTTTTTTTTCTGGTGTTATATAAATCTCATCCTTGGGGTTCATTTTGGATGTGTTCCTTTTTTTTTTTCTTGTCATTTACATTTTTGGTCTTTTTGTTTGTCTATTTTTGTTTGTATATCTTATAAATCTTACCTTTGAGGCCCATTCTGGCTAGGTCTTCTCTCCTTTTTTTTTTTTTTTTTTTATCTCTCTCTCTCTTTCTTTCTCTCATTTTCCCCCTTTCTTTCTTTTTGGTGGTGACTTCTGATTGCTCAGAAGCCTTCCAGGGTGCACCTTGCCTGGATCATGATTGATATATTCAGCTAAACATCCCCTCAACCACCTCTTACCAAAACAACTTGGAGGAGGATCAGCCAACAGAGGAAAAATTCAGAGACTGTGTCTTCTGCATCAGAACTATTGGATATGGAAATAAACAGTATGTCAGAAAGGGAATTCAGGGTAACAATTGTTCAGGCAATGGGTAGGTAAAAGAAAACCATTAGTGACAACACCGAATCTCTAAGAGCAGAAGTAAAAGCTGCCCAGGAAGAAGTTAAAAATGCTATCAATGACATCCAATCAAATCTAAATACTCTAACAGCTAGGGTAACTGAAGCAGAAGATAGAATTAGTGATCTAGAGGACAAACTGATAGAGAAAAAAGGATCAGGAAGAAGTATGGAGGAAGCCATGAAAACAGAGCTAGAGAAATAAATGACACCATGAAATACTCCAGTGTCAGAATTATTGGGATCCCTGAGAGGGTGGAGAAAGGGAGAAGACTAGAAGATATAGTTGAAAAATTTCTTGATGAAAATATTCCCAGTCTGGGCAATGGAACCAGTGTTCATGTCCTAGAGGTAGAAAGAGCACCCCACAAGATCAACAAATTAGAAACACCTTGAGACACTTGATTATGAGATTGACAAATCATAATTTTAGACAAGAACTTCCGAGAGCAGCCAGGGGGAAGAGATTCCTTATGTACAGAGGAAGGTTCATCAGAATAATGTCAGACCTGCCCACAGAAGCCTGGCAAACCAGAAAGGGCTGGCAAGATATATTCAGGGCACTAAATGAGAAGAACATGCAGCCAAGAAAACTTTATCCATCAAAGCTGACATTCAAAACGGATGGAGAAATAAAGAGCTTCCAAGACTGGCAAGGTTTAAAAGAGTATGTGGCCACCAAGTGGCACTACAGGAAATATTAAGGGGGGATTCTATAAAAGAAGAAAGAACCCAAGAGTGACATAGAACAGATATTTAGATACAATCTATAGAAACAAGGACTCCACAGGCAGCATGATGTCAATAAAAACACATCTTTCAATAATCACTCTCAATATGAATGGCCTAAATGCTCCCATAAAATGACACAGGGTTGCAGACTGGATAAAATGACAGGAACTGTCCATATGCTGTCTATAAGAGACCCATTTAGAACCTAAAGATATATGCAGACTGAAAGTGAAGAAAGCTGGGGTAGCAATTCTCATATCAGATAAATTAAATTTTAAACTAAAGACTGTAGTCAGATAAAGAAAGACACTACATCATTCTTAAAGGGTCTATCCACCAAGAAGATCTAACGATTGTAAATATTTATGCCCCCATCTGGGAATAGCCCATAAGTACATAAGACAATGATTAAGATAATGAGTCATATTGATATGAATATATTAATAGTAGGGGATCTTAACATGACACTCTCAGTAATAGCCAGACCATCCAAGCATAAAATCAATAAAGAAACAAGAGTATTGAATGACACATTGGATCAGATGAACCTCATATATATATGCAGAACATTCCACCCTAAAACGTGCTCATTCTTCCCAAGTGCACATGGAACTTTCTCTAGAGACCACATACTGCATCACAAATCATGGTCACAAATCATGGCTCAACCAATACCAAAAGATTGAGATTATTCCCTGCATTCCCACAATGCTTTGAAACTGGAACTCAACCACAAGAAAAAGTTTGGAAGGAATTCAAACCCTTGGAAGCTAAAGACCACCCTGCTTAAGAATGTTTGGATCAACCAGGAAATCGAAGAAGAACTTCAACAATTCATGGAAACCAAAGAGAACAAAGATAGATCAGTCCAAAACCTAAAGGGTATGGCAAAGGTGGTCCTAAGGAGGAAATATATAGCCATCCAAGCCTCACTCAAAAAAACTGAAAAAATCCATAATACATCAGCTCTCTTTATACGTTAAACAACTAGAGAATCAACAAATTAAGCTAATCCCACACACAAGGAGGGAAATAATCAAATTAGAGCAGAGATCAATGAGATAGAAACTAGAGATACAGTAGAACACATCAGCAAAACTAGAAGCTGGGTTTTTGAAAGAATCAATAAGATCAATAAACCACTGGTCAAATTAATCCAAAAGAAAAGAGAGAGGACCCAAAATAATAAAATTATGAAAGAAAAGGGAGAGATCATGACTAACACTAAGGAAATAGAAACAATCATCAGAAATTATTATCAACAACTATATGCCAATAAGTTAAGCAACCTAGATAAAATGGATGCATTCCTGGAAACCTATAAACTTCCAAAACTGAATCAGAAAGAAACTGACAACCTGAATAGACCAATATCTAGGAACTAGATTGAAGCAGTGATCTAAAACCTCCCAAAAAACAAGACCCTGAAACCTGATGGATTCCCTGGAGAATTTTACCAAGCATTAAAAGAAGAAATAATATCTATTCTCCTGAAGCTGTTTCAAAAAATAGAATCAGAAAGAAAACTTCCAGACTCTTTTTATGAAGCCAGCATTACCCTGGTCCCCAAGCCAGGCAAAGACCCTATCAAAAAGGAGGATTTGAGACCAATATTCCTGATGAATATAGATGCCAAGATTCTCAACAAGATCGTAGCAAATAGTATTCAATAGTACATTAAAAAGATTATCCACCATGACCAGGTGGGTTTTATCCATGGGATGCAAGGGGGGTTCAACATTTGCAAATCAGTCAGTGATAGAACACATCAATTAGAGAAGAGAGAAGAACCATATGTTCCTCTCACTTGATGTAGAAAAAGCATTTGAGAAGATACAGCATCTGTTCCTGATTAAAACACTTCAAATTATAGGGATTATGGTTATTTTTATATTTCTTTGGATTTGTATTAATGTTCCATTATTATACAATAATGTTGGTGATAATGCTAATTAGTCTTATTCGTATATTTTTTAAAGACTCATTTGTTTATTTTTAGAGAGAGAGTTTACTAGCAGGTGGGGTAGAGGGAATGTGAGAGAAAATCACAAGCAGACTCCATGCATAGCATGGAGCCAGCTGTTGGGCTCATCCCTTGACCCTGAGATCATGATCTGAACAGAAACCAAGAGTTGGATGCCTAACTAACTGTACCACCCATGTGCCCCTCTTATCCAAATGTTAAGACTTAGATAACTCCTCCTGAATAATAATAAATCTTCCAACACAAAGAAGTGGAAAAATATTTCATGTTCATGGATTGGAAAACAAATATTGTTAAAATGTCTGTGCTACTTAGAGCAATCTACACAGTCAATGCAATCCCTATCAAAATACCATCAACTTTTTTCACAGAAGTGAAACACATAATCCTAAAATTTGTGTGGAACCAGAAAAGACCCTAAATAACCAGAGGAATGTTGAAAAAGAAAACCAAAACTGACGCCATCATATTCCCAGACTTCAAGCTCTATTACAAATCTTTAATCATCAAGACAGTTTGATACTAGCACAAAAACAGACACCTAGACCAATGAACAGAAGAGAGGACCCAGAAATGCATCCTTAACAATACTGTCAACTAATCTTCAACACAGCAGGAAAGAATATCAAATGGAAAAAAGAGTTTCTCCAACAAATGCTGTTGGGAAAGTTGGACAGTCACATGTAGAAGAATGAAACTGAGCCATTTCCTTATCCCATCTACAAAAATAGATTTCAAATGAATGAAGGATCTCAGTGTGAGACAGGAATCCATCAAAATCCTAGAGGAGAACACAGGCAGCAATCTCCTTTGCCTCAGCTGCAGCAAGTTCTTACTAGACATGTCTCCAAAGGCAAGGAAACAAAGACAAAAATGAACTCTTGGGACTTCATCTAGATAAAAAGCTTCTGCATAAAAAAGGAAACAGTTGACAAAAACAAAAGACAACAGACAGAGTGGAAGAAGATATTTTCAAATGTCTTATCTGATAAAGGGCTCTTATCCAAAATCCATAAAGAACATATCAGACTCAACACCCAAAGAACAAATAACCCAATCATGAAATGACAGAAGACAGAACAGATATTTTTCCAAAGAAAATATATAAATGGTCAACAGACAAATGAAAAAATGCCCAACATCACTAAGCAATAGGGAAACACAAATGAAAATTACAATGAGATACAACCTCACACCTGTCAGAATGGCTAAAATTAACATGTCAGGAAATGAAAGATGTTGGCAAGGATGTGGAGAAAGAGAAAAACCCTCCTACACTGTTGATGGGAATGCAAGCTGGTATAGCCACTCTGGAAAACAGTGTGGAGGTTCCTCAAGAAGTTGAAAATAGCTCTCCTATAACTCAACAATTGCACTACTGGGTATTTACCCCTAAAATACAAATGTGATCCAGGGAGCACCTACACCCCAATGTTTGTAGCAACAATGTCTACAATAGCCAATCTATGGAAAGAGCCCAGATGTCCACCGACAGATGAATGGATAAAGAAGATGTGGTATATAAATACAATGGAATATTATTCAGCAATTGAAAAATTGAAATCCTGCCATTTGCAATACATGGATGGAACTAGAGGGTATTATGTTAAATAAAATAATTCATTCAGAGAAAGACAATTATACAATCTCCCTGATATGCAGAATTTAAGAAACAAGGCACAGGATCATAGGGGAAGAGAGGGAAAAAAAATGAAACAAAATGAAACCAGAGACAGAAACAAACCATAAGAGACTCTTAATCATAGGAAACAAGCTGAATATTGTTAGATGGGACAGGGGTGCAGGAATGGGGTAATTGGGTAATGGACACTGGGGAGCACTTTGTAGTATATAAGACTGATGAATCACAGACCTGTACCCCTAAAACAAATAATGCATTTTATGTTAATTCATTGAATTTAAGTTTAAAAAGATAATTTAATATCTTCAGACCAACTTGGAGAGAATTACCCTTTTTTTTTCCATTTTAATTTTATTTATTTATTTTTAATTTTTTTTTTAATAAACATGTATTTTTATCCCCAGGGGTACAAGTCTGTGAATCGCCAGGTTTACACACTTCACAGCACTCACCAAAGCACATACCCTCCCCAATGTCCATAACCCCACCCCCCCCTTCTCCCAACCCTCCTCCCCCAGCAACCCTCAGTTTGTTTTGTAAGATTAAGAGTCACTTATGGTTTGTCTCCGTCTCAATCCCATCTTGTTTCATTGAATCAATGAAACAAGAGAATTATCCTTTTAATAATAATAGATGTTCCAGTCACTAAATATAAACTATCTTTCTGCTTATTTAGGACTTTTTACATTTATCTTAGCAATATTTGGTAATTTCAAATGTAAAGAACTTACATATCATTTTTTAAATTAGTCCCAGGGATTTACCTTTAATAATATCATAAGTAGAATTTTTGAATATCATATACCAACTATTTTGTTAGAATTTACAGATGCAATGGATTTTCTGTTAAACTTGTGTACTGCAACCTTGTTAAATCCATTGTTATTTTTTTAAAAAATTAAAAAAAGAATAAATCTTCTATCCTGAACTTTCTTTTATACACTCTGAATTTTTAGCATTTACTAATTTAAACTTTATTGTATTATTTCTTTCTGTATTAAGAGACCCTAGTAGATTGTAAATTATTTGAGATTTAAAAAAAAATCACCAATCTCTCTATTTTTTTCTGTGGCACTTAACTTTGTACCTTATGCATAGTTTGTGTTCAATAAATTCATTCAATTCAATTAGCAGGGCTGTATGCCATAGAATAAAGCAGAGTTGAACTTGGTCTATTAAATATATATTTATTGAGAGTCAGGTCCTGCTTGGGATGGGAATATAGCAGTAAAAATATAAACAACGTTTATGTAAAACAGAACCTTTCAGTGTGTCTCATCTGTCTCATCTCAACAATGAGAAGGCTGGCTGAAGAGTGAGTAAGAAACAGAGGTAGCATATAAGGTTTGAAGAGATAAGTCCAGAGGATACAAGGCTTTCAAGGTCTTTGTAAAGGGTCTGGATTTTTATTCAAGGTAGCATAGTATTTTGAGCAGGGAAGGAATATGCATTTATTGAAAATTTTAAAAGTAATTTTGCTGTTTGGAGCTATGCTTAAAGGGACAAGTGTGGGCAAAGAAAATAAGATCAGAAAGGATTTTAATAGAAAATAGTGCCATAAATTTTTATGGCAAAGTTATCAGATGGTAGGGAGAGTCTGCTCTCTTTCAATTTTAGATTGTATGCACTGTTAATCTTGGTTACTTAGAGGTTTTATATCCAGGTGAGGTTTTGAACTATCCTGGCTTCTGTGTCTACTTGTTAAAATCCTGACAGTTACTATATCTCTGCTAAAATCCTTATATTAAAGAACTCTTAGTCTACCCAGAATAGACTGGTTAGAATCTTCATTTTCTTCCTTTATTTCCTTATTCAGATAAGAATATATTCACTGCTTTTTATTTTCTATTTACTAGTTCTTAAGTAAGCCATGTATAGTACATCAAGTGTTCTGATTTGCAAATGAAAAACTAAATCAAAGAATCATTTTAATTCTTCAAACAGCACAGAAAGCGTGGGAAGAGAAAAGTGAAATGAACCTATGGTTTTCATCTACAATTATACTATGTAGTATTAAAACAATCATTTATTTACTATCTCATTATTTACTATCTCAAGAATCTGCACAAAAGCTTTATTAGGTAAGTTATTTCCCTAATTTATAGATGAAAACATGTACACAATAATTTAACTAATATTTTCAATTTCAATTTTCAATTCAAATTTCAATTTCAATATTTCCATCTCAAAATTTGAGATGGAAAATGTAAACTTTTAATTTTTTAAAATTTATTCTTTAGCCTGCTTCAAAGCTGCTTAATTCAAATTCCTCACCCAGATTTCAATGTTTTAATTTTTTTTTTATTGAAGTATAGTTGACATACAGTGCTGCATTTTTTTCAGGTATACAACATAGTGATTCTAATTTATATACTTCACAAGGTGATCGTGGTAAATCTTGATACAATCTGTCACCATGCAAATTTTTTACCTATTATTAACTATGTTTCCTATGCTATACATTGTATCCTCATGTCTTATTTTGTAACTGGAAGTTTGTACCCTTTAATTCCCTTCTATTATTTTGCCCATCCCCCTTAACCACGACCACATTCTAACAACCACCAGGTTATTCTCTGTATCTATGAGTGTGTTTCTATTTTTTTTTTTTTTGTTCATTTGTTGTTGTTGTTGTTTTAGATTCCACATGTATGTGAAAACATCTGGTATTTGTCTTTCTCTGACTTGTTTCAGTTAACATAATACCCTCTAGGTATATCCATGTTGTTAAAAGTGGCAATTTTTTTTTTTTTAATGGAAGAGTAATATTTCATTTTGTGTGTGTGTACCTATGCCACATCCTCTTTATCCATTCATCTATTGATGATCACTTAGGTTAATTCCATATCTTGGCAATTGTAAATAATGCTACAGTGAACATAATGTTGCATATGTAATTTTGAAGCAATGTTTTTGGAAATTCCACAGAGTGAAATTGCTGGATCATATGGTAGTGCTATTTTTAATTTGTTGAGGAAACTTCCTACCATTTTTTTCATGGCTGCAACATTTTTTATTCCTACCAACAGTGTATAAGAGTTCCCTTTTTCTACATCCTCACTAACACTTGTTGAATATAGTCATTCTCCACACAAATGTGAGGTGATATTTTACTGGGATTTTAATTTGCATTTTCCTGATGATTATTAATGTTGAACATGTTTTATTGTAGTCTAAATTTTAGCCATTCATAAGTCGTCTTTAGAGAAATGTCTGCTCAGTCTTCTGCTTGCTTTTAAATTGGATTGATTTTTTAATCAATATTTAATATTTAAGTTGTATGAGTTCTTTATATATCTTGGTATTAGCCTCTTATCAGATATATGATTTACAAATATCTTCTCCCATTCAGTAAGTTGCCTTTTTGATTTGTTGACACAGAAACTTTTCAGTGTGATTTGCTCCTTTTTAATTTTGTTGCCCGTGCCTGAGATAAATCCAAAAATATTGCCCAGACTGATGTCTAGGAGCTTACTGCTTACATTTTATTCCAAGAGTTTTATGGCATCCACTTTTACACTTGCATCTTTAATCCATTTTATTTTCATATATGCTGTGAGAAAGTAGTCCAGTGTATCGAAGAGGCTGTCTTTTCCCTACTGTATGTTCTTACCTCCTTTGTCAAAGATTGACTGTATAAGCATGGGTTTATTTCTGGACTTCATGCTGTTCCATTGATCTATGTGTCTGATTTTTGTGCTAGTACCATACTGTTTTGATTGTTATAGTTTTGTAATATAGTTTGAAACAAACAAGAAAAAAACATGATACCTATAGCTTTGTTCTTTCTCAAAATTACTTTGGCTATTTGGGGTCTTTTGTGGTTTCATACAAATTTTAGGATTATTTCTTGTAGCTCTGTGAATGTTGCTATGTTATTTTAATGGGATTGTATTGAATGTGTGAATGCTTAAAGAAGTATGAACATTTTAGCAATATTCTCCTAATCCATGAGTATGTTGTATCTTTCCATTTATTTGTGTTGTCTTCTTTTTTCTTTTCATCAATATCTGAAAGTTTTAAGACTCTTTTACCTTCTTGGTTAAATTTCTTCCTAGGCATTTTATTTTTTATGTGATTGTAAATGAGATTTTTTTTTTTGACTTCTCTTTCTGATAGCTCATTATTGGTGTAGAGAAGTGTGACAGATGTATTTACTTTTGTATTCTGAAAATTTACTGAATTCTTTTATTCTAATAGTTTTTTAATGCCAATTTAGGGTTTCTTACATGTGGTATCATGTCATCTGCAAAATAGGAACAGTTTTACTTATTTTCTAATTTGGATTTCTTTTATTTCTTTTTCTTGTCTGATTGTTATTGTTGTCTTCTAATACTGAGTTCAATGAAAGTGACAAAAATGAGCATCCTTGTGTTTTTCCTGATCTTAAAGGAAAGCTTTAACTTTTCACTAATGAGTATAATATTAGCTGTGGGTATGTCACAAGTAGCTTTTATTATGTTGAGGTGAGTTCCCTCTTTATCAATCTCACTGAGAGTTTTTATTCATAAATTGTATGTTAGATGTTATCAAATCCTTTCCTACATCTCAGATGATCATGATTTTTATTTCTGTGTTGCTAATATAATATACCAACGGAGTGATTTGTGTGTATTGAACCATCCTCCATCCCTGGAATAAATCCCATTCAATCATGGTATATGATCCTTCTAGTGTGTTGTTGAATTCAGTTGGTTAATATTTGGTTGAAGATATTTGCATTAATATTTATCATGGATACCGGCCTGTAGTTTTCTATTTTTGTGTTATATTTGTCTAGTTTTGGTGTTGGGGGGTACTGCTGGCTTCATAGAATGAATTTGGAAGCATTCCTTTCTTTATAGGTTTGGAATAGCTTGAGAAGGATAGGTATTGACACTTCTCTAAATGTTTGATAGAGAATTCACCAATGAAGCTGTTTGGTCCTGGATTTTTGGTTTGGGGGGAGTATTTTGATTAGTAATTTTTTTTAATTTTTTTATTTTTTATAAACATATATTTTTATCCCCAGGGGTACAGGTCTGTGAATCACCAGGTTTACACACTTCACAGCACTCACCAAATTGATTAGTAATTTAATTTCATTTTTAGAAATTTCTCTGTTCAGATTTTCTATTTCTTCTTGATTTAGTCTTGGAAAATTGCATGTTTCTAGGAATGTATCTCTTTCTATGTTATCCCATTTGTTGGGATATAATTGTTCATAGCAGTCTGTTTTAATCCTTTGTATTTTCATGGTACCAGTCATAACTTCTTCTTTCATTTTTAATTATTTGGGCTTTTTTTAAAAATTGTTGCATCTGAGTAAAGCTTTATCAATTTTGTTTATCTTTTAGAAAAAAGCTCTTATTTTTGTTAATATGTTCTATTTGTTTTTTGTCTCTATTTCATTTATTTCTCTTGTGATCCTTGTTATTTTCCTTATTCTACCAACTTTGGGCTTGTTTATTCTTCTTTTTCTAGTTCTTTTGGTGTTTAGATTGTTTGATACCTTTTCTTGTTTCTTGAGGTGAACTTGTATAAACTTCCCCCTTAGAACTGCTTTTGGATTGTTTTGTTTCCATTTTCATTTGTCTCAAGGTATTTTTTATTTGTCCTTTGATTACTTTTTGATTCATTGGTTGTTTAGTAGCATTTTGTTTAGTCTTCACGTTTATATTTTTTCCAGTTTTCTTCTTGTAATTGATTTTTTCCCAGTGTAATTTTTAAAAATTATTTATTCAAACTCAATTTAGTAAACAAATACTGTATTTTTCAGGAGTATAATTTAGTGATTTATCAGTTGCATACAACACGCAGTGGTCATTACAAGTGCCCTCCTTAATGCCTATCACCCAGTTACCCCATTTCTCCCACCCACCTCCCCTCCAGCAATACTCATTTTGTTTCCTGGTTATAATTGATTTCTAGTTTCACACTGTTTTGGTTGGTAAAGATGCTTAATAGGATTTCAGTCTTCTTAAATTTATTGAGACTTGTTTTGTGACCTAATATGTGATCTTTCTTGGAGAATGTCCCATGTGAACTTTAGAAGAATGCATTCTGGTGCTTTTGGATGAAATATTCTGTATGTCTATCAAGTTTAAGGTTATTTCTTTGTTCAATTTCTGTCTGAATGATCTATCCTTTGATGTAAGTGGGGTGTTAAAAGTTCCCTACTATTATTACTCCTTTTTTGTCACACACACACACACACACACCCCTCTCTGTGTTGGCTGCATAGTTACTAGCATTTTATCCACTGTTGGATTGACCTCTTTATCATTACATAATGCCTTTCTTTGTCTCTTGTTACAATCTTTATTTTAAAATCTATTTTGTCTGATGTGAGTACTGCTGCTCTAGCATCCTTTAAACATAAAGGAAATGGAAACAACCATTTGCATGGTGGTACTCTAGCTTCCTTTTTGTTTCTATTTGTATGGTATATATTTTCCTACCCCTTTATTTTCAGTGTGAGCATTTTAGATCTGAAGTAAATCTCTTGTAGACAGCATATAAATGATTCTTTTTTTAAAATCCAGTCAGTCACCCTATGTCTTTTGATTGGAGCAGTTAACCTATTTACATTTAAAGTAATTATTGATAAATATGTATTTATTGCCATTTTGTTATTTGTTCTCTGGTTGTTTTTGTTGTTCTTTTCTCTTCTTCTCTTCTCAAAGTGGTTTGATGACTTTCTTCAGTGTTATGCCTGGATTCCTTTCTCTTTACTTTTTGTGCATTTAGTACAGGCTTTTGATTTGTGGTTGTCATTAATTTAATATATGACATTTTATATGTATAGCAGTCTATATTTAATTGTTGGTTACTTGAAACACATTCTAAAAGCACTAAAGTTTTACCCCCAACCAATGTTTTATGCTTTTGATATCATATTTCACATTTTATTATTTTCCATATCCCTTGACTAGTTATTATAGATCCAGATGAGTTTACTACTTTTTTCTTTTAACCTTCATACTAACTATGTCTGTGATTGATCTACTACCTTGACTACATGATTAACCCTTATGAGTAAGATTTTTTTTTCATAATTTTCTTATTCCTACTTGTGATCTTTTCTTTTCCATTTAAAGAGTATCTTTCCAATTTCTTGTGAAGACATTTGGTGTTGATGAATTCCCTTCTGACTCTGGTGAGCAGAGCAGTCCCCCAGCCCATCTGTCTGAGAGGTCCAGCTGTGCCTGTCATGGGTATGCTGGTGTGCATGGTCGTCCCTGGTACAGCAGACTGCCAGGCCTGTCTGTGAAAGCTGCATGTATGCTGGTGGGTGGGGCAAGTCTCTGACATAGCTTGCAATGAAGTCTGGTTTTAACTGTTGTAGATATTTGGGTATAGGCCCCCAGGGTAGGGATACTTGGAGGGGCTTCAGTGCCAACTGAGGAGATCTACCAGATGTGGTGGGACAATGCCTTGCAAGTGTTCCCACGGGGTGTGATGGTATGGAGAGTCTCTTGGGAGGATCTCTGAGTTGGTCGGGTCCATAGGGGAATGTGGAGTGCGGTGAATGGTGCTAACATAATAAATGGAGAATGTCAGAACTTGTTCTTGCTGGCATCAGGACAGCAAAGTATAAGGTGAGTAGAAAAAACAAACAAACAAACAACAACAAAATAGGATGCCTGCCAAACTTCTGTCACCAGAAAATATTCCAAAACATCTTCCCCTCTGAAATACTCCCTAAAGTTAATCAGTGAATTTTCTTTGTGGTGTAACCCAAGCAGTTTTTAAACTGCTGTATCTGTGCTGGGACTTAGAGTAAGTGAGACTATGTATGCAACCTTTAAGAAGAAGTTTTCCTTCTAACACCTGGCTGTCATAAACAGAAGACTTATTGGCTGTAAGAGCCAGACATTATGACTGCTTGTCTTCCTAGTGCAAATCCCCAGGCTGTGGAGTCTGAAGTGGGACTCAAACTCCTTGTTCCTAAGGAAGGGCCTCTATATTATGAAATCCCTCCTGCTATGGGTCACTGTGGCAAGGATATGAGTCCTAACAAAACTGCCTCTCCTCCTCTGCTGTTTTGATGTGGCTTTTTCTTTATATCCTTTTCTGTGTATGATTTGTTTATGCAACTCATGGTAAGTGCTCAAGTAGTGATTTTTTTGTTGTTGTTATTTCCTGTGAATTTGTAGGGTTCAAGTGCCTTAGTATTCAACCCCAAATCATTCCAAATCATAGCGGTAAGAAAGAAATGAAAATATACATGTATTTTTGTCTAGTTTATGTGTAAAAATGTATACTACAGTTACATTTTTAATTACTGAAATATTAAACTATAAATATAGTTATATCGATTATATCAACATCCTTTGTTTTGGACGTTCATATATTGGGTGGACATGAATACAAAAATTGGTATATGGAACAAGATGCTTTTGAGCTCTTCTATTTGAATCATCATAAAATTATACATAATGGGGTGCCTGGGTGGCTCAGTGGGTTAAAGCCTCTGCCTTTGGTTCAGGTCCTGATCTCAGGGTCCTGGGATCAAGCCCTGCATCTGGCTCTCTGCTCAGCAGGGAGCCTGCTTCCTTCTCTCTCTCCGCCTGCCTCTCTGCCTACTTGTGATCTCTGTCTATCAAATAAATAAATAAAATCTTTAAAATATATATACATAATGACTATTAAGGAAATTTATAGTGAAGTCTACAAGTTTGTTTTACCTTTTGGGCTTTCAGATTAGGTACCCTCCTACGACCTGTTAGGAATAGAGAATACATAAGAGCTCATGCTCAGGTTCAATTATCCCAAAATGTATTTGAAAGTATACATGTTAGAAAAAACGTATTTGGTAAATGTATCTTAATTCTCTATTTCCCAGCTACTGGTTTTTTATTTCACTTTCATATTCATATTATTTTTTTTTTTGCCATTGACTATTTACCAAAATCTTAGGTACTAACAATATGCTGCTAATTTTCTAATTTTCCAATACCCAAGAATCAAATTAGAAGTCCCATAAAAACTCCCAGGCTATAATTGAACATTTGGAATTCATGAAGTGAAATCCTGATGTCTCAGTAAATCTAGTGAATATGCAGACTGCCTTTCAATGAGCTTGGAAGTGATTCTGGGCATTGTTCATACAATATAATATTGTTGTTAATAGGGCAATATGGTTTCAAGAGAAACAGATTAATGGATCAAATTAAATGTCTCATGTTTGTCTTCTAAGAGAAAATTTTGTGTAGGGATAATAATGTACCATACCTACTAAAATATTATCAATTTATTTAAAATAAAACAAATCTTTCCTTCCTTAGAAGATCAAATGGCCCATTAGCTCACAATTGCTCAGTAATATGTGGAGTTTGTGTCCTCTCTCATATGAAGTTTCTATGATTTTTTTTTTCTTCTTGAAATTGTTGAAGGAAATGGCATTTGTGTGATTATCTTTGAGGTAACTATTAATGAGGAAACCCAGGCAGTAAGGTCCATCAATTATAAAATTATACAAAAAAGTCTTGGTAAGACACTACAAGAATATATATAGCTAAAATCTTTTGGTTCAATGTCCTTTTCTACTTGCTTACCAAAATGTCATATGATGTTGAAGGCAGAAACTGGAGTTATGCAACAACAACCCAAAATAAAACAAAACAAAAATCACCAAAAATTGTCAATAAACCATCAGGGCAAGAAGAGGCAAAGAAGGATTTCCCTAGATGTTTCATAAAAAACATGGCCCTACCAATATCTCAATTTCAGACTTTTAGACCTAGATCTGTGAAAAAACATATTTCTGTTCTAAGCGACCCAATTTGTGATACCTTGTTACAACATCCCTGGGAAACTAATTCAGTCCCTTCAAGTATATCCTAGAAAACTTGCTTCTATCTTTTTTCTATTAAAGTGTTACCAAGCAAAAACCCCAGAATCATCTAATGTATGAAAATTATTTTGGAATTTAGTATAAAAAGAAGAAAGGACATTTTCTTTACTGAAAATGAGAAATTCACATCTGAAATGATGAATCAGAAAAACAGTGTAAAATCTGGGATTAACATTTTTGTTTTCTCACATATATATATATGTGTGTATGTTACATTAAATATGAATGAGAAAAATATAAGTAAATCCTTTTAATGTATTGGTAGCACATCAAATTTAATTGTATAATGGACATTGCTTGCAAGACTTTTCAATTATCAAGTAAAACCTAGTTATTACAAAGTCAATCATTTGAAAAACTGTAATCAAGAACCAGAAAATAAAAAACCAACCACCAAAATCCTTTTAAATTTTTCTCATTTAAAACTCCATGTGCTTTTCGAAATATTGCTTTCATGTTTGAGAAACTAATTACAAAATATATCAGAGTACATCTAACTGCAAGTTCCACTCCTCCAAGCAGAATATGGCTGTTATAATTACCATCAGATAGTGGAAAAAATAATTTCCTGCCATCAATAGTATAGTTCCTCTATTAGAGCCAAAGATAATGAAATTAGAGAATACATAATTTTTTAAAGAATATGATTGCATTCAGGATGCAAGTGACCACATTATTTTCAGGATTAGACATACACACACACACACACACACACAAACACACACCTGCTCTCTTCTTTTCTACATTAGGCACATGGACCTTAATAAGAGCATGTTGCCTGCCAATATTATCATAATTTTCTCTTAAAGTTATATACCATAAGTTCTGGTGATTAAACTAATTCGGTGATACATTGTTAAGTCAATTGTTTAGAAAACAAATTATCCCAATTTTCTCTCATCCCCTCAAAACTTACAACAAGAAGCATTCATATTGATTATGTAATGAAAAATTAGATTATTTATAAACACAACTGCAAAATGGAAGTGAATGTGCCATCTTGCATTTAATATTTTGAACTACATGCCTATATTTTGAAGTTTCTACTATAACTTTAAAAACAAAAGATCAGTTTATTTTTCATTCAGTGCCAGGCACTGAGATTAGGTTTTATATTATCACACTTTTTTTAAAAAATGTATGAAGTTTAACATTCACTTTAGAAGTTATTTCAGAAGTGAAGATGTATTGTTAAAATGGCATATATCTAGTAGGCACATGCAATCATACCTTACTTGCATGTAAGATGCCTTTAAATAAACTGAAAGAATGCACATGATTGAAATCTAAGACCACTAGTTAACCCCATATCCTATTAAATGGCTTCTACTCTTATGTTAGGAGTGCATGTTAAAAATATATATATAAAATAAACAACAACAATAAAACAATTCGTAGGCTTCAGTTTATAATCTGCATCCCACCATAATCTGCACATAGTCTGTTAAAAGCATGCTGTCTCTTGACTAAAAGTTGAAGGGTCCTAATGTTAGTCATCTTTTTTTTTTTTTAAGATTTTATTTATTTATTTGACAGACAGAGATCACAAGTAGGCAGAGAGGCAGGCAGAGAGAGAGAGAGAGGAGGAAGCAGGCTCTCCGCGGAGCAGACAGCCCGATGGGGGGCTCGATCCCAGGACCCTGGGATCATGACCTGAGCTGAAGGCAGAGGCTTTAACCCACTGAGCCACCCAGGTGCCCCAAGGCTATCATCCTAAAAGACTTCCAGGGGCACCTGGGTGGTGCAATCTGTTAAGAGCTGACTCTTGGTTTCAGCTCAGGTCATGTTCTTTTGGTCATTAGGTAAGAGCCTACCATGGGGTTCCACACTCAGTGCAAAATTGACTTGGGATTTTCTCTCTCCTTCTGCTCCTCTCACTCATTATCTCTCTCTCCCTCTCCCTTCTTTCTCCCTTTCTCTCTGAAATAAATAAATCTTTTAAAAAATAAATAAAAGCCTTTCAATGAAAATTGAAAATAAGGAAATGTGTTTGGGAAGCATATGGTAAACCAAAGGCTATAAGATTATGATAGAGATGATCTAGGAATTTTCTGACAGCATTTGACATCAGTGCTGACCTCTGGCTTTCTAGCATCTGTATTGCTCTCCCAAGTTATTCTCTTCCAGTATCAAAACACTTCACAGTGTTAATATGTGGTAGAGTTACATTATATGAAGTCAAAAGTTAGACATTGATAAAAAAAAGTTGAAAATATATTTAAAACTCAGAATTATATAGACAAAATTTATCTCTCTGCCTAGGAGAGAGGTTTTATTTATAAACAAAAATTGTATATATTTAAGGTGGATAGCATGATTATTTGATATAATGAAATGATTATTACAATCAAACAAATTAATATATCACCTAGCAATGCTATCACTTTAATTTTTTGAGGAGTGCATCTGAAATCTACTCCCAGCATATTTCCAGTGTTCAATATGGTATTAAGTTTATCCACCATGCCTATACATTAGATCTCTATACTTACTCATCTTCTATAACTGGAAATTTATACCCTTTGATCAACACGTCTCCATAACATCAACTTGCCCAGTCCCTGATAAAGCCTGTTCTATTCTTTATTTCTGAGTTTGATGTTTTTTTCCATTTAGATTTTAGATTTTTTGCTATTTTTGATCTTTTGAGGTTCCATATGAATTTCTATTTATGTTAAAAAATGCCACTGGAATTTTGATAGGGATTGAATCTGTAGATTGCTTTGATTAATATGGACATTTCCACAATATTAATTTCTTGAATTCATGAATATGAGCTATCTTTCCATTGTTTTCTCTTCAATTACTTTTATTAAGGTTATATAATTTTCAGTGAATAGGTATTTCACATCATTGATTAAGTTTATTCCTAAGTGTTTTACTGTTTTTGATGTTAATGTAAATGGGATTTAAAATTTTTAATTTACTTAAAAACAGTTCACCTTTTCTCCTGCTCTGCCTCTAGCAACCACCAAACTGTTCTCTACATTCATAAACTTGTTTATTCATCCTTTTGTTCATTCATTCATTCATTCATTTATTCTACACATAAGGGAGACTCCATGATATTTCTTTTTCTTTGTCCAAACTTTTTTAATTATCATAATGCCCTCAAGGTCTGTTTATGCTGTCACAAGTGACAATATTTCATTTTTCTTTGTGGCTGAATAATATTCCATTTTAAAAATATGCATGTCACATTTTATTTATCTATTCATCAATCAGTGTATACTTAATGTTGTTTCTATATCTTGGCTATTATAAATAATGCTACAATGAAAAATGTATAGGGGTACATATATTATTCTGAGTTAATGTTGTTTTTGCCTTTGGATACATATCCAAAAGTGGAATTGCTAGATCATATGGTTCACTAATATCCAAAAGTGGAATTGCTAGATCATATGGTTCACTAATATCTTGAGGAACCTTTATGCTCTTTTCCATAGTGGCTGCACAAATTTATATCCACACCAACAGTGCATGAGAGTTCTCTTTTCTCTACATCCTTGACGACGCTTATTTCTTGTCTTTATAATTGTAGTCATTCTAACAGATGTGATGTGATATCTCATTGGGTTTTGATTTGTATTTCCCTGATAATTATGTAGAGCATCTTTTGTGCACTTTTGGTCCATCTCCATGTCTCTGGAAAAATGTCAATTCATATCATCTGTCCATTTTGTGGGTTTTCTTTGCTGTTGAGCTATGAGTATTTTATATATTTTAGATATCAATGCCTTATCAGATATATGATTTGAAAATATTTTCTCCCATTCAGTAGGTTGCTTTTTCATATTGCTGATAGTTTCCTAGACTGTGCAGAAGCTTTTTAGTTTGATGAAGTCTCATTTGTTTGTTTTTTCTTTTGTTGCTTTGCTTTTGGTATCAGGTTCAAAAAATTATTGCCAAGACCTATGTCAAGGAGCTTACTGTCTATGTTTTCTTCTAGGAAATTTTATGGCTTCAGATATTAAATTAAAGTCTTTAATCCTTCTAGGTGATTTTTGTGTATGGTAGAGGATAGTAGTCTAGTTTAATTCTCTTGTATATAGTTGTCCCATTTTCCAACATGACTTATTGAAGAGACTTTTTTTTTCCCCACTGTATATTCTGTCTCCTTTATCATAAATTACTATATGTATATTTTTATTCTATGCTCTCTCTTCTGGTCCACAATGTGCATATCTACTTTAATGCTAGTACCTTACTATTTAAATTATAGTTAAGTTTGTAATATGGTTTGAAATCAGGGAGAGTGATGTATCCAGTTTTGTTCTTATTTCTTATGATTGTTTCAACCAGTTGGGGTCTTTTATCATTCCATACCAATGGTTCTATTTCTGTGAAAAATGCTGTTGGAGTTTTGATAGGGATTTCCTTAAATATGTATATCACTTTGAGTAGCATGGATATTTTTTAAATCTTAATTTAAATTCAATTTCTTAACCTGTAGTAGATCATTAGTTGAAGATGTAGAGTTCAGTTATTCACCAGTTGCATATAATACCCAGTGCTAATCACATCATGTGCCCTCCTTTATATCTGTCACCTAGTTGCCCCCTCCTCTTACCCATCTCCTCTCCAGCAAACCTGTTTGTTTCCTATAGTTAATACTCTCTTCTGTTTTCTCCCTATATGATTTCTTACCAATAAGTTTTCCTCCCTTCCTCTATAATCCTCTGTGCTATTTTTTATACTCCATATATGAGTGAAACCATATGATAATTGTCTTTCTCTGATTGACTTATTTTACTTAGCATAATACCCTTCATTTCCCTCCATTGATGTAAATAGTAGGATTTCATCTTTTTTATGGCTGAGTAATATGCCATTGTGTGTTTATACCACATCTTCTTTACCTATTCATCTGTTGATGGACATCTGAGCTCTTTCCATAATTTGGCTATTGTAGACATTGCTGCTATAAACATTGGAGTGCAGGTGCTTCTTTGGATCACTACACTTGTATCTTTGGGGTAAATACCCAGTAGTGCAACTGTTGGATCATAGGATAGCTTTATTTTTAATTTTTTGAGGAACCTCCATGCTGTTTTCCAGAGTGGCTGTGCCAGCTTGTATTCCTACCAATCATATAAAAGGGTTCCCCTTTCTTCACATCCCTGCCAATGTTTGTTGTTTCCTGACATGTTCGTTTTAGCCATTCTGACCGCTGTGAGGTGGTATCTCACTGTGGTTTTGATTTGTATTTCCCTGATGCCAAGTGATGTGGAGTATTTTTTCATGTGTCTGGAACAAATAATTCTAAAATATGTATGGAGCCATAAAAGCCCCTGAATAGCCAGAGGAATGTTGAAAAAGAAAAACAAAGCTGCTAGCATCACAACTCCAGACTTCAAGTGCATTACAAAGTTATAATCATCAAGACACTATGGTACTGGCCAAAAAACAGACACATTGATCAGTGGAATAGAAGAGAGAACCCAGAAATGGACCTTCAACTCTATGGTCAGCTAATCTTCAACAAAGTATGAAAGAAAGTCCAATGAAGAAAAACAGTCTCTTCAACAAAAAATGTTGGGAAAATTGAACAGCCACATGTAGAAGAATGAAATTGGATCATTTTCTTACACCATACACAAGGACACATTCAAAATGGATGAAAGGTCTAAATGTGAGACAGGAATCCATCAAAATCCTAGAGAAGAACACAGGCAGCAACTTCTTTGACCTCATCCACAGCAACTTCTTGCTAAACACATCTTCAAAGGCAAGGGAGACAAAAGAAAAATGAACTATGGGATTTTATCAAGATAAAAAGCTGCTACAAGGCAAAAGAAACAGCAAGGGGAGATGGAAAGGAGAAGGGAGTTGAGGGAAATTGGAAGGGGAGGTGAACCATGAGAGACTATGGACTCTGAAAAACAATCTGAGGGTTTTGAAGGGGGGGGGGGATGTTGGGGGAACCAGGTGGTGCGTATTAGAGAGGGCATGGATTTCATGAAGCACTGGGTGTGGTGCAAAAACAATGAATACTGTTATGCTGAAAAGAAATATAAAATTAAAAAAAAAAAACAACAACAACTAAAAGGCAACCTGTAGAAGATATTTGCAGATGACATATCAGATAAATGGTTAGTATCCAAGGTCTATAAAGAATTTATCAAACTCAACACTCCACAAAACAATCCAATCAAGAAATGGACAGAAGACATGAATAGATATTTCTCCAAAGAAGACCTATGAATAGCTAACAGACACATGAAAAAATGCCCAACATCACTTGAGATCAGAATAGTATGGATATTTTAACTAATTTTATCCAGTCCATCTTCTGCAAATATATTTTCATTTATTTGTTTCTTTTATTAATGTCTCATAGTTTTCAATACACAGGTCTTTCATCTCCTTGGTTAAATTTATTCCCAAGTATTTTATTATTTTTGATGCAATTGTAAATAGGATTGTTTTCTTAATTTCTCTTATTATATGATAATAGTTTATGATAATAGTTCATTATTAGTGAATAGAAATGGAAAAGATTGTTGTGTATTAATTTTGTATCCTGCAATTTTACTGAAATCATTTATTTTAACAGTTTGAAGTAGAGTTTTTATTTCTACATATAATGTTATACCACTGCAAAAAGTGAGTTTTACTTTGCCTTTCCAATTTCTTTTTTTATTATGTTCGGTTAGCCAACATATAGTACATCATTGGTTTTTGATGTAGTGTTCAAAGATTTGTCAGTTGCATACAACACCCAGCAGTGGGTTTTGTAGGCATTTCCAATTTGTATGCTTTTCTTTCTTTCTCTTATCTATTTTTCTGGCTCGGGCCTCCAATACTATGTTGAACAGAAGTGGCAAGAGTAAGCATTCTTGTCTTATTTCTAATCTTGCAGGAAAAACTTTTAGCTTTTCACCATGAGTATGTTAGCTATGGACTTGTCATATATAACCTTTATTATGTTGAGATATGTTCCCCCCCCATACTTGCTTTGTTGATAGTTTTTATCACACATGAATATTGACTTTCATCATATGCTTTTTCTGCATTTACTGAAATGATCATATGATTTTAATCCTTCATTTTGTTATTGTAGTGCATCACATTGACTGCTTTGTGGATGTTAAACTTTTCTTGCTTCACTGGAATAAATCCCATCTGATCATGATATATAATGTTTTTATTGTATTAATCAAATTGGTTTGCTAATCTGTTGAGTATATTTGCATGTATGTTCATCAGTGATATTTCCCTGTAATTTTCTTTTCTTGTGGTACCTTCATCTGGTTTTGTTACTGGGGTATTTTTTACATCATAAAATGAGTTTGGAAAAGTTCTCTTTGAAGTGTTTGAGAAGGATTGGTAGCCTTCTCAAATGTTTGGTAGAATGCACCAGTGAAGCCATTTGATTCTAGACTTTTGTTTCTTGGGAGATTTTTGACTACTGATTCAGTATCTTTACTAGTGATCAGATTTTTTATTTCACCATGATTTAGTCTTTCTAGTTTTTATGTTTCTAGGAAGGTATCCATTTTTTCTGTGTTGTTCATTTAGTTGACATGTAATTGTTTATAGTAGTTTCATGATTATTTGTATTTCTCTGATATCATTTGTATCATCTTGTCCTTCATTTCTGATTATGAATCATCTCTTTTAGGCTAGAACCACCAAAAAGAAATTTCTTTCAATTTTGTTTATCTTTTCAGAAACCCAGATCTTAGTTTTATTAGTGTCATCTATCATCTTTTTAGTATCTGTTTCAACTATCTCTATTCTGTTTCTTTTTTCCTTCTAGTAACTTTAATCTTTTTTGTTGTTGTTGTTCTTTTTTTCTAACTCTTTGAGGTGTAAGGTTAATTTTTTTTTTATTTTAGATTCTTCTTGTTTCTTCTTGTAAGCATTTATTGCTATTAATTTTCCTTTTAAAACTTTTTGCTGAATCCCATAAATTTTGATATGTTACATTTACATTTTTATTTGTCTCAATGTAGTTTTTCAGTTATCTTTTGATTTGTTCTTTGACTCTGATTATTTGGTAGCATGTTGTTTAAAATCTACATTCATGTGGATTTTTCAGTTTTCTTTATGTAATTAATATCTAGTTTCATGTCATTTGGTCAAAAAGGATACTTTATATGAATTAATCCTCTTAAATTTATTAAGACTACTTTTGTGGCCTACCATATGATCTACCTTGGAAAATAGTCTATGTGCACTTGAGCAGAACGTGTATTCTGTAGCTTTTAGATAGAATGTTCTGTAAATATCTCTTAAGTCTATCCCTTCTAACATGTTGTTTAAGTCTGATGTTTCCTTACTGATTTTTTTTCTGGATAATATGTCCATTAATGTAACTGCAGTATTAAAGTCCCTTGCTATTATTTAATTGTCATCTATTTCTCCTTTTAGGTCTGTTAATATTTGCTTATAAGTGTAGGTGTTCCTTTGTTGAGTTCATAAATATTTGCAATTGTTACATCTTCTTATTGGATTGATCATTTAATCATTATATAATACACTTCATTGTCTCTTATTACAGTGCTTTTTTAAAGTCTATTTTGTCTGATAAAAGCATAGCCACTTCAGCTTTCTTTTGGCTTGCATTTGCATTAGTTATCTTTCTTCCATCCCTTACTTTCAGCCTGGGTGTGTCTTTACATCTAAAGTGAATCTATTGTAGGCAGCATACAGATTTTTTTTTAAATTGTCTTATTTTAAAATCAATTAGCCAATATATAGTTCATCATTAGTTTCAGATATAGAGTTCAGTTGTTCATCAGTTGCAAGTGCTCATAATAGCACTTGATAGTATATAGATTTTTTAATCCACTCTATGTCTTTTGATTAGAAAATTTAGTCTATTTACATTTAGAATAATTATTGATAGGGTGGCACCTGGGTGGTTCAGTGAATTAAACATCTAACTCGTGGTTTCAGCTTAGGTCATGAACCTGCCATTGTGAGATCAAGCCCTCCACTCAATGTGGAGTTGGCTTCAGACTCTTTCTCCCTCTGCCCTTCATTGCTCGTGAGCATGCTCTCTTTCTCTCTCAAATAATTATATAAGATATTTTTAAAAATATTATTATAGATAGTAATAGTATATAGTTATTTGCATTTTGTCTATTTTTTTCTGACTGCATTTGTAGTTCCTCTCTATTCTTAGCCTTTTGTCTTGCCCTCTTTTATAATATGATGACTTTCTTTAGTGGAATGCTTATATTCCTTTTACTCTTGTGTATTTAATATAGGTTTCTCCTTTGTGGTTGTCATGAAGATACATATATCTATAACAGTCTATTTTAAGTGAATAGTAACTTAATTTTGATCCCATTTTAAACATAATTAGTCCTCACACATTTTATATCATTCTAGCTCATGTATCCCTTAAATAATTATTTATAATTAGTTATTTTTACTACTTTTATCTAGTAATGTAACCCTCTTAACCTTCATACTAGCTTTATAAATGATTAATCCACTGCCTTTTCTATATATTTACCTTTCCAGTGAGATTTATTCTTACATATATCTTATGTTACTAATTAGCACATTATACTTAAAGAAGTTCTTTTAACATTTCTTTAAGGCCAGTTCATTGGTAATAAAATCTTTTAGTTTTTGCTTATTTGGAAAATATTTTATCTCTACCACTTAAATGATAACTGCACACGATACAGTATTCTTTGGTTGAAAGATTTGCTTTCAATACTCTGAACCTATTGTGCTACTTTCTTCTGGCTTGCAAAGTTTCTGCTAAAAAGTCTGTGTTAGTCTTATGGGGGTTCCCTTGTGTGTAACAAGTTATTTTTCTCTCACTATTTTTAAAATTAAGTCTGTATCACTACTTTTTGCCACTTTAATTACTGCATGCCTTGATATGGACCTACTTGGACTGATTTTGTTGGAGGTTCTCTATTCTGGATCTGGATATACAAAGAGAAAGTGCAAAGGTGACATCTCAGGAGTGTTCTAGCAGTCTCCTAGATGTGTGTATTAAATTAGATACCTGCCACTTAAGTTAACACTTGAATAAGATGAGCCTCCTTCACTTTTAGTCTGGACGTACCTCAGAGATGAGCCCTGAGAAGGGCAAATTTGAGCATGCAAGTTTTTTAAGAGTGGTTTTCAGATCATTATATTTTTGTGCATCTTGGGATGTGAGCACCATTTGTTTTTCAAAGTTAGATGTTTTAGGGTCTTGTCTCCCAAATGCATATCTTCGAAGTTCAGATGCCTGTTTGGGGTTCAAGACATTTTCACTTCAGGAAGAAGCTCTAGATTTTAAGTTCCCTCCCACTTGTGGGTCAGTATACCAGGAATGGCATTTATGGTGAGAATGTATCTCGGTCATTCCTACCTGCCTTTTTGCAATTTTCTTCTTTTTGCTTTATGTATAGTCTTCACTCAGCAAACCTTTGGTTTTCTTTAAGAGAATATTGTTCCACATATAGTGGGAGACTCAATATATCTATGAGAGGAGGTGAGTTCAGGATCGTCTTACATTGCCACCTTGAACTGGTCATGTGTTTTCTTTATTTCATTTTCAAATAGCTCACTGTCAATGTGTAGAAATACAACCGATTTTTGTATGTTGATTTTGTATCCTACAAATTTGCTGAATTCATTTAACAGTTTTATTTTTTTATGAAAATAGTTTTATTTTTTATGAAAGTGTTGAATTTGTCAACTGCTTTCTAAGAGTCTATTGAGAGGATCATGCGATTTTAACTTTTTATTCTGTTAATGTGTATTACATTTATTGATTTGCACAATTTTAAACTATCCTTGCATCCCAGGGATAAATACTGCTTGATTGTGGTGTATGACCCATTTAACATATTGTTGGATTCACTTTGCTAGTATTTTGTTAAAGATTTTTGCATCTACATACATTAAGGATGTTGGCCTGTAATTTCTTACAGTATCCTTGTTTGGCTCTAGTATCAACATAATGTTGGCTTCATAAAATGAGTTTGGGAGTTTTCCCTCCTCTTCAGTATTTTGAAAAAGTTTGAGATGAGTTGGTATTCCAATTCATTAGTGAAGCCATATGTCCTGGGTTTCTTTTGTTGCTTTGGGGAGGTTTTTAATTACTGACTTAATTTCCTTACTCCTTATTGGTCTGTTAAAATTTTTTATTTCTTCCTGATTAAACCTTGAATTAGGCTGTATATTCTTAATAATTTTCATTTCTTTTAAATTATCCAATTAGTTGGCAGATAAATATTCATAATATCTCTTATCCTTTGTATTTCTGTACCATCAGTTATAGCATTACTTTTTCCATTTATAATTTTATTTGCATTTTTTTAGTCTGGCTAAAGGTGTGTCAGTTTTGTTTATCTTTGCAAAGTATCATCTAGTCTTATTAATCTTCTCTATTGTTTTTCTAATCTCTATTTCATTTATTTCTGCTTTGATCTTTTTAAATAATTTTTATCTCCCTACTCTCCTCCCTTTACAACCATCAGTTTATTCTCTGTATTTAAGAGTCAGGTTGTTTTTTTGTTTGTTTGCATATTTGTTTTAATTCCACATGTGAGGGAAATCATGTGTTTGTCTTGCTGTCTAATTTACTTCACTTATTATAATATCCTATAGGTACATCCAAATGGTTACAAATGGCATCTTTGTCCTCTTACAGGTCTTAGAGGGAAAAGTCTGTTTTTCACCCTTGAGTATGGTGTTAGCTGTTATTTTTTCATAAATGACCTTTATTATGTTAAAGTATATTTCCTCTAAGCCCACTCTGTTATGAGTTTTCAGTATGAATGGATGTTGTATTTTGTCAACTTTTTTTTTCTGCATCTATTGGCATGATTATATGGTTTTTATTCTTTCTTTTACTGATGTGATGTATCACACTGATTTGTCAATAAAGAACCACTCTTCCATCCCTGGAATAAATCCTACATGATAGTGATGAATGATTATTTTTCATGTATTGTTGAATTCAGTTTATTAATATTTTGTTGAGGATTTTTGCATCTATGTTCATATTGGCTTGTATTGTTTGTTTTGCGATGTCTTTGTCTTATTTTGGTATCAGGGCAATGCTGCCCTCATATAATGAATGTGGAAGATTTTCTTCCTCTATTTTTTGAAATAGCTTGAGAATATTATATAGTAATTAAAAAAAAAATATATCGGTAGAATTCACCTGTGAAGTCATCTGGTCCTAGAGTTTTGTTTGGCAGTTTTGATCACTAATTCAATTTCATTAGTAGTAAAAATTCTGTTCACAATTTTTCTTTCTTTGTGGTTCATTTTTGAAAGATTATATATTTTTAGAAATTTATCAATTCTAGGTTGTCCAATTTGTTGGTATATATTTTTTCATAATAATCTCTTATGATACTTTGTATTTTTGTGGTATCTGTTGTTATTTCTAATCCATAGTTCTCCTTTTTTCTTGATGAGTCTCACTAGAGGTTTATTAATTTTGCTTATCTTTTCAAGGAATCAGCTCCTGGTTTCATTGATCTTTTCTATTGTTCTTTTACTCTCTATTTCATTTATTTATGACCTAATCTTTATTGTTTCCTTTATTCTACTAGCTTCTGACTTATTCTTTTTCTACCCATTTTAAATATAATGTTAAATTGAGTATTTGAGGGTCTTTTTTTTTTTCTTAAGTAGGCTCCATGCCTAGCATGGGGGATTTTTCTTGTTTCTTGAGGTTGTAATTTCATACCACTTTTGTCAGATGATTTTTCCTATGATTTTAATTTTCGGAAATTTGTTAAGTCTTGTTTTGTCATCCAATATATGATCTATCCTGGACAATGTTCTATGTGTATTTGAAAATAATCTGTTGTGGCATGGAATATTCTATGTATGTGTATTAGGTCCATTTGGTTTTAGTGTTGTTCATTCCCAATGTTTCCTTATTAATTTTCTGTCTGAATGATATATCCATTGTTGAAATTAGGATATTGAGGTCCCCCAGTATTATCACATTCCTTATGTATCCCTTTGGTGTTGGGTACATATATATTTACAATTGTGATGTCCTGTTTATGATTTGTCCTCTTTATCAATACATGGTGACATTCTTTTTTCTCTTGTTACAGTTTTCATCTTGTTCAATATATAATAGCTACCTCTACTTTCTTTAGTTTCCATTTGCATGAAATATAATATTCCATCCATTCACTTTTAGCCTATGTGTCCTTAAAGCCAGTAGGTCTCTTGTAGGGTGCATATTGTTGAATATTGTGGATATTTTTAAATCCATTCAACTACCCTGTGTTTTGATTGAAGAATTTAATCTATTTACCTTTATAATTATTATTTATAGAAATGAATGTACTTTTACCATTTTGTTAATATTTTCTATTATGTAGTATTTTGTTCCTTTATTTTCCTTTCTTGCTGTATTCCTTTATAACTTGATTTTTGTTTATTAGTTTCCCAGTGGCATGTTTTGATTCCTTTCCCTTAATTTTTTTTTGTACTGTGGATATTTTTATTTTTGGTTATCATGAGACATATATAAAATATTATAATACACATCAGGGTCTTTTAAGGTGCTAATAACTTTGTGTACCAAAATGCTACATTTTGATTTCTCCTCCAATGTGTTGTGTTATTGATTTCACAATTTATGTGTTTTACATATGGTGTATCTATTTAACATATTATAGTTATTTAAATACTTTCATTTTAAAATTTTTATACCAAATTTAAAAGTGATTTACATACTACCATAGAGTATTAGAATATCTTGAATTTGTCTATATTCTTACCTTTACAGTGAGTTATATTTTCATATGTTTTACTGATGTTAGTTAGCATTGTTTAATTTCAACTTGAAGAACTCTTTTTGCTATTTCTTGTATACCAGGTAAAGTGTGATGAAGTCCCAAAGTTTGTTTGTTTGTTTTTCTTGAGAAAATCTTTATCTCTTTTTCATTTCTGGAGGAAAATTATGCTCTGTAGAGTATTCTTGGTTGACATTTTTTTTCTTTCAAAACTTTATATATATTATTCCACTTTTTCCTGGCTTTCCAGGTTTCTGCTGATAATTTTTCTAATGGCCTTATAGAGGTACCCATGTATATGAACATTTTTTTTTCTATTGCCGCTTTTACAATGTACTCTTTGTATTTGATTTTAGGTAGTCTTATTGTAATGTGTTTTGCAGAAGATCTTTTTGACTTGAAATTTTTGGAGACTTATGAGCTTTATGCACTTGAATGTCTAAGTCTCTTTCCCATTTTGAATTTCTCAGCCATTATTTCTTTAAATTAGCTCTCTGACCTTTTCTCCCTCTCTTCTTCTGGAACTCTGGAAGAGTTTCTGGAAATTCATAATTATGTCTCTTTTTTTAAGATTTTATTTATTTGACAGACAGATCATAAGAAGGCAGAGAAGCAGGCAGAGAGAGAGGAGGAAGTAGGCTCCCTGCTGAGCAGAGAGCCCGATGTGGGGCTCGATCCCGGGACCCTGGGATCATGACCTGAGCCGAAGGCAGAGGCTTTAACCCAATGAGCCATCCAGGTGCCCCCATAATTATGTCTCTTAATAGTATACTATAGTTCATGTAGGCTTTCTTCACTCTTTTTTATTGCTCTTCTGACTGGATAATGTCAAATGTCTTAAGTTCATTGATTCACTCTTCTTGTTAATCAAGTTTGTTCTTAAAGCCCTCTATTGAATTCTTCAATTGAGTCATCATGTTCTTCAACTCTAGGATTTTTTTAATGGTTTCTATTTCTGCATTGAACTTCTCATTTTGTTTATATACGTTTTTAAAAATTGTGATTAGTTAGTTCTCTGTTGCTGTGTTCTTTTAGTTCACTGAATTTCTTTTCTAGAATTATCCTCAGTTTTTTGTCAGATCTTAAATCTCCATTTGTTTTTGGTTCAGTTATTGAGGTTCTATAAGGTTTCTTTTGTGGTTTCATGTTTTCTCAATTGTTTGTGACCTTTGTCACCCTGAATTGGGATCTGCACATTTGAAGTAGACACTTCTTCCAGTCTTTATAGACTGTCATTGGCAGGGAATGCCCTTCAGCAGTCAGTCATTCAGATATTCTGGGCGACCCATCTGGAAAAGATCTCAGGTAGGCTTGCTGCAGGAGTCTCTGAGTGGGAAGGTCTTGTGCCTGGGTCAGCAGGTGAGCAAGACCTGTGCTTGGATTCATAGGGGTGGACCTAATCCAATATGCATGGGTGCACCATGCATATTGATGTTTAGTTTCAGTAGCAGGCCTGAGATCTGAATATATGAAGGAGATGGATCTGGATCCATGGGAATTTGTCTGTGGGTGCTGCCCTGGATTTGGGGGACAAAGCCTTGCACTGAGGCAGGCTATGAACCTTGGTCTTTGGGTACTAAACTGCATGCTGGGATTATTGGGGTCAGACTGCTGCTGGAACAGGCCAGGAGTCTGGGCCTCAGGAGCAAGTCTGGCCCGAGGGTGAGATTAGAACTGAAGTTCATGGAAAGCAGTCTGGTACCAAGATGGTCTGAAGCTGGGTCCTCAGGAGCCACCATGGAACACCTGTCTATTGAATTCATCCTGATGCTGGAGTAGATCATGAGCCTGGATCTTTGGGATCCTGTCAGGAGGCTGGAGCCATGGAGGTTGGCCTGGCACTGGTGCAATACTGTGGTCCATGATAAAGTTCAGAATTTACTTCATTGTCCTTTCCCCAATGGAGAATGTCTTTCTCTACACTGAGCTGTCTGGACCTGGAGGAGGGGTGACAGGTATAATGCAAAACTGTCTTCCCTATTCTCTTCAATGCATCTTTCCTTATTTCTGTTTTCCACTCAGGTGATATAATCCTCAATATTTTTAGCTCTTTGTGAAGGTATTTTTGTGCACATATTTTATGCAGTTTCAATGAGGATAGCAGTGAAGAAGAAGGAGCAAAGATGACTTCCAAATTTCAGGCCCAGGTAACCACATGGAAGCTAAATATTGTCATTCCGAGTCATAGCTCTTTCTGTGACCAGATACCAGAGAACACAGGTTTGTTGAGGTATTCATAAGATGCCATTGTGTACATGAGAACTATTAACCTACCGTTGTGTTTATCTTAATGCAAATATTATGTCCCATAGACATAATCAACCCCTGTGTTCACTCCCTGAAGACTTTTATATCTAACTGTTGAAATAATACTTTGGAAATCCAAAGTCAGTTTGAATATTAAGACCTACTTCCCAATATCCCAGCAGGGTATAAAGGTGCATGAGTAAGAGTAATTGAACATGGGTGAAAAACACATTAGTATTCTTTGTGCTTAATAATTTAAACACTTTACCCAAGCCTTCAGTTTGCTCTGGTTGAACACCAAATAAGGCATTTAAGACAGAGCACTTCAAGACAAATTATGAAGAGGGAAAAAAAATCTCATATTTGCCTCTGAATATGAAGAAGAAAAAATTAAAGATAAAAAATAGAAAACAGTAATTTTTTGTTTTGTTTCCAAAGGATTTTGTTCTGTTTTGTTTGTATTTTGTTTTCTTCTCCTTTGTTGTCCCATCCAGACATCTTGATGCACTGTTAGATCTCAAGATCACAAACACTAGTAATGTACTGTTGTATGCTTTAATATTATATACGACATACATAACATAGAAGAATCTACTAAAAGAGAAGATAATGTGGATACTATACAAAACAGGCAAACTATTTCTACATATCAAGAGCTGTGGGAATATATGCTAATTGTATGTCAAAACAAAAGCTACAACAAATTAGACCTCCAACAAATTTCCAGTGTTCTCCTTTTCCCTTAAAAAGTTCCACTCAAGATAACACAATTAAATAATGCTATGCAGCCTCTGCTGCAGTGTTTCAGATTACTTCTGAGACAAAGAACAGCACCTCATAAATGGTGAAATTCAACCACAGTTTCTAACCTCGATATATAGATCAACAGAGCACACAAATCAGATCTAATTTTGTCATGTTCCTTGGGGGGGTTCTTTTCTTCTCTGTTTGAACCCTCAATTGATTCTTCTGATGGACCAGTCCCTTTCTATGACTGGCATTTGGATCCTAGTTTTAAACTGTATTTCATTCTATGTTGTAGTTAGTATGTATGTATGTATGTATGTATTTATATAAAGGGATGTTAGTTTTTAGAACCCTGTCTATAGCTGTGTAATAGGACTCTCGTATGTCAGTTGGCAAATGCCTTTCCCAGTTTTCAAGGTAAAATCAGAATTCAAATATCATGACATGATAATGCTATACAATTGACTAAAACAATAATAAACCATATAAAAAATAACTTAAGAATATCTTCTTGCAAGACCTGTTTAGTCTTAGATTTTAGTGTATTTCTTTTCTTTAGGATACTCATGCTAATTCAAATTCAAGCTCTGCAGGAAGATCAGTTCAGAGAACAAGTTAAGGCATTCCTTAAGGTCTTTCATGACTTTGAAAACTATATAGGATAAAAATGATGCACTCAAACCTGTTTAAGGGTACATTGATTTTTTTCTTTTTTTTTTTTAAGATTTTATTCATTTATTTGACAGAAATCACAAGTAGGCAGAGAGGCAGAGGCAGGCAAAGAGAGAGAGGGGGAAGCAGGCTCCCTGCTGAGCAGAGAGCCCAATGTGGGGCTCTATCCCAGGACCCTGGGATCATGACCTGAGCCGAAGGCAGAAGCTTTAACCCACTGAGCAACCCAGGCACCACTGATTTTTTTCTTAATAAGGGGAAAGAAATCATTAGATTTATTAAATAGAAAATTTATCTGTCTGACAGAGTGAAAAGAGTCAACCAATATAAGTATTTGGCTTTATTTTAATTACTTTAATTGTGATTATTATTTTAAGAAATTATACATGGACTTGTAATTTTATAATCCATGAATGATTCACCAAATAGAATTACTAGTACTTTTATTTATTTATTTTTTTAAGATTTTATTTATTCATTTGACAGACAGAGATCACAAGTAGGCAGAGAAAAAGGGGGAAGCAGGCTCCCTGCTGAGCAGAGAGCCCGATGTGGGGCTTGATCCCCGGACCCTGGGATCATGACCTGAGCCGAAGGCAGAGGCTTTAACCCACTGAGCCACCCAGGCATCCCGAGTACTTTTATTTTTGTTAATCTCCAGCTAGAAATCTCAAACTTGGAGAAAAATTTATTCATTCTGTCAACATCCTTGAGTATCTATTATTTGCCAGGAAGAGATAGATGCTAAATAAATGTGAAATAACCCCTGCAAAGAATGATTTAACATAATGGGAAAAAGGTGTTGTTCACATAAACTACCATGTATGAATCTATGTGACTAGTGTTATGAGTCATAAATTAGGAATATATAGAAGTTCTGAAATAAAGATATTTTTTCATCCTAGGAGGATTAAAGAAATTATTATGGATAACGTAATGCTTCTGTGGGACTTGAATAATGACTATGTTTCAATAGATTGAGGCTAATACAATCTATAGATAGAGGAATTGGGAGGGCTTTGGGAGACAGCAATCTATGCTTGAGAAACACTCAGCATATCAGCTGGACACCAGGCAGAGAATATGCTGTAGAGTCCATGAAAATAAGGCTAGATCAGAAACAGAAAAAGTTGGGTATTGAATGCCAGAAAAATTTATTGTGTATTTAATATTATTATCATAAGATGTTAATTTTAAAAACAAGCAACAAACAGTGTACTATCATAATTTTGTAAAATTATTAAAAAATCATGTACACAAATAACATACTAATGCAAATAAATGTGATTCTTGATTTTTTCTTATAAAATGTATATATATTTTCACACACCAAAAGGAATATGCATTTTATTAACTTATTAAATAAGTATTTCTAATTATAAAGTTAATATATGCTCAAGAAAAATGTTACATTTTTTAAAACACAGGAAAATAAACACACAAACACACTATCCTTAATAATCCAACAATCTAACAATAATGTTTTAATATTTGTTCTATTTTATACATTAAAAACAATTATATGCTGTTTCAATATTACTACTTTCAATTTAAACATAAGTGAATTTTCCCAATATAAAAAATTATGTCTATACTTCTTGTTAAGTAAAATGACCAATTAAAAATATCCAATAAATCTTCTGGTCCAAATGATAGATTAAAATATAACAGTATCTTTTAAAAGTAGCTAATCTTGTAGGAACAAAATCAAAGTCAGACAGCAACCAAAGAGAATTCATCAAATGTTTTATTTCAGTAGTAGGTATATCAAGATTTTAATAAGTTTCTATTTTTGTACACTTGTGTCCAAATTTTTTCACTATTACAATTCCTCTGTAATTAAACTACTTTTTGTCATTATTGTTAGTCACCATATAGTATGTCATTAGTTTTTGATGTAGTGTTCCATGATTCATTGTTTGTGTATAACACCGAGTGCTCCGTGCAATATATTGCTTCCTTAATACCCATCACTGGGCTTACTCATCCCTTCTCCCCCACAGCACATCCTCTCTAAAACCCTCAGTTTGTTTCCTGGATCCCATGGTCTCTCATGGTTCATCTCCCCCTCCAATTACTCCTCCCTTCACTTTTCCCTTCCTTCTCCTAATGTCCTCCGTGCTACTCCTTATGTTCCACAAATAAGTGAAACCATATGATAATTGATTTTCTCTCCTTGACTTATTTCACTCAGCATAATCTCCTCCAGTTCCATCCATGTTGACGTAAAATTTGGGTATTCATCCTTTCTGATGGCTGAGTAATATTCCATTGTATATATGGACCATATCTTCTTTATCCTGTTGAAGGGCATTTTGGCTCTTTCCACAGTTTGACGATTGTGGCCATTGCTGCTATAAACATTGGGATACATATGGCCCTTCTTTTCACTACATCTGTATCTTTGGTACAAATACTCAGTCGTGCAATTGCTGGGTCATAGGGTAGCTCTCTTTTTAACTTTTTGGGGAATCTCCACACTGTTTTCCAAAGTGGCTATACCAACTTGCATTCTCACCAACAGTGTTAGAGGGTTCCCCTTCCACCACATTCTGTTTCTTGCCTTGTCAATTTTTGCCATTCTAATTGGTGTAAGGTGGCATCTCAATCTGTTAGTCATTTGTAAATATTCTTTAAGGAAAGTTTCTGTTCATGTCTTCTCTCCTTTTTTTTTTTTTAACTTGATTATTTGTTTTTTAGGTGTTGAGTTTGATAAGTTCTTTATAGATCTTGGATATCAGCCCTTTGTCTATACTGTCATTTGCAAATACCTTCTCCCATTCTGTGGGTTGCCTCTTTGTTTTGTTGACTATTTCCTTTGCTGTGCAGAAGCTTTTTATCTTGATGATGTCCCAAAAATTCATTTCACTTTTTTCCCCCTTGTCTTTGGAGACATGTCTTGAAAGAAGTAGCAGTGGCTGATGTGGAAGACGTTACTGCCTATGTTCTCCTCTAGGATTTTGATGGATTCCTGTCTCCCATTGAGGTCTTTCATCCATTTTGAGTTTATCTTTATGTATGGTATAAGAGAATGGTCGAGTTCCATTCTTCTGTATATAGCTGTCCAATTTTCCCAGCACCATTTATTTAAGAGACTGTCTTTTTTCCAGTGGATGTTTTTTTCCTACTTTGTCAAAGATTATTTGACCATAGAGTTGAGGGTTCATATATGGTCTCTCTATTCTGTTCCACTGGTCTATGTGTCAGTTTTTGTGCCAGTACCATGCTGCCTTGGTGATGACAGTTTTGTAGTATAGCTTGAAATCAGACAACATGGTGCCTCCGTTTTTTTTTCCTCCTTTTTTTTTTTTCTTTTTCAACATTTCCTTGGCAATTCAGGGTCTTTTCTTGTTCCATAGAAATTTTAAGATTGTTTATTCTAGCACTTTGAAAAAGGCTGTTGGTATTTTGGTCAGGATGGCATTGACAGTGTAGATTGCACTGGGCATCAGAGACATTTTAACAATGTTTATTCTTCCCATCCATGAGCATGGAATGTTTCGCCATCTTTTAGTGTCTTCTTTGATTTCCTTCATGAGTGTTCTGTAGTTCCTAAAGTGTAGCTCCTCTACCTCTTTGGTTAGGTTTATTCCAAGGTATCTTACAGTTTTTGGTGCTATTGTAAATAGAATCAATTCTCTAATTTCCCTTTCTACAGTTACATTGTTAGTGTATAAGAAAGCAACAGATTTTTGTGGATTGTTTTGTATCCTGCCATATTACTGAATTGCTATATGAGTTCTAGTAATTTGGGGGTAGAGTCTTTTGGGTTTTCCATAGAAAGTATCTGTCATCTGTGAAGAATGGGAGTCTGACTACTTCTTCTACGATTTGAATACGTTTTATGACTCTTTGTTGTCTGATTGCTGTTGCTAGGACCTCTAGTACAATGTTGAATAGTGGTGAGAGTAGGCAACCTTGTTTGTTCCCAATCTTACAGGAAAGTCTCTCAGCTTTTCCTCACTGAGAGTGATATTTGCTATGGTTGTTTCATAAACAAATTTTTATGAAATTGAGGAATGTCCCCTCTATCTCTATACTCTGAAGACTTTTAATCAAGAAAGGATGCTGTATTTTGTCAAATGCTTTTTCTGCATCAATTGAGAGGATCACATGGTTCTTCTTGCTCCTCTCATTAATGTCTTCTATCCATCCCAGGGATAAATCCCCCGTGGTCATGGTATATAATCATTTTAATGTACTGTTGGGTCCTATTAGCTAGGATCTTGTTGAGAATCTTGGCATCCACATTCATCAGGGATATTGTTCTGAAATTCTTTTTGATGGGGTCTTTGCCTGGTTTTGGGATCAAGGTAATGCTGGCCTCATAGAAAGAACCTGGAAGTTTTCCTTCTGTTTCTATTTTTTGAAACAGTTTCAGGAGAATAGGTATTATTTCTTCTTTGAATGCTTGGTAGAATTCCCCAGGGAACCCATCAGGTCCTGGATTCTTGTTTTTTTTTTTTTGAAGGAGTTATTGATCACTGTTTCAATCTCATTACTGGTTATTGGTCTAGTCAGGTTGTCAGTTTCTTCCTGTTTCAGTCTTGGTAGTTTATAGGTTTCTAGAAACCTATAAACTTCCAGGTTGTTTAACTGGAAGCATATAGCTATTGATAATAATTTCTGTTAATTATTTCTATTTCCTTGGTGTTAGTTGTGATCTCTCCCCTTTCATTCATAATTTTATTAATCTCAGTCCTTTCTCTTTTCTTTTGGATAAGTCTGGCCACTGGTTTACCAATCTTATTAATTCTTTCAAAGAACCAGCTTCCAGTTTCATTGATGTGTTCTACAGTATTTCTGGTTTCTAATTCATTGATCCACGCTCTAATTTAATTATTTCCCTTCTTGTGCATGGGTTAGGCTTAATTTGTTATTGATTCTTCAGTTCTTTAAGCTTTAAGGTGTAAATATAGATTCTATATTCAGGACTTTTTATCTTTCTTTCTTTCTTTCTTTCTTTTTTTTTTGAGTGAGGCTTTAATGGCTATGTATTTCCCCATTAGGACCTCCTTTGCCATATCCCATAGGTTTTAGACCGGTGTGCTTTTATTCTCATTGGTTTTCATGTATTGTTTAAGTTCTTCTTTGATTTCCTGATTGACCCAAACATTCTTGAGCAGGATGGTCTTTAGCTTCCAATGTTTGAATTTCTTTCAAACTTTTTCTTGTGATTGAGTTCCAGTTTTAAAGCATTGTGGTCTAATATGAAGCAAATAATCTCAATGTTTTAGTATTCATTGAGACCTGATTTGTGACCCGGTATGTAGTCTATTCCAGAGAAAATTCCACGTGCAGTTGAGAAGAATGAGTACGCTGTTGTTTAGGGTGGAATGTTCTGTATATATCTATGAGGTCCATCTGGTCCAGTATGTCATTCAAAGCTCTTGTTTCTTTATTGATTTTCTGCTTGGAGGATCTATTGCTGAGAATGGAGTGTTGAGGTCTCCTACTGTTAATACATTATTATTAATATAGTTCTTTATTTTGGTTAACAATTGGCTTATGTATTCGGCTGCTCCCATGTTGGGAGCATAGGTATTTATAATTGTTAGATCTTCTTGTTGGGTAGACTTCTTAAAAATGATATAGTGTCCTTCTGTATCTCTAAGTACAGTCTTTAGCTTAAAATCTAATTGAGAATTGCTACCCCAGCTTTCTTTTGCAGTCAATTGGCATGAAAGATGGTTCTCCATCCCTTCACTTTCAGTCTGGATGTGTCTTTAGGTTCAAAATGAGTCACTTGTAGAACAGCATATGGACTGGTCTTATCATTTTATCCAATCTGCAACTCTGTGCCATTTTATGGGAGCATTTAGGACATTCACGTTGAGAGTGATTATTGAAAGATACAATTTTATTGTTATCATGTTGTTTGTGAAGTCCTTGTTTCTATAGATTGTGCCTGAAAATTTCTGTTCTATATCACTCTTGGGGTCTTTCTCCTTTTATAGAAGATCCCTTAATATTTCTTGCAGGGCCAGCTTGGTGGTCACATATTCTTTCAGTTTCTGCCAGTCTTGGAAGTTCTTAATCTCTCCATCCATTCTAAGTGACAGCCTTGCCAGAAAAACGTATTCTTGGCTGCATGTTCTTCTCATTTAGTTCTTTTTCTCATACTCCCTGAATACATCTTTCCAGCCCTTTTTGGCTTGCCAGGTCTCTGTGGACAGGTCTGACATTATTCTGATGTTCCTCCAATGGTACCAAGGAATTTCTTCCCCTTAACTGACCTTCAGATAGTTTATTTAGTTCTAAGATTTGTGAATTTGACTATTATATGCTGGGGTGTTGGTCCATTCTCTTTGATCTTGGGAAGGGGTTCTCTCTGCCTCATTCCCCAATTTAAGGAAGCTCTCAGATATGATTTACTGAAGTATATCTTCTAGTCTGCTTTCTCTCTCTTTCCACTCCAACCACCCACACCCCTCCCCAGGGATCCCAGTAATTTTGACATTATGAAGTTTCATGGCATCATTTATTTCTATAATTCTGCTTTCATGGATTTTAAGCTGTTTCCTCCAGGCCTCCTCCTATTCTTTTTTTTTCTTCAGTTTGTCTTCTAGATCACTAATTTTTTCTTTTCCTTGATTACCCTAGCTGTTAGAGTATCTAGATTACATTGGATCTTATTGATAGTAATTTTAAGTTTTGCCAGATCAGCTCTCATTTCTGCCATTATCATTAATGGTTTTCTCCATCTTGGCTATCGTCTGCATAAGTGTTCCCCTGAAGTCTATTTCTGACATCTTGCTTATATCATATCCAGTAATTCTGGGGCAAAGGTAACACTCTCTTAATTTTTCCAGTTGAGAGTTCCTCCTCTTAGTTATTCTGTTGAGGAATGGTTGAGGGAATGTATATAGTCCAAATTATTGACCACAACCCAAGCAAGATCCACCTGTTTTATAGGGACATCAGGGTTGTCAGCTTCTTGTTCTTCCAGCCTGTCTTCTGGGGGGTAGGGGATACTGTACTGTTATTCAGACAACCTTGTTTCAGCCGAGTTGCCCTGTCCCCTGTAAGGGGGAAAGACTCAGTGAAAACTGTTTTGGGAGGCTTTTCTTTTTTGGCAGCTTTCGCTATCAGTTTTCTGCATCTCTTCCAAGAGTCAGAGTGGAAGTAACCATATCCAAACGTCTGTCTCAGAACAGAGTTCACAGTCTGTTCTCCAGTGAGATCTCTAAGCCATACTGTCTCCATTTTTGTTTGTGCTGCTAAAAACCAGTGTCCTGGGTTGTGCACCCCACAGTGGCATTTCCAGTCCTGGCTTCCACGTCCAGGCACATCCCTATCCTTTTTGCGTCTACAACTTCCAGCTTCTCCCAATTGGCACATGCATCACTACAGCTCCAGGTTTCAGTCTGGGGGGCTGCCCTAAAGTCCTTTCCTAGCCACTGCAAGTCTGTAAGTCCGTGCCTAGTCCCCAGCATGGGAGGCTTTTGCACTCCAGCAGTGCAGGATCCTGGATGTTCCTACCCCCTTCCATTTATCTTCTAATATCTGCCTGCAGAATCACAGCTCCCCACTTCATATCTTGAAACCAACTGCCAGAGATATTTTGTTTGTAAAGATCTGGATTTGTCTTCTTACAACTCAGGGTGATTTTGTTGGTGTTTGGAATGATCTGGTAGATATCCAGCTCAATTCTGGGGACAGGTTGAAATAGGATCCTCTATTCCTCTATTCCTCTGGCATTTTTGGCAACTCTAATTACACTACTTTTTAAATATTATATGTATATTTCTGATTGTTTCTTTTGGAAAAATTCTAAAAGCTTGAGCATATGACAATACATTTTTAAGACTCTGCATATTGTCAACTCCCATTCAAATTGGCTTAATTAATTTACATTCCAATATAGAAAAAAAATTCTTTATTGACACTGACTGTATATGTTATATCACACAATGTTCCAAAACCTTTTTGAGGTTTATGTATATGATTTCTAGTTACAAGAGTAAAAAACCAAGGATCACAGGAATAAAATTGAAAATTTTATAAAGTTAATTACTGGCAATATAGTAATTTTAACCCAGAAATTATCTGATTTCCAAAACCAATTATCTTAATCACAATATGCCTCTAAATGCCACTATGGAAAAGAGTTTTGGTTTCTCTCTGTTTTTCCTTATTAGCCTGTACCATTCTTTTAAGTTTTTGCCACTCCATAGGGGAAATGGTATCTCATCCTAGTCTGCATTTCTTTGATAACTGGTAAAGACTGAACATTTTTTAAATTCATGTTTTTTTATTTATTGAGGTTTATAATTATTAAGTTTATAATTATTATTTTTAGAGTTTTAGGTTCACAGTAAAATTGAGAGGAAGGCACAGAGATTTCCCCTATATACCTTCCCTGCACGTGTATAACCTCCCCATTATCAACATGTCCCACTAGCGTAGTACATTTGTTACAACTGATGAACCTACATTGACACCTTCTTGTCATCCAGAGTCCACAGTTAATATTACAGTTTACTCTTGGTATTATACATTTTAAGTGCTTGAAAAGATGTGTAATAATATATACTCATCATCATGGTATTATACGGAGTATTTTCACTGCCCTAAAAACCTTGGATGGTCTTCCTATTTATCCTATTCTCCCAAATCTCCATACATTCTATCCCTCCTATTAGCCACTGATGCTTTTATTCTCTCTGCAATTTTGCATTTTCCAGAATGCCATATAGTTGGAGTCATACAGCTTGGAGAACTTTCAGATTGGCTTTTTTCACTCAGTAATAGGTTTTTAAGTTCCCTTTATTTATTTTTTTAATGGCTTGATATCTCATTTCATTTAGTGATGAATAATATTCCAATGTATGACACTACCACAGTTTGTCCATTTGTCTACTGAAGGATATCTTGTTTTTTCTAAAATCTGCCAATTTTGAATAAAGTTGTTGTAAGCATGCATGGTGAGGATTTTTGTGTAGATACAAGTTTTCAGCTTTGGATAATTACTAAAGAGTGTGATTGCTGGATCATGGCCTCATTTGTTTGTTTTTTGCTTTTTGTAAAACAAATAAAAAACTACCAAACTGACTTCCAAAGTGGCTGTGCAGTTTTTATTCCCACCAGCAAGGATAGTTAATTCTTGTTGTTCCATGTATTCATCACATTTGGTGTTGTCAGTGTTCTGAATTTTGGCTATTTTTAATAGGCGTGTAGTGGTATCACATTTTAATTTGTAGTTCCCTGATATTATATGGAGCATCTTTTAATATACTTACTTGCCATCTGTATATCTTCTTTGTGAAGTGTCTATTAAGTTGCTGGCTCATTTAAAATTTGTTTTCTTATTGCTGAGTTTTAAGAATTCTTTGTGTAATTTGGATAACGCTCATTTATCATATGTGTCTTTTGCAAATATTTTCTCCCAATCTGTGGCTTATCTTCTCATTTCCTTGAAATTGTTTTTCTCAGAACTTTTAAGTTCTTTTTTGTTTATTTGTTTTGTTTTGTTTTGTTTTGAGAAAGAGTGGGGGAGGGGCAGAGGTGGGGAAGAAACAGAGAGAATCTTAAGCAGGCTCCAGGCCCAGTATGGAGACTGATGTGGGGCTTAGTCTTAGGACCCTGAGATCACGACCTAAGCCAAAATCAAGAGTCAGATGCTTAACCAACTGAGCCATCCAAGCACCCCAGACGTCTTTAATGAAGTCTTAATGAGGTCTGGCAAATCAATTATTTCCTTCATGAGTGGTATCTTTATTGTATCTAAAAAGTCATCACCATACCCAAAGTCATGTAAAATTTTTCCTATATTATCTTCTAAGAATTTTATAGTTTTGTATTTTACATTTGGGTCTTTGAGCTTTAATTCTGTGAAGAGTGTAAGGTCTGTGTCTAGATTCATTTCTTTTTCTTTTTTTTTTTTTAATTAAATTTGATTTAATTAACACATAATGTATTATTAGTTTTAGAGGTACGTTAGTGATTCATCAGTTGCTTATAACACCCAGTGCTCATTACATCAAGTGCCCTCCTTAATTCCTATCACCCAGTTACCTCATCTTCCTACAACCCCCTTCCAACAACCCTCAGTTTGTTTCCAATAGTTAAAAGTCTCTTATGGTTTGTGTCCATCTCTCTTTTTGTCTTATTTTTCTTGTATGTGGATGTCCAGTTGTTCCAGTAACTACTTATAGAAAAATTATCTTTGTTCCATTTTACTACCTTTGGCCTTTTTTTCAAGATCAGTTGACTAGATATATGTGTCTATTTATGGGCTTTTTGTCTTTTCCAATAATCTGTTCTTTATCCAGTACCATACTGTGTTGATTATGTAGCTTTTTAATAGTCCATAAAGTTGTGTAACATCAGTCTTCTGACTTTGTTACCATCCTTCAATGTTGTATGGGCTATTCTAGATCTTTTCCATTTCCATAAAACTTTTTTTAAAAAAGATTTTATTTGTTCATTTGAGAGAGAAAGTGATTGAGAGCCAGAAAGAGCATGAATGGGGAGAGGGGCAGAGAGAGGGAGAAGCAGGCTCTCCACTGAGCAGCAAGTCCAATGTGGAGCTTGATCCTGGGACTCCAGGATCATGACCTGAGCCAAAGGCAGACACTTAAACAAATGAGCCACCCAGGGACTCCTTAATACATACTTTAGAATCAATTTGTTGATGCCCATATGAGAACTTCCAGGGATTTTGCCTGGGATTATGTTGAATCTATAGATCAAGTTAGTAAAAATTATCTGGTTTGGTAATAGTGGATATTCCTATTTCTAAACATAGATTATCTCTCCACTTATTTAGTTCTTTTTATTTCATGCATCAGGGTTTTGTAATTTTTCTACTACTTTATTATATTTATGCCTATTTCATTTTGGGAAGTATTAATTCATTGAATTCTTAATTCAATGAAGTGGTATTGTATTTTTAATTTCAAATTATATTTTTTCCATTGGTGGTATATGGTAAAGCAATGGACTCATGTACATTAACCCTATCCCTGCAAATTTGCCATAATTTCCTGTTTGAGAATTTTTTTGTGGTTAATTCTTTCAGATTTTCTACCTAGACAATTATAACATCTGTAAACAAAGATAGTTTTACTTATTCCCACCCCCAAACTGAAAACTTTTAATTTCTTCTTGTTGTTGTTTTATTGCATTGGCTAAAACTTCTATTATAATGTTGTAAAGGGGTGGGGGAGAAGGGATATCTTAAACTTGTATTTGATCTTCATGATAAAGCTTCAAGTTTCCCACTATGAAGTATGATGTTAGCTATAGATTTTTTTGTAGATATTCTTTATCAAGTTGAAGAATTTCCCCTTTCAAATTAACTGAGAACTTTTATTAAGAATGTGCATTGAATTTTCTCACATGATTTTTCCAAATCTATTGATATGACTGTATAGTTTTTCTCTTTTAGTTTATTGATATGATTGTATTAATTGATGTCTGAATGTTGAACCAAATTCACACACCTTGAATAAATCTCATTTGGTTATGGTGTATAATTCTTTCATAATGTATTGAATTTGATTTCCTAATATTTTCTTGAGAAGTTTTGCATCTCTTTTTATGAAAGAGGTTGATCTGTAGTTTTCTTGTAATGTCTTTGTCTGGTTTTGATATTGGGTTAATTCTTAATTCATGAGTTTGGAAGTATTCCCTCCACTTCTATCTTCCAAAGATACTGTAAAGAATTGGTATAATTTTGTCCTTAAATGTTGGTTAGAATTCACCAGTGAACCTATCTTGGTTTGATACTTTCTGTCAAAGGTTAGTGATTATTGATTCAATTTTTTTTAAGATTTTATTTATTTGACAGAGAGAAATCACAAGTAGGCAGAGAGGCAGGCAGAGAGAGAGAGGAGGAAGCAGGCTCTCCGCAGGGCTCGATCCCAGGACCCTGGGATCATGACCTGAGCCAAAGGCAGAGGCTTTGACCCACTGAGCCACCCAGGCGCCCTATTGATTCAATTTTTAAAGTAGATATTGACCTATTCAGATTGTTTATTTCTTCTTGTGTGGGTTTTACAAAATTGCATTTTTCATTGAATTGTTCTATACCATCTAGGTTATCAGTTTTTTTTTCATAGTATTTCATTATTGTCCTTGTAATATCCTTACAATCATAGTGATATCCCCTTTCATTTCTCATACTAGAAATTTGTATTCTCTCTCTTTTTTTTTTTCTTAACATGGATAGAGACTTATGCCATTTTGATCTTATCAAAGAACTGTCTTACGATTTCATTGACTTCCTCTATTATTTTCCCATGTTCAATTTCATTGATTTCTGTTCTAATTCTTAATATTTCTTTTCTTCTCATTACTTTGGATTTAATCTTTCTTTTTCTAATTTTCTAAAGTCAAAACTTAGATTATCCATTTTAAATCTTTTCTAATATATGTACTTAATGCTATACATTTTACTCCAAGCACCACTTTCACAGCATCTCACAAATTTTAATGTTGGATTCTCATTTTTATTAGTTTAAGGTTATTCTAATTTCTCTTAAGATTTCCTCTTTGATGCATGTGTTTAAAAGTGTGTTTTTTAATCATATATTTTGGGATTTTTTCTAGCTATCTTTCTGTTATTGCTTTCTAATTAAATTCCATTCTGGTTTCAGAGCTGACATAGTATAATTTTTATTCTTTTAAAATATTGGGGTGTGTTTTATGGTCTAGATAGTTTATTTTTGTGAATGTTTCATGTGAGCTTGAGAAGAATATGTATTCTGCTATTCTTGGTTAGTGTGGTCTATAAATGTCAATTATAAACAGTTGACTGATGGTATTTTTGGGTTCAACCATGTCCTTTCTGATTTTCTGCCTGCTGGATTTGTGTATTTCTGATAGGTATTGAAGACTCCAACTACGATAGCAGATTTGCCTACTGTTCTTGCCATTCTGTTAGTTTTTGCCTCACATAGTTTATTCTGTTGTTCAGCGCATACAGGTTAAGGATAGTAATGTCTTCCTTGAGAATTGACCCCTTTGTCATTATGTAATGTTCCTCTTTATCTCTGATGCTGCTTGCTCTGTTTAAAACCACTCTAGCTACGCCTACTTTCTTTTGTTAGTACTAGCATGTTATACTTTACTGTATCACTTACTTTTAATCTCTATGTATTTATAATTAAAGCAGTTTTCTTATAAACATGTATATTTAGATGTTGTTTTTTTAATCCATTCTGACAATCTTCTATCTTTTAATGGGTACATTTAGACCTTGACTTTCAAAGTGATTATTAATATAGTAAGATCAATATCTGGCATATTTGTTACTATCTTTCATTTGTTGCCATTATTCTTTGTTCCTATTTTTGTTTTCCACTATTTATCTGCCTTTCATGGTTTTAGTTGAACATTTTTTATGATTCAATTTTCTTTCCTTAATATGATGGTTATGCTTTTTTTTCATAATTTTTAGTGATTACCCCAGTTTGCGATATACATTTATAGGTAATTAAGGTTTGTTTTCAGATAACACAATACCATTCAGAGGTAGTAATAACACAGTAACACTCACTATTACTCACAGGTACTGTGAGTTCTTTATAATGACAAAATAATATTAATTCCCTCCTCTTATCCTTTGTGTCTTTGCTGTCATTCATTTCATGTATATACATACGTGTGTGTATAAAAATCAAGCACCTTGTTGCTATTATTATTTTGAACAAATTTATGTGTTAACTAAATTAGAATAAGACAATATTTTTAAATATTTTTAAATAAATTGAATAAATAAATATTAAAATATTCATTTATTAGATCAACTATAGTAAAATATATTTTCTAAATTTTATTTTCACTTACTCTTTCTTCAATATTCTTACTTCATGTGGATTGACTCTCTGACATATATTATTTTCCTTCTTTGTAAAGCACTTCTTTCAACATTTCTTGCAATGTAGGTCTCCTGGCAACAAATTCCTTCACTTTTTACTTATCCAATAAAGTCTTTATTTCTCCTTCAGTTTTGAGGATAATTTTACAAAGCAGAGAATTCTAGGTTGGTGGGTTATTATTTTTTTTCTCTCAATATGAAAATATTTTACTCCATGCTTTTGTTGCTTGCATGCTTTCTGAGACATTGGATGTAATTCTTATATTCATTCCTCCATAGTTAAGGTGCTTTTCCCCTCTAGCTTCTTTTGGGACTCTTTCTTTATCCTTATTCTTTTGTAGTTTAAAAAATAAAAGCTTTGGTAAAGCATTTTGGACATTTTTCTGGTTGACATTCTTTCAGCTTCCTAGATCTGTGATTTACTGTCTGACGTTAATTTGAGAGTAATTCTCAGTTACTGTTGTTTCATATTCTTTTCCTTTTTCTTCTTAGTCTTGTTATTCCTATTATGCATATATTACACATTTTGTAGTTATCCTTGGATATTATGTTATGGGTTTTTTTCAATCTTCCCCCCCCCCTTTTTTCCCCCAGTTTTTAAGGATTTTATTGCTATATTTTCCAGTACAGATATTTTTTCCTCAGGTGTTTCTAGTCTACTAATAAGTTAATCAGAGATATCATTTATGTCTTTAATTTTTTTTAATAACTAGAATTTCTTTTTGGGTCTTAGTATTTCCATCTCTCTGCTTACATTTGCCATCACTTCTTGCTTGCTGTTTCCTTTATCCATTGCAGCCCTATAAATCATAGATGTTTTAAATTCCCAACCTGATGATTCTAACGTCTTTACCATGTCTGGTTTTGATGCTTGTTCTGTTTCTTTTAAATTGTATTTCTTAGCTTCTGGTGTGGCTTATAATTTTTTTTTCTTGGTAGACGGACATAATGTACCTGGTAAAAGCAACTGCTGTAAATAGGCCTTTAGTAATGTGGTTAGTTGTGGGAGAAGGGGAAGCATTCTATTGTCCTGTGACTAGTCACAGTGTTTTAGTGAACCTGAGTCTGGGCTCTGGACTTCAACAAGTCTGGGTGGCTCAGTTGTTAAGCGTCTGCCTTCAGCTCATCATGATCCCAGAGTTCTGGAACCAAGTCCCTCACTGGACTCCCTGCTTCATGGGAAGCCTGCTTCTCCCTCTCCCACTCCCCCTCCTTATATTCCCTCTTTTGCTGTGTCTCTCTATGTCAAATAAATAAATAAAATCTTAAAAAGTAATTTAAATGAGTCTTTCTTAGATTTTTGGTTTTTGTTTGTTTTTTTTTTCCCCTTAGGTCAGACAGGACTGCTAGAGTTAGCTGGAGTTGGGTATTTCTTTTCTCTCAGATTAGGCTCTGATAAAGCCCTGAGAGGTTAAGCTTTGGTTAACTAGTTTATTCTAAGTTCAGGTCTTATTAAGAAAAACTGCTCTCATATATTTCATTCTCCAGTACTTATTTTGGGAACCTGGGTGGGCTTCTGGAGTTAAATCTCTCCAAACTATTGTGGTTTCATATGACTAAATCCATCTAGAGATTTGACTTTCCGAGTTGTCCACACAAAGTCTCAGCAATTCACCAATTACAGCTTACGTTTTCCTACCTGGACAATGGTTTCCAGAGCAGTTTCTCTATCAGTAGGCTGTGACTTTATAACTACCTTTCTGTCCCTCAAACATTAAGGGCTGCAATTTGCTCTGTGTCCTCTTTTATGGATTCAAGAAAAGTTGTTGATTTTTCAGTTTATCAGCTTTTTGCATATCATTAAAATGGAGTGACAACATCCATACATTTTACATGCAAAACTAGCAGTCAGGAATCTCCTGAACATTTCTTTTAATATTGCTTGGCCATTTGCATTTCTGCTTTAACACCTTGCTTATTTATGAATAAGTTATTTGTGTAAGCTTCTAATAATTATGAGTTTCAATGCTGCAATAATTATATTAAGAGTATTTTATCCAAAAATTATTTTTGATCACTGTTTTTATTATACAAATATATTTAATTTTTTAAAAGATTTTATTCATTTATTTGATGGTGACAGAGAGATCACAAGTAGGCAGGGGTGGGAGGTGGGAAGCAGGCTCCCTGCTGAGCAGAGAACCTGATGCAGGGTTCAATCCCAAGACTCTGAGATCATGACCTGAGCCAAAGGCATAGGCTTAACCCACTGAATCATCCAGGTGCCCCAATATGTTTAAATTTTTGTGCTATAAGCTTGCCTGTGTTATGTTTTCTGACTATGGAACTTACTACTTATAAGACACTGTCCTTTGAATTTTATACATACTTTATATTCATGGTCTGCTTTTAGAAGCATAAAAAGAAAAAATTCTGTACTGAGTGTGATGGTCTAAGGTTATTTATGTGCTTTTCCTTTTAACCTTTGAAACTTCCCTTTGTATCACATCCTCTTTTCCCAAATCTGTTCTGCTTGAAGAGGATTAGGATATGTTAAAGAAGAAATCAAAGGAAAAGATTCAGCTTCTGACATTTAAAAATAATATTTAGAAGGAAGTCAATAACCCTGAGAACTAGGATATTGTCATGAGGAAAGATTATCAAACTTCTTTATCTCTCTTTTTAGCCTACCAATAACTCAGATTGTGTGGGCTACACCAGGAAGGTCCAAATAAAAAAGCAAGCAGGAAAGCCAATATTTTTCTGACCCCAGAGAAATCAGAGGATGGATGGTTTAGAAGCAGAAGTAATGGATATGACTATAAATGGGTGTCCTGACTTTCTTCTTCTAGATGGTGTTCTAGAAAGTGGTGTTTATGTTAAGATGGAACATATCAGGGCACCACTCAGTTGGGATTCTCAGGAGGCTAGAATCAATGACCTGGCAACAGACTCATCAAAGTAACCTTGGTGGTGCCATGCTGTCCAGCAGAGGGGGTAGTTGAGTTTTATTTCCCCAGAGGAACCATTGTTTCCCATACTGCAAAACTGGGGCCAAGTGAAAGGCTTGCTAGAATTCCTGTGGTAGTACCAGAAGCACGTAAGACCATTCTGACCAAGATCACTGAGAGTTGCACTCAGATCCCTGATTAGTTCATGGACAAAGCCCCCGGGTAGATGAGGCTCATCAGGGACTGCCACTAGGGCTGTTTCTAGATCTGAGGGTAGAAGAAAAGGTTAATGGACACACACTTAAGCATTAAAAGCCAGGGATACCTGAAGGAAAAACAGACATAGGATTCACCTTACAGCAAGCAGATATCAATTAGTGCACAGTCCAGGACCAGCATAAGGTCCCCCAATACACACAACCCTCCCTACAACTATATGTTTGTCTTAGGCTAAGAACCAAGATGTGGAGAAGTTATCTTAGAAGCTATCTGAAGGATGATTTAACAGTATAAGCAGTCCAGGTTGTGAACTGGATAGGAGATTTGATTTTTTTCTTACCAGTGGGTGGTTTCTTATGAAGGAGACCAGGGAAGCCAATGAAAAATGAAGGAACTACATATGGTCTTATTTGTATTAAAGTTAAAGAAAGTTAATCTGTAGCCCAATTGAGCTTCTTTCTAAAACCCAAATTACTAGAAAACCATCAGACTGTGGAAGAAATTTTGAGATATTATCAAATATTTTGTGTGTATTTCTGAAGATGAAGTAGAAATCTAAAACTTTCAAATTTTGCTGTAGCTAACTCAAGTGGTAGGAGATGAATGACCATTCCACACTAAACTTCTATATAGATGAGTCTGTAATTTGCATGTAAGGCAGCATTGTCTTACTGTAGACAGAACAAGAATACATATTAACTCAATGGAAAAAAAAAAACCACACTTTGTACTTTGTTCATCCTCCAAGAAATACTTAGTGTCCATTGTGCCAAGTATTGTGCTAGACATTAGAGATAAAGAGGAAGAAAGGAATGCTCATAAGTGATATGGTGGAAATACAAGGAGCAAGGAGAACAAAGTATCTCGGGTTGTGCAGAGGGAATGAAGGAGCTACAATAATGGATTCTGAGAGAAAGTAACGTTTAAACTGAGAGCTGACTGATCAATACAAGTTAGCTACATAAAGAGAGGAAAATATCCAGATAGGAGAAAAAACATGTAAAGATCAGAAGTCAAGAGAGAACATGGCCTATTCAGTGAATTTTAAAAAGTCAATATAATTGGAACATAGAACAAAGGGAGGTAGAGAAGTAGCAGCAGAAAGGCTAGAAAAAGAGTAAAAAGTCAGATCTGGCAGGTTTGGTTTTCATCCTAACGGCATTGAAAAGACGGGAAAGGGTCTAAGAAAATCAATGTAATAAGAGTTTTAAAAAATTACTATGGATTCTTTGTGAAGAATCAATGAGGATTGTAGTACTGGGTATCAATAAAAGCAAGGCTGTTATAGCAATTCAGGTAAGAGTTGAGAGTGGCTGCACTGAGTTCATGGTGCTAAAGGTAGAAAGAACTGAAAATATCCAGTGGCTATTTACAAGCTTCCATGGATAGGAAATAGTTTCCGTGAATGAGTACTGGGGGGAAATGTGGAAATGTGGTTGTTGATGTCAGAAAGGATTACTGCCAGAAGTTTGATGTGAATAAATATGGATGTTAGTTTAATTCTTGGAGAGTAAATATTGAAATGACAATAAAGTGTGTGTGTGTGTGTGTGTGTGTGTGTGTTGGGTACAGTGATGGGTTCAGTTTTGGATATGTTGATTTGCAGGAACAGCAAGATGCTAAGGCAGAAATATTGAAAAGGCCGTTGGACACTCGGGATGTAAGGTTTGGAAAGTAGTTGGAGTAGGTCATCACAGGACTTAAGAACAGAAAAAAAAAAAAACAAAAAAGCAATGCAGAATGGAAAGAGAAGAGAAACTGGTATAGAAGGCTGAGGAAAACTTTCATTTAAGAGTTATATATATGAAATGGTGGAAGAGAAGAATAGTGTGGTTTCATAAAGCCACAGTGAGAGTGTGCTTTAAGATGGGAGGAATTTAAGAATTAGACTTGTCTTTTGGATTTAGTAATAATGAGGTCACTAGCGCCTAACAAAATATAACTCTAATGAGAAAATGCTCAACAAGAGGGACACAACAAGAACAAAGTGAATGAGGAATAATGTCTTCAACAGTGATTACAGTAAATATTTGTAAAAATGGACCTACTTTCTAGAAAGTATCAACAATGCCCAAAACATGAGGAAGTAGAGAAAAATGTAGAGATAAGTGTTTACAGAGACATCAGTTCTGAACAAGTAGCACAGATAGTGCCTTTGAGCACCTAGCTTGCAGTGACATTTATCACTGTTATTGCTTTTGTGGCCCCTACACACTCTCAATTGTCTTCTTTCATACTTCATACTTCCTTCATACATATTCATACTTCCTTCATACTGAGTTTGAAACTCAGAGAGATTGGGTATGATGATTATGATATTAGCATGGTTGGAGTACTCCAAAGTGAATCTTAGAACTACCTCTTATTAGGACAGCCTTCTACTTTGAATGAGATGAGAAGTAATTGTAACTAAAATATATGAGATGGAGACTCATATTTCCAGTAGGCACATAACTTCACATTTCAGAAATTCTTGGGAGACCTCACATAGCACTAGCAAAGATCAAGTTCAGTAGGCTTGGGTGCCAATAAAAATTGTGCACTGCTGATCTGAGATGGGCCAGGGGTGCACTTTAGCTTGCAATCTTGATTCTATGTGCATCATAGAGAATATCCCCAATTAGAATACAGTGTATCTACTCCAGAAAAATGAATAGCAAAGTAGCCAAAGCCATTTGGAATAATTAGGTGCATATCTCCTATGCATATCCATTTTCAAGTGTATAGCAGTTGAATGAGGAGATATTTGTATATGGAGGGTCTACAGATGGAGGATGTCTTCTAAATATGCAGTAACTTACACAGTAGGAGGTACTTCTACCTTCCTATGTCCACTAGTGCTCCTGCTTTCTCATTTCACATAGACCTCAGCTTAAAACTGAATTGTAACACCTGTCTAGTTTTCCTATATCCACAGGGTCAATTGTACTTAATTTTCTCTGGATAATTTTATTCTTTTGGTTAACAGTTATTCTATATCACATCACACTAAACTACTTTAAATTTTTGGAAGGAAATACAACTAGGAGCCCAGCAACCAAAGCTCTTGTTCTACATTTAAAAAAAAAGATTTTATATATTTACTTGAGAGAGATGGAAAGAAAGAGATAGCACATGAGCAAAGAGAGAGAGGGAGAGCAGGATCAGTGGGGACAGGCAGAGGGAAAGGGAGAAGCAGACTCCCTGCTGAACAAGAAGGCCGATATGGGTCTTGATGCCAGGACCCTGGGATCATGACCTGAGCTGAAGACAGATGTTTAAACAACTGAGCACCTGGGTGCCCTTCTTGCTCTAATTTTTAAAGCATATAAAGAGTATTACTTTTCAGAAAAGTAGAATAGTTACAACTAAATTTAAATCTGTTCCTCTTAGTGATGTGAATTGTTCATTTTAACTTCAGTTGTGGTTATAAATAAGGTTTTCTCAAAGCTACCTTTTTGAGCTGTTACTTTTTTTAAGTTGTTCCATGTCTTTCATGGCTTCCTCCAGGGTCCTGCAACACAAAGTTAGATACTGCCATATCTAAGCATTTGGGAGAGGGTTTTGTAGCAGAGCTATATTTAGCACCTGTTCCTCAGCACCACGGACAGCACACTCCAGTCTACTAGGACAACTCAAACTTCTGCAGAGGAATCATCACATCTGGAAGAAGCATGGAGTGGCACTGGTAGCCCCCCCAGGACCCGGTCTTTCATCTAGGAGCATGACATTCTTTAGAAAATGTGAAAAAGGAACAAGTCTTATTTCATCTATAGCACTATGTTATTAATAGCATCTCAAAGTCTTGTCCTTCTTAACTTTTATATGACAATACACATCAAAAGCTGAGGACACAAAGGCAAGCCAGATTTAGAGGATGAGACCCGTTCTAGGCCATTCTCACTGTGCCTGTTCATTTGAACCTCTCTGTACTCCAGATAGATTCAGTGACAAGGGGTTTGGTAGATGACTACATAAGAAGAAACCAGCCATATAAATATGAAAGGATTATACTAACTCTAAAGAATATTGAAGCAGTGTGATATGAGGGAAGAGACACTAGACTCAGAGTTAAGATTCCTAGGAATGAAGAGATCAGATATTTATAACCTTTAAAGAGTCATTTAGTCTCCTAGATTTGATTCTTCATGATAACAATAAAGAACTAGACTAAATGATAATGATATTATCACATCATTTTCAAAAGGAATTTTATACATATATCATGATTCCATATCCACATAATTTTTAATATATTGTTTGCAATACGTTTGTCAGATTTTATTCTCCCTTGAGTGAGAAATTGTAGAGAAGGAAAAAAATCCCTATTATTATTAGGACAAAAAACTTAGATGACAAGCAATTATACAACCAGAGCGAGTAATTACACTCAAAATTAGAAGCTTTCACTCTGCATATTTTAGGCCATTATACTGAATAACAATCTGTCATCTATCTGCATCTGTCCCATCATTTAGACATAGCGGCATCCTTAGAATTTATCATATATTCCAGGAAACAAATTTCATTGAAAAAATTAAGAAATAATCTTTGTTCATCATCAGGCAGACAAGATAATACCAGACTGTCTGTAGTGTCTGGTGTGCTTGTGTAGGAGAATTGTGAACCTTCATTTAGTATCATTCCTCACCAGAAGACTCCTGGTTCAAACTTGTTCTTGGTGGGGGGTGGAGGGGAAGAGGGAAAGATTTGGGGTAATAGAAGATGTATGTTTTAGGGATGAGATTTTATAAACAAAATTTAAAGCAAAGAGACACTAAAAGAATAGAAAGGGGTTTTGATCCAGCAAGATCATTTATGACTGGAATTTGGTAACAGCAAAGCAAGGTGTCCTGATTATATGCCTAAATTCTTATGCATTTACACTTTTATTCTCTAGTAGCAAATGAAATACACGTGTAAGTCTTCAAACACGGAATTACTGAATTAGAAGCTATAGTCCTAATGCCCTAGTGAAATTCCTTCAAAAAATTGAATCTGGTATAAAAGAATATGGAGAAATCAGAGTTCATGTTGCAGCTAGCAGCTAGCTTCAACTAGGAATCTGAGAAATGTTAGGCAGGAATTGACAGGATACAAAAACAAGCACTTTTGAGTCTTTTATAGAGACGGTTCTCTTATAGGAAAGAAATAAAAAATCCAGTTTTGTGATAAATATATTCAAATGAGAAGAGAGCAAAGTTATTCAAGCAAACTGAATCAAGGTATTAAAAAGCTCAGGAGGCTTGTTGAGAGGTACAGTGTAACTCAGTTCTTTGGAGAACAGTTAAGAGTCTGTTGGGAGATACTGAAAGATGGAAGATGATGGTAAAATTAGGTAAGGGCACTTTGTAAAGAGATGTTAACACATCTTCAGTTGTGTGGATTTAATTTGATGGTGATAAGGAGAAAGATCACTATTTTATCAATGGTAATCAAATTTGTGAGTTTTTTTTATAAAGAAATTTATTAAATTTGACTTTACAGGTGTCCTTTGGGACTTCAGGCTCTGCAAGGCAATGTAAAAATAATGGTTTTCAAATTTGTTTTATCTTTCTTTTATTTCTTTTTTTAAAATTTCTTTTCAGCGTAACAGAATTCATTGTTTTTATACCACACCCAGTGCTCCATGCAATACGTGCCCTCCTTAATTACCACCACCTGGCTCCCCCAACCTCCCACCCCCTCCCCAGTCCCTTCAAAACCCTCAGGTTGTTTTTCAGAGTCCATAGTCTCTCATGGTTCACCTCCCCCTCCAATTTCCCTCCACTCCCTTCTCCTCCATCTCCCCATGTCCTCCATGTTATTTGTTAAGCTCCACAAATAAGTGAAACCATATGATAATTGGTTGACTTATTTCACTCAGCATTATCTCTTCCAGTCCTGTCCATGTTGATACAAAAGTTGGGTATTCATCCTTTCTGATGGAGGCATAATACTCCATAGTGTACATGGACCACATCTTCCTTATCCATTGGTCCGTTGAAGGGCATCTTTGTTCTTTCCACAGTTTGGCAACTGTGGCCATTGCTGCTATAAACATTGGGGTACAGATGGCCCTTCTTTTCACTACAGCTGTATCTTTGGGGTAAATACCTAGTAGGGCAACTGCAGAGTCATAGGGAAGATCTATTTTTTATTTCTTTTCTTTTCTTTTTTTTTTTTTTAATTTCTTTTCAGCGTAACAGTATTCATTGCATGGGGTACTGGGTGTGGTGCAAAAACAATGAACACTGTTACGCTGAAATTTGTGTTTTTGAAAGCTAACTGGTACCAGTGTGGATGCTGAGCTGGGGTGGAGAAGAGCCAGAAGAGAGGAGTCAGGGAACTACTGCAACAATCTAGCTAAGAGATGGAAAAAAAAAAGTCATTAAATCAGTGGTGATGGTAAAGTAGAGGAGTGGATAAACTGGACAGATATTTGGAAGGTAAAATTAATCAGACTTAGTGACAGATTGCCCATAAGCATAATAAAATTGCTACAGAGGGCTCTAAACACAAGAGCTTGTAGAGCTGGGTAAATGATAATTTTATGGGAGTAAGGAATGCAAAAACTAAATTATTATAATTTTTAGACAGGTTGGGTCAGCCTATAGGACGTCCAGATGGAAACCCTCTGCTACGAAGTTTGGAGCCCAGGAGAGACTGGGGGCTATAAAATGTGAACTTTATCATAGATGATTGATAGCAATCTCTTACTATAAATATTCTATCATTGTACACCCATGTCTTCTTCCTTCTAATTTCTTGACCTCCCAAAATTAACCAAAATCATCTGAGATCAGGTTATTTTTTTAACTGCAAAATAGTGCTGGAAAAGGGCCTCAGGATAAATAATTTGTCAAAGTATCGGCCCAAACATAAACAAACACATTGCATATTAGAAGAGGAAAAAAATATACAAACTCAAAAATTCAAGTTTAATGACCAAAATTTATTACCATTATTTCAGATCCCATTCATACCTATGGCAAATACTTTGAATTTTTCCAAAGATCAGTGGTCTATTCAGTGGCTAAAAATAGTGATTTTTTCCTGTTGTTCACCAAAAACACATGTTCAAGATGCCCTTCTGTGTAACTATTTCTGTGGTATTAAGTAATGATTTCAAATGAGCAAATTTCTAGGCATGCTTGTCAAATCATAAATATGTTATATAAATTAATAAATAAACAAAACTTAGAGTGCTCATATGTGCCTTAAGTCATTTCTTAAAACATGAAGAACTAAACATAAAGGTCTGTTGACACAGATAATGGAGTTAGAAAAGTAAAATTTATATTTTTATTGAAGTATAATTAATGGACAGTGTTAGATGAGTTTCAGGTGTACCATACAGTGATCCACCAATTCTGTACATTACTTAGTGTTCATCATGGCAAGTGTATTCTTAATCCTCTTCATCTCTTTCACCCATCCTACCCTTAAAAAGTAAAATTTATATCACATTTAATCATCTTTTTGGTCTAAATAAGAATTCTCAGAAGAAACTATAGAAGTCCTTTGGTGGAATAGACTTAGGTTTTCCTAAATAATGACTATTCCTGGTTCTTAATTGATATTTTTTTCCTCACCTGTTTCCCTTCAGATGTTCATCATCAAAGTCAACAGAAACATATTCTAAATTTATCTTATTCTTTTTCATAATCTCCAAATGCACCCGAATCCAAATAAATGTCATCTCTTATGTGAGGCATCAAATTCTCTCTCCTTCTACTCTTGCCCACACCTTAAATAAATTTTCCCTTCCAAATTATATTTTTCTTTTAAAAAAAATTTCAGGAAGTTTAGCTACTACTCCTAGTTTATTTATTTATTTTGGTTTTAACGTTAATTCAATTAATTAATGTATTATTGTTTTCAGAGGTAGAAGTCAGTGATTCATCAGTTGCCTTTAACACCCAGTGCTCATTATATCACATGCCCTTCTTAATGTCCATTATCTGTTAGTCTATTAGTATTATAACAGAATGCACTATTTACCTTTTTTGGTTTTTTTTAAATTTTATTTATTTATTTAACAGAGGGAGATCACTCATAGGGAGAGAGACAGGCAGAGAGAGAGGGAGAAGCAGGTTCCCTGCTGAGCAGAAAGCCCGATGTGGGGCTTGATCCCAGGACCCTGAGATCATGACCTCAGACAAAGGCAGAGGCTTAACCAGCTGAGCCACTCAGGCACCCCTGCTATTTACCTTCTTAAAATCTTCCATAGTTCCCCATTCCACCTAAAAGCTAAATACCTTAAACTGTTTAAGTCCTTCACAATCCTGTGCCTGCATCCAGTCAAATTTCACCCTCTTCCCCTCTAGACTTTGCATTTCAGCCATTCTGGACTGATTCTGATTCCAGAAACATGCCACATCTATTCCATCTCCTGGTCCTGGCATCGGCTTCTTTCAGCTTTAAACATTGTTCCCCTCATGTTTGCTTAGCTGGCTTCTTGTGTTCTAGATCTCTCAGCTTAAACAGAGATCTTCCTTTATCACCCAGCCTAAAGCAACTACTTATTATTTTTTTTTATTCAGTGATGTTTTATTCTCATCACAACAGTTGTATGTAATCACTTGCAGAGAGGTCTCTTGCTTTTCTGTCAATCTGTTTATTGTCCGCTTTCCTCTATGTAGTATTAAAGCTCAGGACTGTTCTGTCAATGGGAGAGATGGTCCAAGTGGTGGAGGGCACAGTTATTGGCATCAATGTCCAAACTTTGAAGGTGTAATTATAACTGTTCATATCTCTTGAAAATTATTAAAACATATTTTGCCTCAGTTTCTTACCTATATAATAGGGGTTACATTAGTATTTACCTCATAAAGCTCTTGTGAATATTAAATGGGTTAAACAGGGACTAGTGAATTTTAAGGATCTGAGAAATATCATCTCTTACCCATCCCTGGACCTCAACGCCCAGAACAGAACTTGGTACAAGTGGAAATCTAATAAATATTGAAAAAAAATGAACATACTCTACTCTTTATTTATACTGAAGTGATTATTTTTTCTTTCAGAAAAGATTCATTATTTTCTTTATCTCTATCCTAAGGTATAGGTATATACCCAAATGGGAATTTATTTTTTAATTTGTACTCCAACATCATAGATGTTAATATTAAAATTAGGTTATGGTGAAGCCTCAGTGGTCTTATTAAGTTGATATAAACGTCAGTATTCCCTGACATTAAGCAGTCCATAGAAATGTAAAGCAAAAGAGAAATGAAAAATAACAATAATTTACTAGTTGTTTGTTAATTTAGCTTCTGTCTTTGTGTAACCCTACAACTGCAATACAAGGCAGTTTTGATTGTAAACTGGGAAGAATATAAATTATGGCTAATTAAAAGTACCAGGGAGATCTGAAATATGACAGAAAGCAATTACACAAATTGGGCATGGGCCAGCCCAGTACTGGTGTCTGCTCTTAGAAATAATGTGGAGTTTTGGGTGCCTGGGAAGCTCAGTGGGTTGAACCTCTGCCTTCAGCTCAGGTCATGATCTCAGGGTCCCGGGATCAAGTACCGAGTTGGGACTCTGCTTGGCGGGGAGCCTGCTTCCTCCTCTCTCTCTGCCTGCCCCTCTGCCTACTCGTGATCTCTCTCTGTCAAATAAAATAATAGAATCTTAAAAAAAATAATAATGTGGAGTTTTATGTGACTAAAACAACTTAGTACAATGTGGCTATTTAGACTTAGCCAGTGCCTCAGTTTCCCACTCTGCTCCCAGGACTATGTATTCCTAGGACAAGAGTTTGTGGAAACTTCTCACAAATGACCACATATTGGCATAGATCTAACTTTATAGTGCCTAATGCCCAAGAGCACTCCTGGTTTCCTGGTCTGGGATATCTGCTGTCCTTTTGGAATAATTTATTTCAGAAACCACAGGCTGTTAATTTGGTTTTAAGTTGGAAACTGCTGTTTTCTTAGTCTTGGGGATTGAATAAAACACAATTTGGTCCTCCCTTTAGCCAAGAAGATGGGATTTAATATAACATTTTTCTTTTATATATCTTTTATGTGTCTTGGGCTTTAATTTCATGCATATAAAGAATACTTGCAAGATTTTCTTAATACTTTTTATTAGGTTTACTTTCACTCTGAGCTGTGAGTATATGAGTTCATTAATATATTTCAAAGGTGGAAGAAAAGTAGGTTTCATTCTAATACCTACCTGCCTTATATAGTTTTCATTATTCCCACTTAATACAATGTTATGGAAATTAAACTTATTCTGTGCAGTCCTTCAACTTGTCCCTGACCAAGCCAGGATTCCTCCAGACCTAAGTGATCACAAAACTACTACTCTTTCCACAATACCTCACTGGTTTCCAAGGACAACTACATGAAAAATTATAAAGAATCTTGGTAAAATACATCCGACCTTATCCAAGACCTTAAAAATTTACCACCTGGCTTGGGAAAATGTTATGTAAATGTACATAAGGACTAAGAACACTGCCACCTCCTACTTCTACCCTCTCCTAGAGCCCATCCGATGATTATTGCTGGGATTCATACATACCTGGCAGTGTCTGTACACTGGTAAGTGAGCCTAAAGGAAGTCCATGGACATACGGGGCTGAGTGGCTGGAGGAGGAGTTGTTGTTTTAGGGAAAGAACCACACATGACAAACTAGCCTCTAGGAGACAGAGCTTCTCCCAGCTGTAAATGTACTTCTTCCTCTCCCACTAGAACACATTCCACATTGAGTTGGTATTTGCCAATCATTACATGATGCGTTTGCTAAAAGGCTGTGTCACTCATTTGTATCAAAAGTATGTTGCCTGAGCTTCGAAGCAGGTCCTTAAAAACTGTTGGTTCTGTGATAGACAGATCTGGGGCCAGCTCTAGGTCCCAGTTTCTGCTTTACCACTTACAGTCTGTATGACCTTAGACAAATTAATCTTTCCATGTCTCAGGTATCTCTTCTGTAAAACGGATATACTACCTGCTTTCTACCCCCTCAGTATAAGGATGAAATGCATCAATATATGTGAAAAGCATAGAACAGCTCAATTACACGGCGAATTGAGCTGAAGTATTCCCAACATGGTAACAAACTTTTGTTCTTTAGCCTTGCTGGGTCCTGGAGAAGAGTTTGGTTTGGCTTCCAAAGCATAGAGAAGAGCAAAAACTGAGTTAGAATACATTCAGAAAGGACACACACCCTTCACATTTACATAGCCCCTACTGCTACTGGTTTCTTTACATTCAGCTCTGTACATTTTTGTCTTATCTGTCACACCTCCATTAACTTGTTCTAAGACAGTAAAAAAATTAAAAAAAAAATTGTTACAGAGGAAAAGGACATAGGTTTGAATCCATTAGAGCAATTTTATTCAACACTTCTTAAATGCAATTGTTCAAAGAGCTGTGAATCCACGTCAATGTGTATCATCTAAGCTACACTCTTATATACATAAATATATTCTTTAAAGCCAATCCTTAAAATAGTCTTTGTTAAATAGCTATTATCTTCTAATTACATAAATATGCATACAAAAGTCAGGGTGCACATCCAATATTAACAATGGTTATGGTTTGCTGTAAATACATTTTCAACTTTTTTTTTTTAAGATTTTATTTATTTATTTGACAGAGATCACAAGCAGGCAGAGAGGCAGGCAGAGAGAGAGGAGGGGGGGAAACAGGCTCCCTGCTGAGCAGAGAGCCCGATGCGGGGCTCGATCCCAGGACCCTGAGATCATGACCTGAGCCGAAGGCAGAGGCCTTAACCCACTGAGCCACCCAGGTACCCCACATTTTCAACTTTTTATTTAAAAATGGTAGTAGAGGGGTGCCTGCGCTACTCAGTTGGTTGAAAGTTGGACTCTTGAGATGCCTGGGTGGCTCAGTGGGTTAAGGCATTGCCTTCAGCTGGGTCATAATGCCAGCGTCCTGGGATCGAGTCTTACATCAGGCTCCTTGCTCAGCAGGGTGCCTGCTTCTCTCTCTGCCTCTGCCTGCTTGTGCTCTCTCTCTGTGATAAATAAATAAAATCTTAAAAAAAAAAAAAGAAAGAAAGTTGGACTCTTGGTTTTGGCTCAGGTCATGATCTCACGGGTCCAGGGCTTGAGCTCTGTGTGGAGCTCTGTGCACAGCAGGGGATCTACTTGAAGATCCTCTCCACCTACCCCTCTCCCCACTCATGCCCTCCCATCAAAAATAGAATGAATCTTTAAACAAAAGGTAGCAGAAGCATTTGAAAATTTAAAAATATCTTTTCATGTGAACAGATAATTATTTTTATTATCAATATTAGACTAAATCATGGTCTATCATGTGCTGTCTCATAATTTAACTAGACTTATTAATCATCATTTAAAACGATAGTTGAATATTCATATGTTCTCTTGTGTTTTCTTAATTTTTACTATGTAGATTTAGGTCTATAGTCCTAGAATTTATTTTGAGGACTATAAAGCATATTTTCTTCAGGCTTCAATTTGATTGTACTATCTACATAAAAATGGGCTCCAACTTTTGTGTATTCTAGAAGCATATAGTATTAGCTTTGTGTAGGTTTTTGGCAATTCCTTTTTTCATTTCTTCTATTACTATTGGTCTTTTTGGGGTTCTCAACATCTGTTTGAATATGTCTTCATAATTTATATTTTCCTCAAAAACTATTTCTTAGAAAAAATTAAATATTTATTGAATATCAAATATGTTTTTTCTTCATTTATTTTCTTTTCATATTTAATGCATTGTGCTTTTGATTTCTCTGTGCTCCTAGAGGTTTGTCCATATCATCTTTTTAAAAATTACCTCTTGGATTTATTTATGAATTATAATATTTTTTCTATCTTATTCCTGATTTTATCTTACTAAATCTTAATTTCTTAATGGTTTAGCTTAAGTTACTTCTCTTTCATAAAGAAAATGCTTAGAATCTTTTCATTATTTATCACTTAATAATAAAATAGTAAAAGATAAAATTTTTCAAACTTATTCTCTCTGAAATTATTTCTTTTCTCTCTCTGTTCTGTGCTTTGTCTTGTTTATTCAGAGTTTAATAAGCTTTTACTACCAGTCCTTATCTCTACTTCTTGTTTCTACCTCTAAGGACATGGTTTAGAATTTTTAATCCAGATATTATTACATTATTTTACTATTGAAGAGCTTCTTTTCTGAAAATTTTCACTTTAAAATTATGTTTTGTAACAAATTTAAAACAAATTCTCTTCCTCACTTTCTTTTTGTTCTTGCTATTTTTGTCCTCACAGGTTTTGGGAGTTTTTACCAGGCTTTCTAAGCTGCGACATACAACTTTTTTCAGATGGGAAACAATGTGACACAGGGAAAGAGGCAGGGAGAAATGAGAACCCTGATAGGATTCTGTTCTTAGATTCTTGTTTCTGAGTTGCACTGTGTCCTTGCCCTTTCTGCAGCTGGATTAATCAACAGAATTTTGAGAACTGATAAATGTTCTCTGATAAATGACTGATAAATGACTATATATATATATATATATATATATATATATAGTCATAGTGTATGTATTAGTTTTAGCGGAATGAGAATATAGCTCTCCTAAATGTCTTACTGGTTGACACTAAAATCATTTGTGTGTTGAGGTTCTGGTTATTTTATATTTTTGCCATTACCTAGCCCTCTGATGGGTATTTTTTATTTAGGGTTTCATTATCAAGTCCCTAATAATTAACAAAGTTGAGCATCTTTTAGCATATTATGTATGTATTACTTGTACATGTATCAACTTTTAGACACGCTCTTTTATTAACTGTTAATGTATTTTACAAATTTTCCTATTTTTTTAAAGATTTATGTATTTATTTGAGACAAAGAGAGAAAGAGCATATAATCAGGGATCAGTGGCAGAAGGAGAGGGAGAAGCAGAGAGCCTGATTCAGGGCTCTATCCAAAGACCCTGGGATCATGACCTTAGCCTAAGGCAGATGCTTAACTTACTAAGCTACCCGGGTGCCCCCAATTTTTCTGTTGAATTGTCTTTTTTCTTATTGATAAGAGTTCCTTATACAATCTTTTGCTGAATATATGTTTTGTGAAAATGTTTTCTTATTTGCAAATTGTTTTACCTTTCTCCTAAAGGTGTTTTTTGATAATAGAAATTCTTAATTTTAATGTAATACTGTTTATTTCTTCTTTTGCAAATACTGCCTTGGGGTCTCAATTAAGAAATAATTGCCCAATCCAGGTTAACAAAGATTTCTTTTAAAAACTTTATTATTTTACCTTTAACTTTTAGATATACATTATTGAACTGATTATTTTTCTGTGATAACTGGTCCAGACACATTTTTCTTATAGATACCCAATTGATCCAGCTCCTCTTTTGAAAAGTTCATCTTTTATCCACTGTAATATAATATCAACTTTTTCATAAATTCTAGGCAAATTTTAAAGTTGAAAACATTTTTTTAAATGATATGATGTGTAATAAGTGCCCACCATGAATGTCCATATTTGAAAAAGGCTTTTTCTTTTTCTGGATTTAAACTATTTTTAAAATATTTTATTAACTTCTTACTTCTTTAATTATTATTTTTTTAAAATTTTTTATTTTTTATAAACATATATTTTTATCCCCAGGGGTACAGGTCTGTGAATCACCAGGTTTACACACTTCACAGCACTCACCAAAGCACATACCCTCCCCAATGTCCATATTTATTCAACTCAGTGAGAAGCAGTGATGATACTTCCTTGGTTAATCTGCTTTTTATTAAGCTTTCTTGCCATGTGCAAATGACAACATTTAAAAATAAATGAAATATCTGCCCAGAGGTATCGTGGCTCACAGGTATCTCTCCTTACTATAATGACCTCTTACACATGCAGAGAAATTTCAACCTCCAAGTAACCTTAGAAATATATTTGTTTTAATATAAGAAAATTTTAGTCCCAGAAAAATGAAGTGACTTTCATAGTTCAGGTTAGAAAGAGAGCCTAGAATTTAAATCCGGAAATCCCAAGTCTTGTTTTCTTAGACTCATATTTTTTAAAAACAATTAAAGAAAAATCTGACTTATGTATCATTATTTTTTATCATTATTTTTTAAATCATTATCATTTTTTAAAACCTGGCAATTCCACAAACATGTAATTTCACTAGCTTCTTTGCTCTGCATATGATTGTAGATCACTGGGTCTCTGGATTTTGAGCTTGAGACAATGGAAGCTGTCTACCAGTCTCCTGGGGACCCCCCATTATGGTCTGAACATTTGTGTTCCCCCAAAATTCATATGCTGAAATCCTAGCCCCAGACATGTTGGTATTAGGGGGTGGGAACTTTGAGGTTCTTAAGTCTTGGGGAAGCCCTCTTGAATGCAATTAAAGAGGAGAGGTGGAGGGGCACCTGGGTGGCTCAGTGGGTTGAAGCCTCTGCCTTCGGCTCAGGTCATGATCCTAGGGTCCTGAGATCAAGCCCTGCATCGGGCTCTCTGCTCAGCAGGGAGCCTGCTTCCTCCTCTCTCTCTGCCTGCCTCTCTGCCTACTTGTGATCTCTGTCAGATTAATAAATAAAATCTTAAAAAAAAAAAAAGAGGAGAGGTGGAGATGGGAAAATAGATGGTAGGGATTAAGGAGGGTTGAATGGAAGTGTTGAATTACATTGTACACCTGAAATTATTATTATACTGTATGTTAGCTAACTGGAACTTAAATAAGAACTTAAAAAAATTAAAATTAAAATTAAAAAAAAGCTCCCTAGCACCTTTTGCTATATAAAGACACAGAGAAGGCACTGACTATGAACCAGAAAGAGAACCTTTATCAAAATATGACCATGCTGATGCCTTGATCTCAAACTTTCATCCTCCAAAACTGTAAGAAATAAGTTTCTATTGTTTATAAGCCACCCAGTCTGTGGTATCTTGTTACAGCAGCCTGAACAGTCTAAGACAACATTTAACCTCCTGGTGACAAATCAAGGAAGCAACAGAAAATGGTAAAAGAGGCTCTGCCTATGTAAATTCTTGCTAATACCCAGACTGATGATTCTAAGCTACCATTCACGGTATAGATTTTGGAATATTATAAAACAATTTGTGAGGAAAACAAAATTTCTCTTGGGGCGCCTGGGTGGCTCAGTGGGTTAAGCCACTGCCTTCGGCTCAGGTCATGATCTCAGGGTCCTGGGATCGAGTCCCGTATCGGGCTCTCTACTCAGCAGGGAGCCTGCTTCCCTCTCTCTCTGTCTCTCCATCTGCTTGTGATATCTCTCTGTCAAATAAATAAATAAATAAAATCTTAAAAAAAAAACAGAAACAAAATTTCTCTTAATGTGTGTGCATAGTTATATATGTGCGGTAGGGTATTTCTAGTTTCTGTTCATTGTATAATCTTTCATGTATTTTTCTTGATCCTTTTACTTGGACTTTATATAAATTGGAAAAAAAAAATACAGGGCTGCCTGGGTGGCTCAGTCAGTTAAGCATCTGCCTTCTGCTCAGATCATGATCCTAGGGTCCTAGGATCAGACCCCATGACAGGCTCCTTGTTTGGTGGGAAGTCTGCTTCTCCTCACTCTGCCCCTCTCATGCTTGCGTTCTTTCTCTCTCTCTCTCAAATAAATCAATAAAATCTTTTAAAAAATGCAAATTAAGTCTGATTGTCATTCCATATTTTTTTCCATCCAGAGGTCAGTATCTAGTGTAGTCACATATTTCCTCTTTTTGAAAATGGAGACATTTGTTCCTTTCCTGTTGTCTTGCATTTTTCCCTTCCCGCACAATTAAAATATTTCTAGCAATGAGTCTAAGATCATATTTGTACATTTCTACAGCTCCCTTGAATATAAATCTTAACAGTTTTGAGACTTGGGTTAATTTTATAATAGCTAGAGAGTGCCTCAGACCATTTACATAATACCTCAAGCAACAATATGTTTTTTTTTTTTTTTTGTATTGTTCTTTTTTAGCTCAGAGGTCATTTTCTTTGCTAGAAAAGTTGGAATTCAAAGGTGTTTGGAAATTCTTCCTTTCATTTGTAGTAATAAATTTTCACTAAGCAGTGTGTCTATTCTTCTCATCTTTCTACAAGAAAAACTTTAGAACAGTATGGATTTTCTTCTTTTGAAATATGGTGGCTTAATGGACTTAAGAAGACATGGATGTGAATCCTAATTTTGTTTCTTTTGGGAAAGTTACTTAACTTTTAGAAGCTTTTATCATCTGTAATTCTGAAAAAAGTATAATCAAGATTTATGATAAGGACTTAAAGAGCATACAATGTAAATATAAAATATTTAGCACAGTGGTTGACATATACTTTACGTAACAAATTGTTAATTTTATTAAGTCACAAATTCAATTTATACTGTGTTTTCAGGTGGTCATCATCACAGAGTGATTAAGAGTGATAGTATATGAGTTGTGTCTCTGGGAAGCAGACTGTGAGCTGGAGTTAGGAGTGCAGGAGTTTAATTTGGGGGAGGCAGGGCAGGAAAAGTCTTGACTGCAATGCAGATATGTCTTCTGTGAAAAGAAAAGCAAGAGTCTTGTCACTTTCTCACCTGGCCATTGGAGTTTTGGAACAAATTACCCATTAGAGGAGACTTGAAATAAGCACAAATACCAGACTCTACAATCTCTGCTACACTAACCACTGGCTGAGGGAAAGCCCTTGAGGACTATAACCTTGGTTCAAAAATTTAGACATTATACTTAGACACTGTCAGCCAACAGCAAACTTTCTTGAAGGGAAATCTAAGCAATGCCTCTCATGCTGCCCTATACCGATGTGGAGCAGGGCTACCTCTGTTCACTCCCCTCCTCCCTTTACTAACTGGGGGTTTATAAGTTACTTCACTCCTCTTCCCTTGGTTTCTTCATCTGTAACATGAAGAAAGTAATGGTAGCTACTATAATTTATTATGAAAGTTAAGTGACATATATAGAATACTCTGGATAGCATCTGCAACAGAAACTTTATAAATATTTGCTTTTGGCGTATTCTTACTTTTTTATTTTTACTTTCTTTGATTTATTCTCACCTATATACTCCCTTCTTCCATCTTATGTACCTATTGTTTAAAAAAAAAAAAAAAAACAGATTTTTCTGTGAACTTAAAATTCTTAAAAAAAAAAAAAAAAAACCTTTAAAGCAAACTCTTCAAAGAGTATCCTGAGTAAATACTTGTTGATTATAAGCTTATCCTTCCTCTGATTTCTCACTGTTTATTGTTGTCCAGGTAATTGCACTTATTAATATTTCATTTAATAATCCCATTTGGTATAGTTTAGAAGAAACTCTACATGGGATTTTCATGTCAAAAGCTTGCAAAGTCAATGTCCTGGTCCCACAGTGTGAACAAAATAAGCTTCTCCGAGAGAAAATCATAAGCATTATGTACTATATCCTTCCCAGGTAAAAGAGAGCTATTTTATGTCCATCAAGGTTGAAGTAAGGTTTAGTTTAGTGGACCAGAAAAATATTACCTGTTTTGAAATAAATACAATGGGACAATCCCAAAGAAATCCAATTTTGATCAGCATTGCATACAAGGATTAGAAAGTTTCAGAAGATTTGGATGTTCTGAATGCTTTTTGTTGTTTGAGGTTCTCTCCTAAGATTAACTGAGCATATTACGTAAAGATGAACCAGCTTTATCCTTGTGCTCTTTCAATCTCTTCAAAACTGAAAAATTAATAATGAGTTATCATGTTCTATTCCATTCCAAGAATCTAAGTTTTTTAAGTTGTAGCATATTTTACTTCTTAAAATATTTAGAATGTCTAAATTGGTTGTTTAGATTTAAAGCTATTTTGAAGTCATTTTTTTACATAGTTGACACTAATTATACACCAATGTGAGCCCTGATTTGAAAAGGGAGCCCCATAAAAAGCCTTCAATGGGTTCCCCATTAAATTGTCTTGTTTGTAACAACATATAAAATGTCAACAAATGTTGAAGTTTTTAGGAGTATCATTCTCTTAAGAAGATACTCCTTGGGGTACCTGGGTGGCTCAGTGGGTCAAAGCCTCTGCCTTTGGCTCAGGTCATGATCCTGGGGTCCTGGGATCAAGCCCAGCATTGGGCTTTCTGCTCAGCAGGGAGCCTGCTTCCTCCTCTCTGTCTGCCTCTCTGTCTACTTGTGATCTCTGTCTGTCAAATAAATAAATAAAATCTTTAAGAAAAAAAGAAGAAGAAGAAGAAGATACTCCATTAGAGCTCTCCCAGGGCCACTGTTTAGTATTCGTATTTAAAAATAGAAATGATTGAGGTACATGAGTGGCTCAATCAGTTAAGGATCTGACTCTTGATTTCAGCTCAGGTCATGATCTCAGGTTTGTGAGATCAAGCCCTACATTGGGCTCTATTAAGGGCATGGAGCTTGCTTAAGAATTTCTCTCTCTCCCTCTGCTCCTCCCCTACCTATCTCTCCCTCTCTTAAAAAATAAATAAATAAATAAATAAATAAATAAATAAATACTGTGATTGTAGAATAGAAATTGGATTGTTTTGACTTAAATGTCCAAAAAATGATTGTTTTGGCTTAAATGGTCATTTCTTTTTCTCTTAAAATGTCCTTTTTCAAAATCATGTAATATGACAGCATGACATATAGGAATGTACGTAGTTAATCAGAGTACTCTTTTCATGATCCTTCAGTAACCACTCCTCAAACACTGCCATAGCAGTCATTTATTCACTGTAACTATTTATTGAGCAACTACCTTGTGGCTTGTCTACTTTTAGGTACAATGTGTAGAAATGACAATTACATAGGATTTATTTTTTAGCTTAAGGTTCTCCATTATAATTAAGAATTCTTACATTGCCCATAAGGCTAAATTAATACACAAGCCTCTATATCTATGAGCCTAACTCATACAAGATCCCCTGAACTTGTTCTCCTGTAAGCTACATTGTTCTACTATCTTCTCTTTGTTTATGAACATGTCAAATTTTTTCCTGCCTTAGGCCATTTGAATTAGCTGTTATCTTTATTGGGTATGTCCTTCCTTCAGATCTTATGGTTTCTTTTCATTATTCAGATCTATGTCAAAAATGCAACCTCACAGGCCTAAACAAAAGAGCTCCCAGCCCCACCTTCCAATCACTACCTATCTCTTAATACGGTTTTATTTTCTTACCCAAAATAAGAATTATTTGAAGTTATCTAACTTTTTTTTTTAGTATATATTAATTTTTATAAATTGTTCATGGTCTTTCTGATATTATGATCCCAAATTTTTGCCCTGTGTCTAAGAACCTACCATGTGTTGTTCCTGGATCACTTTGCTCTTAATTCTATTATAACACTGAGTCCTCTCTATATTGTAGTGATCTTTATTTGATTGTCCCTAGCACTAATATGTAGTCAGTTTGAGGGTAGGAACTGCAGCTTCACATTCATAGTTATAACTCCTGGAATACAATATTGCAATACACAGTGATATCTCAAAAAGTTACTGAGCAAATTAATTTTCAAATTTGCACAATATTTACCATTTAATTACTACATGCTGTTTCAACTCTTTCACATAAACAAGGGGAAAGGGATGTGAGCTTAATATACCTTCTGTTTTAAAAAGTGTTGCAGTGTTACATTCCTACCCTAAAACTCTCAGAGCCATATATTCCTAACAAGCCACTTATGAGTTCTAGAGTATAGAATATCTTTCCCACTTGGAGATCTATAAGATAGAAAGCAAGTAAAAAGAACTATGAACATTTGAGGTACGATCATTTGAAATTTCTATTCTAGGTCATATAATTCTCTTTAATTAACTATGGAGAAAATCTCTGAAATTTTGTAGGAAGAAACTCATTTGTATATATGGATGAGAGGTTGAGAAGTTTTATGTATTGGTATTTTAATTATTATTTGGATATTTGGTTTATTTCTACAACCACTTTAGTATATATCCCTTCTGTTAGCAAAGAGAAGATTGAATTTCTTCCAACAATGACAACATTGTTGGAATTTTGGAATTTCTTGCAACATTGATTATAGTTCTTCAGTATAATGAAAACCAATTATTAATTTTTCAAGGAAAAGTATGCTTGTTATTTATCACATCATAATGGGTAATTCTTCCTATTCAGATAGACTTATGGAGTATATATTAGATAAGAAAATCATAGTTAATGACTTAACAGAGAACAAAATATAAATCTATTATTTGATTATGGTTATTTTCATAAGAATTCTATTTCAAAATGGAATTTACATCCTCAAATACTTATAAGAAAACAGAATGAAATAGATCACCAATTAATGCAGTTACAACCTGTGCCACTAAAGTAACTTCCTCATATATCACTATAATTAACCAGAATGAAGACACTATTGCTAGACTCATTACCTTAACATTATACAAAGAAAAATAATTCAGCCTTTTTATTCAGATATTACTCTTCCACATGTGGTTAAAAATACATATCAATGACTGGAATATCAGAAATTTTATCAAGTGAACAAACTGGGCCAAGTATAAACAATTTGAACTGAAATTAATGTATGAGAAAAAAAATCAGTATCATTCAGTGGAAATTTCCGATCACCATGGTCTGTGGTATTCTTTGTTAATCTAGGGTGAACTGGGCAGTGATTGCCATTCTAAAAGTTTTTTCAACATTGACCTTTGATAGTGCATAAAAAGATATATTCCAGTCCCTGACAGCTACACTTACCAAATAGTCACAGTGATTGAACCCTACATAGATTTATGTCCAGGCTTTTACACACTGAGATAGTCAGATATTTAGGTCCACATTCCTCCAATGCAGAAAAAGAACATATGGGTAAACCTCATGCCATTTGGTTATGTTTAATACCTCGACATGGACAGCACTGATTTAAAAGATGAACTCAAGAGTAAACTGGCAAGAACAGAATATGTGGCCTAGAAGAAAAGAGCAAACTAGCTTATTTCACTTAGCATAATACCTTAGCATTCCATCTATGTAGATCAGAGAAAGACAGTTATCATATGGTTTCACTCAGATAACATAAGGAATACTGATGAGGACCACATGGGAAGGGAGGAGAAATCAGAGAAGGAGATAAACCATACGAGACTCTTGACTCCAGGAAACAAAGGGAGGGTTGTGGAAAGGGCGGTGGGTGGGTGGTGATAGGCTAGATAGGTATTAAGGAGAGCACGTGATGTGATGAGCACTGGGTGTTATACTGAACTGATGAATCACTGAACAGTGTATCAGTGATGTACTATACCTTGGCTAATTGAGTTTAAATTAAGAAAGAAAGAGGACAGTATGGATAAGACTGTAGAATACTGAAATGAGCAAAGGAGTGAAAAAAAATGGTGAAGGGCTAGATTTTATCTTCAAGTCCTATAACAAATTTAGGTTCATTTTCTTATTACCTTCTCTAGTTCCCAAGACATTTGTCATACTCAGTCCTTATTGTTTTCCAGATAATTTTATTTCTTTAATCTTTTAAAACCAGTATAAGGATTAGTTCCAGAAAAAGGCTTATTGGCCTCTTGACTTCACATTAGTAAAGACAGCCCTTTAAGATGGCAAGTAATGACCTCTGGCATGTCATGTATACACAGTTTTAATTTTAATTCAGTAAGAAGTTTGGCAGAAATACTAGGCAGAAGTGAGGAAATATAGTAAATGAGAGAACAGCTCCATTTTTACCCACATATAAATGAAGCAAGTTGTCATGAGGGAAGGTAGGATGTGGCCAGGCTCTCCTACCATGGTGAGGGAATTTCTTTCCTACAGTACATCCTGGGAAGTATTCTTATTTTATAGACCCTCCAAAGGTTTATGATCATGAGGAGAGCTGTATTGGAAGAAAACAAACAACTGATCCTGCTGTAACTATAATGCTTTTTCTATTCCATGGCTATTTACTAAAGATGATCCTTCTCTCTGTGACATGTGCATTTTCTCCATGGTGAGCTCTGTTCAGCTGATGTGTCAGCATATGGTCTAAAAATGCAAATGTCACTATTGGATAACTTTTGCCCCTAACTACAGAAGCATGAGAGATGAAACTGATCTTGTGTCACCAGTTATTTTCCCTTCTACAGCCCTATACCCTAGATTTTAATGTAATTTTTAATAAATAAGGACTCCCAAGTTTGTATCTTTTCTGTTACTCCATATCTTCTCGTTAGAACTTTTATCCTATTAACGTTTCCCATTAACCTGTTTTTTTGAAGACACAGACCTTTAAATAGAGTAATAAAATTCCTTTTTTTCTAGAATAATTCACATTTTTATTCATGAAAATATGCCTTACATAAATGTGGGGATTGACAGTTCCCAACATTTTTGGGATGAACCCTGGATTCAAAATGAGACTTTCTCATAAAGAATTAAAATGGAGGGGCACCTGGGTGGCTCAGTGGGTTAAAGCCTCTGCCTTCAGCTCAGGTCATGATCCCAGAGTTCTGGGATCGAACCCCGCATCGGGCTCTCTGTTCAGCGGGGAGCCTGCTTCCCCCTCTCTCTGTCTCTGCCTGCCTCTCTGCCCACTTGGGACCTGTCTGTCAAATAAATAAATTAAAAAAAAAAAGAATCAAAATGGAGCTTTCAAAATATAGTATTGTACTCAAAAAGGAAGAGGATGATAAGTAAGGTTGATTTTAAATGACTAAACATTAAACTCAAGGACAGCAACAACAGAACAACAGGAGCAAACATTGTGCTCTTTTGTGATTAGAACAGAGATTGATATACCTTCTCCCTTCAAAGACCTACATTGTAAAATGATCATATTCTGTTTAGCTAGTATAATAATCTTTTGCTTTCCTACTTGTATTACTGACATTTAAAAAAATATATTTTCCTCCCATTCCTCCTTTAGAAACTGGAATCTCAAAAGAAGGATGAAACACAGATGCATTTAAACAGTATGGTTTCATGATTGAGAGAATTTTAAATACTGCAACTTAAGACACATAATGTCACAGTTACTTTCATATTAGTTACACCCTGTTACTATTTCAATTCTAATCTGTATTTCTGGCTCAACATGTTAGATTCTGTGAGTATGGTTTCAGATATGCAAAGCATTAGATATTTTCTCATTCTATTTGGTTTTTACCTTTTGTTTGGATTCAATAATGTGTTATTGAAAAAATTAAAGCAAAAACACAATGAGCAAGCTTTCAAAACATAAAATTCTATTAATCTGTAAAATCCACCCAATGACCAAGTTTTAGATCTATCAAATAACCTTAAAGCAGAACATTTTGATCTAGACTACTTCTACCCTCAGAGATATATAGGAGAATACTCTGCTGCCAATGAATAGGGTTTGTTTGTTTGTTTGTTTATCTTTTTTTCTTTCTTTTTAGTTATTAACATATACTGTATTTGTTTCAGAGTACAGGTGTGTGAATCATCTGTCTTACACAGTTCATAGCACTCACCATTGCACATACCCTCCCTATTGTCCATCACCCTGCCACACTTTCCCTCCCCTACCCACCCCAGCAACCCTCAGTTTGTTTCCTGAGATTGAGTCTCTTATTTTTATCTCCCTCCCCAGTCCCACCTTGTCTCATTTTTCTCTTCCTTCCCCCCACCCCCACCCTGCCTCTCATATTCCTCATATCAGAGAGATCATAAGATAATTGTCTTTCTCTGATTGACTTATTTCACTCAGCATAATACCCTCTAGTTCCATCCACATTGTTGCAAATGGCAATATTTCATTTTTTGATGGTGACATAGTACTCTATTGTATATATAGGTCACATCTTCTTTATCCATTCATCTATTGATACGCAGAGTTTGGCTATTGTGGACATTGCAGCTATAAACATTTGGGTACACATGCCCCCTTCAGATCACTACATTTGTATCTTTAGGGTAAATACCCAGTAGTATAATTGCTATGTTATAGGGTAGCTCTATTTTCAAGTTTTTGAGGACCCTCCATCTGTTTTCCAGAATGGCTGCACCAGCTTGCACTAGCACCAACAGTGTAGGAGGGTTCCCCCTTTCTCTGCATCCTTGCCAATATATGTTGTTTCCTGACTTGTTAATTTTAGTTATTCAGACTGGTGAAATGTGGTATCTCACTGTGGTTTTGATTTGTATCTCCCTGATGCCGAGTGATGTTGAGCACATTTTCATGTGTCTGTGGGCCATTTGGATGTCTTCTTCACAGAAATGTCTATTCATTTCTTCTGCCCATATCTTGATTGGATTATTTGTTCTTTGGGTGTTGAGTTTGATAAGTTATTTATAGTTTTTGGATACTAGCCCTTCATCTGATAGTAAATTCATTTGCAAATATCTCTTCCAATTCTGTCCGTTGCTTTTTGGTTTTGTTGACTGTTTCCTTTCCTGTGCAAAACTTTTTATCTTTGGCAATGTTTCTAGGAAGAAGCTGCTGCAGCTGAGGTCAAAGAGTGGCTGCCTATGTTCTCCTCTAGGGTTTTGATGAATTCCTGTCTCACATTGAGGTCTTTCATCCATTTTGAGTCTATTTTTGTGTGTGGTGTAAAGAAATGGTCCAGTTTCATCCCTCTGCATGTGACTGTTCAATTTTCCCAGCACCATTTGTTGAAGAGACTGTCTTTTTTTTTCATTGGATATTCTTTCCTGCTTTGTCGAAAATTAGTTGATCATAGAGTTGATGGTCCATTTCTGAGCCTCTGTTCTCTTCCATTGATCTATGAGTCTATTTTTGTGCCAGTACTATGCTGTACTAATGATTACAGTTTTGTAATAGAGCCTGAGGTCTGGAATTGTGATGCCATCAACTTTGGTTTCTTTTTCAACATTTCCTCTGGGTATGTAGGGTGTTTTCTGGTTCCATATAAATTTTAGGATTATTTGTTCCATTTCTTTGAAAAAAGTTGATGGTATTTTGATAGGAATTTCACTAAATGTATAGATTACTCTAGGTAGCATAGACATTTTCACAATATTTGTTCTTCCAATCCATGAGCATGGAATGTTTTTCCATTTCTTTGTGTCTCCATCATTTCTTTCATGAGTACTTTGTCGTTTTCTGAGTCCAGATTTTTTGCCTCTGTGGATAGAATTATCCCTAAGTATCTTATGGTTTGGGGTGCAGTTGTAAATTGGATTGACTCCTTGATTTCTCTGTCTTCTGTCTTGTTGTTGGTATACAGAAATGTAACTGATTTCTGTGCATCAATTTTATATCCTGACACTTTACTGAATTCCTGTATGAGTTCTAGCAGTTTTGGAGTGAAGTCTTTCGGGTTTTCCACATAAAATATCATATCGTCTGCAAAGAGTGAGAGTTTGACTTCTTCTTTGCTGATTTGGATGCCTTTTATTTCTTTTTGTTGTCTGAATAGCAGTGTTGAATAGCAGTGGTTATAGTGGACAGCCCTGCCATGTTTCTGACCTTGGGGGGAAAGCTCTCAGCTTTTCCCCATTGAGAATGATATTTGCTGTGGGTTTTTCATAGATGGCTTTTATGATATTGAGGTATTTATTCTCTAACCCTACACTGTGAAGAATTTTGATCAAGAAAGGATGCTGTACTTAGTCAAATGTTTTTTTTTTTTTTTTTTTTTTTAGCATCTATTGGGAGTATCATATGGTCCTTATTCTTTCTTTTATTAATGTATTGTATCATATTGATTGATTTATGGATGTTGAACCAAACTTGCAGCCCAGGAATAAAACCCACTTGGTCATGGTGAATAAAGTACTGTTGATTCCTATTGACTAGTATTTTGGTGAGAATTTTTGCATCCACATTGATCAGAAGTATTGGTCTGTAATTCTCCTTCTTGATGGGATCTTTGCCTGGTTTGGGGTTCAAAGTAATGCTGGACTCATAAAATGAGTTTGGAAGGTTTTTTTTTTTTTTTTTTTTTTTTCAATTTCTACTTTTTCGGAACAGCTTCAGGAGAATACGTATTAATTCTTATTTAAATGATTGGTAGAATTCCCCTGGGAAATTGTCTGGCCCTGGTCTCTTGTTTGTCAGGATATTTTTGATGACTGCTTCAATCTCCTTACTGGTTATGGGTCTGTTCAGGTTTTCTATTTCTTCCTGGTTCAGTTTTGGTAGTTTATACATCTCTAGGAATGCATCCTTTTCTTCCAGATTGTCAAATTTGCTGGTGTGTAGTTGCTCATAAAATATTCTTATAAATGTTTGTATTTCTGGTGTTGGTTGTGATCTCTCCTCTTGCATTCATGATTTTATTAGTTTGGATAATTTCTCTCTTCTTTTTGATTAAGTCTGGCCAGGGATTTATCAATATTATTAATTCTTTCAAAGAACCAGCTTCTAGTTTTGTTGATCTATTCTACTGTTCTTTTGTTTTTTTATTTTATTGATTTATGCTTTGATCTTTATTATTTCTCTTCTGCTGCTAGGTTAGGCTTTATTTGCTATTGTTTCTCCACCTTCTTTAGGTATAAGGTTAGGTTGTGTATTTGAGACTTTTTTTTTTCTTGAGAAAAGCTTGTATTGCTATATACTTTCCAATCAGGACTGCCTTTGCTGTATCCCAAAGATTTTGAACAGTTGTGTTTTCATTTTCATTTGTTTCCATGATTTTCTAAAATTCTTTAATTTCCTGGTTGACCCATTCATTATTTAATAGGATGCTCTTTAACTTCCATGTATTTGAGCTCTTTGCAACTTTGCTCTTGTGGTTGAGTTCTAGTTTCAAAGCATTATAGTTGAAAATGTGCATGGAATGATCCCAATCTTTTGGTACCAGTTGAGACCTGATTTGTGACCTAGGATGTGATCTACTCTGGAGAATGTTCTGTGTGTACTAGAGAAGAATGTGTATTCTGTTGCTTTGGGATGGAATGTTCTGAATATATCTGTGATGTCCATCTGGCCCAGCATGTCATTTAAAGCCTTTATTTCCCTGTTGATCTTTTGCTTGGATGTTCTGTACACTCCAGTGAGGGGGGTGTTATAGTACTCTACTATTATTGTGTTATTATCAGTGTGTATCTTTGATTTTGTTATTAATTGGTTTATATAATTGGCTGTCCCATATTAGGGGCATAGATATTTACAACTGTAGATATTCTTGTTGGACAGACCCTTTAAGTATGATATAGTATCCTTCCTCATTTCTTATTATAGTCTTTGGCTTAAAATCTAATTTACCTGATATAAGGATTATCACCCCAGCTTTCTTTTGATGATCATCAGCATCATAAATGGTTTTCCATCCCCTCACTTTAAATATGCAGGTTCTTTGGGCCTAAAATGAGTTTCTTGTAGACAATATATTGATGGATCTTGTTTTTTTGTTTGTTTGTTTGTTTGTTTTGTTTTTTTATCTATTCTGATACCCTGTGTCTTTTGATTGGAGCATTTAACCCATTTACATTCAGGGTAACTCTTGAAAGATATTAATGTAGTGCCATTGTATTGCCTGTACGGTGACTATTTCTGTATACGATTTCTGTTCCTTTCTGGCCTATTACTTTTAATCTCTCTCTTTGCTTAGAGGACCCCTTTAAATATACCTTATAGGGCTGGTTTGGTTTTTGAAATTCTAGGTTTTTTGTGGTGTGTGTGTGTGTTTTTTTTTTTTTTGTCCTGGAAGCTTTTATCCCTCCTTCTATTTTCAACAACAGCCTAGCTGGATGTAGTATTCTTGGCTGTGTACTTTTGACACTTCATGCTATGACTATATCATGACTATCCTCTCAGGCAAGCCAGGTCTCTGTGGATAGGGCTGCTGCCAATCTAATATTTCTACCATTGTATGTTATTGACTTCTTGTCCCAAGCTGCTTTCAGGATTTTCTCCTGGTCACTGAGACTTGTAAGCTTTTCTATTAGATGATAGGTTCATGACCTATTTTTATTGATTTTTAGGGGGATTCTCTGTGCCTCCTGGGTTTTGATGCATGCTCCCTTCCACAAATTAGGGAAGTTCTCTGCTATAATTTGCTCCAGTATACCCTTTGTCCTCCTCTCTGTTTCTTCTTCTTCTGGGATTCTAATTATTCTAATACTGTTTCATCTTATGGTATCACTTATCTCTTGAATTTTCCCCTGTGGTCCAGTAGTTGTTTATCTCTCTTTTTCTCAGCATCTTTATTCTCTATCATTTGGTCTGCTATATCACTAATTATCTCTTCTGCTTCACTTATCCTGGGAGTGAGAGCCTCCATTTCTGATTGCACCCCATTAATAGCTTTTACATTTTGATCTGGTTGGATTTTAATTTTTTTATTTCTCCAGAAAGGGTTTTTATTTATCCAGAAAGGGGCTCTGTAGTACCTTGCATGCTTTTTTCAAGCCCAACTACCATCTTGATAATTATCATTCTGAACTCTGGTTCTGACAACTTACTAATGTCTGTATTGATTAGGTCTCTAGCCATCGGTATTGCCTCTTGTTCTTTATTTTTGAGATGAGTTTTTCCAACTTGTCCTTTTATCCATAAAAAAATAGAAGAGTGAGAGAACAAAATGCTAAAAGGGTAGCAATGACCCCAGAAAAATATACACTAACTAAATCAGAAGAGAACCAAAGCCAGGGGGAGAAAGGAGGAATATATATATATATATATATATATATATATATAATGATTAGATTGGCAAATAGAACAGAGCCACACATGTGATTTTGGGCCTATTTTGGTCTGCTAGAAGAAACTGCCTCCCCAAATTTTAAAGAAATAAAAACCTACATATATACAAAAATAATGGTAAACACGATGAAGGGTTAGAATATTATTATAAAGGTAAAAAACATATATTCAAAAACAAGGGTAAACACGATGAAGGGATAGAATATTATTATAAAGATGAAAATTAAAGAAGATCTAAAAAAGGAATTGATATGATAAGAAGTTGGTTGAAAAAGAAAAAAAAAAAAAGAAGAGAATGCGATCAGGCTGGAGACTAGAACAGAACCATATGCTAGATTTAGGATATATTTTGATCTGTTAGAAGAAATTGTATCTCAAACTTTTAAAGAAAGAAAAATTTATATGTATACAAAAGATAAGGTTAAATACAATGAAGGGATAGAATATGACTGTGACAGTGAAAATTTAAAAAACGATTTAATTTTTTTCTTTTGATAAGTTAAAATAGGTTAAAATAGGAAAGAGGAAAATGTTTAAAAAATAGAATAAAAAAATTTAAAAATTAACTTTGAATGACTAAAGAATCATGGGAAAAAGCCATGAATTGTATGTGCTGCATTCCCCTCACTCTGGAGTTCTGTAATTCTCATTGCTTGGTGGTGAACTTGGTCTTGGCTAAATGTTCTTGCTGATCTTCTTGGGGGAGGGGTTTGTTGCAGTGGTTCTCAAATGTCTTTGTGGGTTTGCACCACTGAGGCAGATTTGTACCACTCCTCGCCAGGGGCCAGGCTAAGTAATCTGCTTGGATTTGCTCTAAATAGCTTTCGTTCCTCGAACACTTTCTGTATAGCTTTGGAGTAGGACAATGAAGATGGCAGACTCCTAATCTCCCACTGAGAGGAGATGAGAGCTCAGGTCCCCACTCCTCAGTTCACCCTTAGAGAAAAGCAGTCCCTGGTCTCTGGCCACACTCCATGCTCACCCAGTGTATGAGCATTTTTTGTCTCTGGCACACAGCAGCTTTTGGAGTCTCCAAACCCAGCAGATTCTTGCAGTGCACTCCTGCACCACTCCTCCCAGTGGAAGAATGGTGATGGTGGTGGCGGGGCGTTGGGGGAGAATCTCCTCAGATTCACCATCTTGTGGGGTCCCTGCTCAAAAAGCAGTGGTCTGACTGTGCTGGGGATTATGGTTTATGTCAACCCTGAGTTGAAAGCCCACTCCTCAGTTCTGTCTCTGCAGCAAGCTTCCCTGTTCCAATACCTGGGAATTCTGCCACACTTGGACACCCTTGGTCTTTTTGTGACCCTGTGGGTCCTGTGAGACCATGCTGTCCCCATGAGGGCTCCACACCCTGCTTTGCCTCTGGAGTGACGTCCCTCAGTTGATCAGACTTCTAATAGTTCCAATTTTGCACTCCACTGTTCTACTGCTTGCCAGCAGCCAGCCCCTTCCCCCAGGTCTGTCTTTTCCTATATCACCTCAGATTCACTTCTCCACATGGTCCTACCTCCCAGAGTTGTCACTTTTTTGTTCCTAGAATTACTGCTGTTTTTTTCTTTGATATCCTGTTGCATTTGTAGGTGTTCAGGATAGTTTGATAACTCCCTAGCTGAATTCCTGGGACCAGACAAAATGTAGGTCTCCTACTCCTCTGCCATCTTGCTCCTTTCTCTCTCTCTCTCTCTCTTTTAAAGAGTTTACTTTATTTTATTTTTAAGATTTTATTTATTTATTTGACAGAGAGAAATCACAAGTAGAGAGAGAGACAGGCAGAGAGAGAGAGGAGGAAGCAGGCTCCCCGCCAAGCAGGACTCGATCTCAGGACCCTGAGATCATTATCTGAGCTGAAGGCAGAGGCTTAACCCACTGAGTCACCCCAATAACCCCCAAAGGATTTTATTTTTAAGTAATCTCTATACCTAATGTGGGACTCGAGCTCACAACTCCAAGATCAAGAGTCACTTTCTCTTCCAACTGGGCTACACAAAGACCTTAAAAAAAAATCTTTTTTTTTTTTATTAATTTTTTTTAAAGATTTTTTTTATTTATTTGACAGAGATCACAAGTAGGCAGAGAGGCAGGCAGAGAGAGAGAGGAGGAAGCAAGCTCCCTGCTGAGCAGAGAGCCCGATGTGGGGCTCGATCCCAGGACTCTGGGATCATGACCTGAGTCAAAGGCAGAGGCTTTAACTCACTGAGCCACCCAGGTGCCCCTAAAAAAAAAATCTTTAAAGATTTTTAAGTAATACCAATGAGTAGTTTCAAAAAATGTAAAAACTCTTTATTCAGTGATTGATCATTCCTTTCTCATTTCACCTGACCATCGCCTGTCACATAAGTTAGAACATGCACACCTCCTCTTAGAAACATAGCAAAGGGGGTGCCTGGGTGGCTCAGTGGGTTAAGCCGCTGCCTTCGGCTCAGGTCATGATCTCAGGGTCCTGGGATCGAGTCCCACATCGGGCTCTCTGCTCAGCAGGGAGCCTGCTTCCTCCTCTCTCTCTGCCTGCCTCTCTGCCTACTTGTGATCTCTCTCTGTCAAATAAATAAAATCTTTAAAAAAAAAAAAAAAGAAAGAAACATAGCAAAGGTTACAGCTTTTTCTCCCAGCGCAAGTGGAGCATGGGAGATAATGAAAGAGAAGTGAGGAAATTTAGAAGTGTTGTAAGGATCAATGAGAAACATGAAATTACTTTGTAAATGATATATTATAATGTGTATATAAATATTGCCTTTATTTCCCCCCATAATGATGATTATTGTTGATGCTGATGATGCTACTACCACTACTACCACAGTTAATATTTGGATTTTCTAAAGCCTGAAGGAATTTCAAAGATCCTATTTGTCCATGAGGGAGGCATAGTACCATCAATTGATAATAGGCCTTGTCACAGATATCCATATCTGAATTCTGGCTCAGTATTCAATACCTATGTGATTTGAGGCAAATTATCTTAATTATCTGCCTCTTAGGTTCATTATATGTAAAGTGGTAATAAAAATCATATGAGCTTCAATTAAAAAAAAAAAAAATACCTGGGTGGTTTAGTCAGCTACACATCTGCCTTTGGCTCAAGTCATGACCCCAGGATCCTGGGATCCAGCCCCATGTCAGGCTCTGCTCAGTGGGGAATCTACTACTCCCTCTCCCTCTGCATCCCCCCTTGTGTATGCTCTCTCCCTCTCTTCCAATGTAAAGAACTAGATAAATATGTACAAATAACTTATTTAAAACAATTGTTTCCAGGTATTAGACCATACCCAGAACTGACTGTTCTTAAAAAAGGGAGAAAACATGCTGAGCCTTACAATCATTTCAGCTTTCTGCCTGGATGAATGTTCCAGATTATGGAGCAGGGAGAGAGAGACTCTATGTAAGGGTAACATTTTTGCTCAGTTAGTAGTTACCAAGCAGAGATCAGGGAAGCTAAGACAGCTGGAATTTTTAGGGCAGTATTGTAGTCAAGGGAGCAACACAAAAAACATGCACTAAAATGGAACAGGGGTTCCATTGATCTTCAAGTGTTGAGCTATCCCATGTGATCAGACTCTAAGAGGCCATCAAAAAACAATTACTGGAATAGGCCAACTTCTGGGAGCTATTCACTGGAAAAATTACCAAATAGAATTTTTAAAGGGACTGAATTTATTTGCTTTCTGACCAGCCAGAGCAGAGATAGCTTACTGAACATTCAGTAGAGAATATATTCTATAGTAAAAAACCCTTTACACAGTTTAGCCTATATTACTTCTCTTCATGGAGCTCCTTCTTGCTCCTGCTTCATTTTCTAATGTTAGATGTGGGGGTGGGGACAAACTTTACAAAAAGGGAAGTGGAGATATAATTATCTTCTTACAAGAGGAAAGAGAATAAGAGGAAAAAGATAGAAAGAAACATAGGATACATATACACATGAGTCCAAAGGAAAAGGGATATGTTTTATAAAAGTAAGAGTTCTGAACCACTTTAATCCTCCTAACAAATGCTCTTACCACCATGGCCTCATAATGTTCTTCACCATGACTCCGATCAGTGCCTCTTTTTCTTTGGGGGTGGGGGTAGAATACAAAGGGCTTGAATTCAGCTAGTGAGACTGAAGTTTTCCATTATTAGTAATCATGACCTGAACTCCAGTGATGGCAACATGGGGGAAGAAGAAAGAAAGAAAGAAAGAAAGAAAAAGAAAGAAAGAAAGAAAGAAAGAAAGAAAGAAAGAAAGAAAGAAAGAAAGAAGGAAGGAAGGAAGGAAGGAAGGAAGGAAGGAAGGAAGGAAGGAAGGAAGGAAGGAAGAAAGAAAGAAAGAAAGAAAGAAAGAAAGAAAGAAAGAAAGAAAGAGAAAAAAGAAAGAAATTGAGAAATGTTGTAGAGGGATAACATAAAGGCTGGAGATTCAAGGATTAAAAGGACGGAAAATGGTGGCACCATTAATAGTATATGGAACATGTATATAATAGACAAGGATACAAAAAGTATGCAATATATCTTGAACATGTGGAAATGGTTCTGATTTTGCTTTTATTGAACTGGAAGTGCTGGTGTAGCAATGAGGTGAAGTTGTGCAGCTCATAACAGAATAAAGAGACATATTTTATGTGAGCTTTTGAAATTGAATATGTAGAATTTAAAGTGATTTGCTTTGATCTGACCAGAGACATTTGCAAGGTAATTAATGGAGAAGTTGACATTAATGAATATAAAAGAAAGTTTAGGAGAAAATTTGAAGTAAATTGGAAATTTGGATGAGGGAAATGGAAGACAAGCTCGTCAGTATAAATGAAGGGTGAGAAGTGAGATTTCTAGTGTTCGGTGGGTAAATTATCATATTTGCTAGGGCAGTGTGATATTGTGATCATAATAGGAACTATATATATGTTTTTTGACACCTTCCAGCAGAGCTCCTAAATCCCTTAGGATTTCCCTAAGTGATGGGAGTAAGGTGGCTTTGGAACACACCTGAGGCAGAGGCCTGGTTGACAGGAGAATGAACCTGTGACTGGAGGATTAGAAATTTTTTTGGGGGGGGATTGGAACTTTCCCTTCCACTCCCCAAAAAACATCCTGGGAAGGGAGAGGGGCTGGAGATAGAGTTCAGTTACCAATGGCCAGTGGTTTAATCAAGGATGCCTATGTAACAAAGCCTCCATAAAAACCCAAAACGGTGGGTTTGGAGACCTTTTAGGTTGGTGAACATGAGGAGATTCGGGGACAGTGGCAAAGCATGTAGCTCCGCATGCTTTCCCCATGCTTTGCTCTATGCATCTCTCTCATCTGTCCCTGAATTATATTGCTTTGTAATGATCTGTTATCTAGTAAGTAAAGTGTTTCTCTACCTTCTGTGAGCTGCCCTACCATATGAATCAAACCCAAGGAGGAGGTCATGGAACTTTCCAATCTGTAGCCAATGGTTCAGAAACTCAGATGACAGCATGGGCTTACAACTGGAATCTGAATTGAGCATAGGGTAGAAGGGCACTCTTGTAAGACTGAGTCCTTAACTTGTGGAATATGATGTTATCTCTAGGAAGGTAGTGTCAGAATTGAGTTGAGTATGACACCCAGCTATTATCAGAAAATTGCTGGAGGTATGCGGAATACATGTTCACAAACACATACACACACACACACACACACACACACACACACACACACACACACAATAATTAGGTGTAGTACCCTTAGCCTGCTATAAAAAAAAAATACCATAGGCTGGGTGGTTTAAACAACAGAAACCTGTTTTCTTAACAGCAAGTTTGGCTTCTTCTGAGGCCTCTCTCCTTGGTTTACAGGTGACTGCCTTTTCACTGTGTCATTCAGGGTCTTTTCTCTGTGAAGGAAGATCCCTGATGTGTCTCTATGTCCTAATATTCTCTTCTTATAAGAATACCAGTCAGATTGGATTAGGGCCTACTCTAACCACCTCATTTTTTCTTAATTACTTCTTTAAAGGCCCTATCTTCAAATATAGACACATTCTGAGGTACTGGGGCCTAAGACTCTCTCTCTCTCTCTCTCTCTCTCTCTCTACATATATATATATATGTAGAGAGAGAGAGAACACAGTCAGCCCATAATAGGGAGAAAGAAAAGCATTTCAAGAAAGGCATTCTGAAGAATATCTACAATTAATTATAGTGTGATGAAGGATAAAGGGATTACAAAAGGTAAGCTATGGAATTCACAAACAGAATAGAGTAACAAGGATAGAGGACAGAATGTAAATTGTTTAGGACTGAGTGGTTGAATGAGCAGCAAAGACATAGATGTTGCAGCTTGATATTGGAGGAACAATTTTTTTTTTTTTTTCGAGTGCGAAGACTTGAGCATTTTCAGTTGAATGGGAGAAGTTGATGATACACAACAAAATAGATATTATTGATAGAAAAAATTGTGAAGGACTTTGAAAGGAAACAGATTAGAAAGAAAAGGGGTTAAAGGAATTTAATTTGCAATATATTTGTTTAAGTCATGGGAGAGACAAGTTGAATATACCAGTTGGTCTCAACTTCCATTAAAGTAGGTTGCTAGTCCATCTTGAAAAAGATGAAAAGTGTTTGTCTTTCTCTGATTAGCTTATTTTACTTAGCAAATTGTATGAGATGTCTAAACTGGTCAAACACAAAGAAGCAGAGAGTATAATGATAGTTGTCAAAGATTGGGGGAATGGGAGATGGGAGGTTGCTCTTCACTGGGCATAAATTTGCCATTATATGAGATGATTATATTCTAGAGATCTGCTATATAACACATTAGCTATTGTTGTAATATTGTACCTAATGTACACTTAAAAATTTAAAGGGTAGATTTCATGTTAAGTGTTCTTACTATAATAATATATATTTTTTAAAAAGTGGCACAGCTCTAGCTTACTGGTAATGCAAACAAATGGAGTGATGGAGAGAACAGAAGTTAATGTAATGCTGATGTTGAGAAGATTTAGTAAGAATGAATGGGAGGTTGAAGATAGGAATTGTATTTAAAGATAGGAAATTGTGTTTGGTAGAATGCTGGAGAAATCATAGGAATAGAATGTTCTTCAGAAGAAACAATGATAACACTGTGGGTTTCAAGGATTTGGCAAATAAAGAAAAGTAGTTTAATTTTACTAAAAAATAGGTGAGAGATGAACTAATATCAGGCAGCTGACATTAACAGAAGTAATCACTTTTTTTTTTTTTTTTTTTTTTTTTCTGTCTCTCTTAGTGGCCCTGCTCACATAATAAACCACATTAGGAGCTAAGGGGTTATTTTCATTCTGTAACAGTGCCTCATCTTTGAATTATCTGAGTGGTTTTCATTATAAACTTTTGTTGAAAATTTTAATAGGCTGAATGTACACAGCCTTAGGAAAGCTAATTTGTTTCTAAGGAATTCTTTAATAGCTATTACAAAAACCAAAAAAAAAAAAAAAAAAACCCACACAAAAAAATAGGCCTTAAAAAGGGATTAAAGTTGATTTATCTATGTCTCAGAAAGTGCAAGCTAACTGAAAACACAACATGCCACAATGCATGGAAATTGTTGTCATAAAAATAAATTATCTCAGTGGATATGCATTCCGGAAGTGGTAAATAATGCTATACACTCATAAGAACACATTTAAACTGGAAAAAATTACAGACATCTCCCATTAAGAAAGATAGTCTCTTATGTTCATGTAATATAGACACAGTAAATGTTATAAAATCACAACACAGTCAGCAAGTCTGAAAACTCATGAGGTCATATCTACATAATGATAGTACTAGGATTCTGGTTCAAAAATTAAATCATGCCCATGTTGCCTGTTCTCATTTCAGTACAAAATAATGTAACTAAGATACATATAGATGAGAAGATTTTTTTAATCTATGGTTTCCTAGAGTCAGAAAAATTTGGTACATAATCACACTCACAAGGAGATAAATTTGGCAGGGTAACATATTCACTTCCATTGCAGTTCAAAGGAAAAAAAGAGTTGCACAGACTTGTTATTTTTTCTACCTGATTTGTTCTTCCTCAGAAACCTCCACCCCCTTTGGACAGCTAAAAGAAAGAAAACCAAATTTACCTAGTCTAATAATCTCAGTTTGAGTCAATAATGCCAAATAACTCTTTAACTCCATTTCTTTAGATAAAAAGGTTTTCTTTCAGATGACTGAATATCTTTTTCCTATTGAGAGAAGGCACCAATTTATGCACTCTCATGTCAACAGAAGAGATTCAGGTTGTAATCCACATGTTATATGTAGAAGGGTTGACAATACTGACTCCCTCTTGTTCATGTCCCAGGGATGACCTCCCTTGGGGCTAAATGTTCTAGGCCCCTTGGAGGTTAATGTATGCTTGACCATAATTCAGGAAGGCTTGATCTGATCATCCCTAAACTTTAGATAACTAATAGAGAGAACATAGTTTCATCCCTTCTGGCACACAGATGGTTCTACTTTAGATAACTACCCTTCGACTTCACCATAATGCCCCTTGCTCTATAAAATCTGGGTATTTAGGTCTAGACTTTGTGAAGAATAGCTGTGTATGCCCTGATTGTTATCTACCCAACCACCCATCAGTAAGTTATCCTGAACAAAACTCTATGTAAACAGTATGGAGTGGCTTGATTCATTTTTTGGTCTCAAAGTGACTTCACAGTCTGGAGGATATTTTGCTGTTCCTTCTCCATCTTCTAACAGTGTCCCATGCATCCTCTATGATCTTGGCTGTGGAGGGCCTTAGACTAGTCAACCCTCTGATCCAGTGAAGTACAACTAATCATATGTCACTCTGTATGTGTTGTGAAGGCACCCACTTCTGGTTACAGATACTTGTCCTATGCCTCTAATTTCCAATATGTACCAGCTCTGTCATGAAACTGCAAGATTGGCAGGGCATCTCCTGCCAATCTTTGCACAACTGCTTTTCCTCTCAAGGTGTGTCTGATGGCCCAGAGTCTTAGTACAACAAATAAAGGCCTAGAAGACCATGTGCATGCACAGCTTCAAGTCTGTTAACATGCCTCTGGCCATCACCATTGACCCAGTACTTCTATACCACATCAACACAGTGGATCCAGAGCATTTTATCAGGGATTTGTAGCTGCCATCACAATTCCTATGGAATTATGCCATTTGCTACAGTGTTTCCAAAATCTAATTTATAAGAATGGATTTTTTAAAGCCCTCACCTTAAAGTTTTGGTACTGAGTGATAAAGAAGAAAGGAGTTTTGACCTTGAAACTAACTAATTTGCCTTAAAAGAGTAAGACTTATGACCTAATCATCATAAGCAGATATCTTCTGTGCAATATGAAAGAAAATCTATGAATGGAGTCTATTAAAGTTAGTGCTTATATACTAAAAAAAAATTAGAAAATTATGTCTCTATAGAAAAACTTATAACTAGATAATTGCTTTTCATCACAATACTATTATGAATAATATAAACTGAGTACAGCTTTAACTCTTTAATTCTTTGCATTCCTGCTGCGCCAACTATTATTCTTCACATATAAACTGAAAGGGATTGCTTGCTTCTGACAGACTAGTAAAACAGTCACAAACCCATTACAGGAAAAAAAAAAAAAAACACAACCCAATAATGGTACCTTAATATATTTCAAAATATCAGATCCACCACACTTAAAAGGGAAACTGCAGACTTAAGGTGAAATTTATTTTAATTTGGAGTCTATTATCTACCAGTATCCTCCAGACATTCCACTAACTTCTTTTGAATTGAGAGGACCAACCAAGTAGGGCTCATATTTTATCATTTCCCTATTATCTATGTATTCCTGGGGGCAAATCAGAAACTGACTCCCTTATGTAATATGAGTTATCCTTGAGAATCTGTAACTCTGGGATGATCCATTAAATGATGAAAAAACAAAATTTAATACTCTATTTTTTGATATGTGGTAGGATTCTATTAATGTCTATTAATTATCTACCATGCTTTGTTACTGTTATCACAGAAACCTAGACTTTATTCAGCTCTTGTATGGCTTCATTTTCTTTCTTTGTCGATCACCTTCATCCTAAATTTGGGCTTTATAATCTGTACCAGTCACATTTTTTTTTTTTTTTTGTCTGCATGACATTACTTCTATATTACGTTTTAATAGCTGAGTAACAAATTACCAATTTAGTTCTTAACAAAATACCAACTTAGCTCTTAAAACAAGATCCATTTATTATTGTACTGCTCTGTGTATTAAGAACTGGGGAGCCCTTATTAGTGCTTCTGGCTTAAAATTTCTCATTAGGTTGCCATCAAGATTTTAGCTAGGCTGCATTCATCTGGAGGATTTGCTGGAGCTAAAGGACTTACTTGGAATCTCACTCACATGACTGTTAGCAAGATGTCTTAGTTCATTGCTGCCTGTTAGCCAGAGGCCTTCATTCCTCACCATAGGGACCACAGGAAAGCTCTAATGTTCTCATGACAGGAAGAAAGCTACATAACTTTTATGATCTAATCTTGGAACTGTGACTGGCTGTGACTTTCATGTTCACCATATTCTATTTTTCAGAGTCAAGTGATTAAATCCAGCCCACATTTAAGGACAGGGCAATTAAGCTTTACCTCTCGAAAGGAGAAGTATGAGATGATTTGTGGATATATTTTGAAACCAAAGCACCTTCCTACAGAGAACTACTTTTCTGCCATAAGAATGCATCTGAATTTCCAGTGCTCTCCTGGACCCAGGAGTTAGCATATAACCAGATCAGGCTAATGACTTCCATCACTGGACAATGATAGTTATGTTCCAGAGTTTAGTACTAACGGTCATTCACTCTTCAATCCAAGAGATGTATCTACAGTTACCTCTCATAATCCCTTTATCAACATACTTTCTGCTCTCCCAAATTTATGTATTTGTCTAACAGATTCCTGTCGAAAATATGTTTCTAAATAATTTCCTCATCTTATTATATCTTCTTAATCTTTGTGTATAAAATCCTAATATATCTCTGAATTCTAGCTCAAATGCTACCTCATGTTAAGGGTTTTCTGTATTAAAAAAAAAAAAATCATACCCCCCCTTCTCATCCTCTTACATTCTTTCAGTCTACCTTTTACTTTAGCCATTGGATAGCAAGAGCCTCATACAGATATGACCTGACAGTACCTTCATTAGCTGTACGAGTGATCTTTTACTTTCTTTTTTTTTTTTTTTAAGATTTATTTATTTATTTATTTGACAGAGAGAAATCACAAGTAGTCGGATAGGCAGGCAGAGAGAGAGAGAGAGGGAAGCAGGCTCCCTGCTGAGCAGAGAGCCCGATGCGGGACTCGATCCCAGGACCCTGAGATCATGACCTGAGCCGAAGGCAGCGGCTTAACCCACTGAGCCACCCAGGCGCCCCGATCTTTTACTTTCTGTCCCAAGCTTCTCGGACAAAGGACACCTGTGGGAAACAATCTGGACACTTATGTGCAACCTGGGAGTAGGAGAGCATTAGTGTCCCAATAGGCCACTACTGATAGAATAGAGAGAGAGTCATTGTTATTAAGTTCTGACCTCTTTTGTCCTTTAGACAGGCAGTTCTGGGACATATCCTTCATGGCTCCACAGAAAGTCAAGAGAGAATCCAGCCAAGTAGCTATCAGTAGTGACCAATTCAAGAATGTACTCTGGTGTTGGCTTTCCCTTCTTCCCTATTCCCCTCAGCCTGAACTGCCACTCCTCTTTCCTGTAACTATTTCTGAAAATAAACTACCTGCCTACTAGCAGGATTCTCTGTTTTTATGTCTGTACCTTGAGGAAGACGATCTACTTGGGGGTAATGAAAAGCAATCACTTCCTTCTCTATCAGAGTGGGTCTTCTCTGTTGTCCTTATTATGTCTCCCTGTACTTGGCTGTAACATTTTTTAAAGTGAAAACTGTGCTATTTATCTTCACAACCATGATATCGATCCCACTGATTTTCATATCATAGATTTTCAATTATTTCTTTGATGAAAAAGTAACGTTTAAATTCCTTAAAAGTAGAAGACATAGTGAATACATATCTATGTTGTTCACAAAGCCAGATAAGAAACTTCTTTGTAAAATGTGTGCTCTAACATTTAGTCAATGAGACAAATCAATTTCAACTTAAAACAGATGCAGACTCTGGTAATTTGAATTTGGGGAAGGATCTCTTCTAGCAAATTATAGCTATAGATTTATGGGGAACTTTTGGGGATTTTAAGGACTTCATAAAGCCCAAGCATCTTGGGAGGATCATCTGAGGCTGTATTATATGACACCAGGAAAAAAGAATTAAAGAATAGCCAAATTAATATAAGAATGAAAAACATCATTTTAACATAGAAACCAGCCCTATCATTTTCCTTTGTCTTTATTTCATAATGTTCCGTAGTAATGAAGGACACTTCTAGCAAAAAAGTCCTTCTTATCTTTTGGTTGATCTGTTTCCTAAATCTTCACAAAGCACACTCTATTCCATTACTCCATGAATCCTTCCAGCATTTGTTCTTATATAACTGTGTGTAACCTCCTACTCCAATAATAAAAAACCTGGCTCCCACTGTATACAAGCCATGAATTTCATTGGTCAATTGCAAAATACATGCACAACATTATCAGAATTGTTAATCAGTTATGCTGTGTGAATCAACTAGGGTATAGTACTTACATGCAGTTTCTTTTGCCTTTAGTCTCACAGACTCCACACATTTCTAAAATTACTTCAGTTAGCCCTTTTCACTCCATCCTCTTTCATGAAATTTCATACATTTATTCTCCATTCCATTGTATGGTATCTTTTAAATATTTCAAATAACTTAAAAATTTACATACACAAAATTTCATTCTTTTTGCTGTACAGTTCTATAGGTTATTACAAATACACAGTTTTGTATACCCATCATTACAGTATCATAGTGAACAGTTTTGCCTCTCCCCCAAATTCCCATCCCTTGTAATTCTTTTTCCCCCATAACCAATGAACCCCTAGAAGCCACTGATCTGCTTATTGTCTTTGCAATAGTGTTATATGATTGAAAGTATACATATGTAGACTTTGAGACTCACTTTCCTTCAGTAATATGCATTTTAGGTCCATCCATGTGTTTGTGTGGCTTGATACTTTGTTCCTTTTTATTGCTGAGTAGTATTCCTTTGTATGGTCATAAAACAACTTGTTTATCAATTTACCTGTTGAAGGACATCTTGGTTGCTTCCAGTCTTTGGTGATTATAAATGAAGCTGTTAGAAAAATTGTGTGTGTGTGTGTGTGTGTGTATATATTTTTTAATTATTTGGGAAAATATTTAAGAGTTTGATTGCTGAATCACAAGATTATGTTGGGCTTTGAAAGAAACTGACAAAGTGTCTTCCAAAGCCGCTGTATCGTTTTTGATTCCCTCCAGTAATGAATGAGAGTTTCTGTTGCTATATATTCTCACCAGCATTTGAGAATGTTAGTTGTTTGGATTTTAGCTATTCTTTTACATGTATAGGGGTATGTCATTATAGTTTTAGTTTGTATTGTCCTAATGACATAAAATGTTTTTCCTAAATGTTTAGCATCCTTTCAGGTGCTCATTTGCTATCCCTATATATTCTTTGATGAGGTATTTTTTTCCACTCTTGTGCTCATTATTTGTTGATTTAACTTAGTTTTATGTTTAAAGAGTTCTTTGTATATTTTTGATATGTTCTTTATCATATGTGTTTTGCAAATATTTTCTCCTAGTCTTTGGCTTGTCTTTAATTCTCTTAGTAGTATCTTTTGTAAGCTTTTCATTTTATTAAAGACCGGCTTACATGTTTTGTCTTTTATGGATTATGCTTTTAGTGTTGCATCAAAAACTAATCACCAGATTTAAGGCCACCTAGAATTTCTCACATATTTTCTTCTAACAGTTTTATAATTTTTCATTTTATATTTGGGATATACATTTTTATGTAATATACACATCAATTAAAGTATCTTCTTGGTTTTGTTATTGTTGTTGTTACTTTTGTTAAGATGAATCTTCTAAGACATTTTTGTCAAATGCTCAGTCACGAGGGAATGAGCTGGATTAAAGAAAAGTTGTCTTTGGGAGTGGTCTGGCCTCTAATAGATAAGCAAAAACTTTGGCAACATTTTCCTTAGATGTGATAGCTCTGTTGGCTGCCAAGACCAAACTCCACCTTGGTGCTATGGGACCCTAGAGTTCTAGTCTGTTACTCAAGTTTCATGTTTCTGGGTACAGATCTTCTCTGGGTCTTGGGTGCACTTGAGGGCTCCTGAAATCTTTGGTTGAATTTTTGAGAATGTATCTTGAAGAGGAAAGATAGAAGGAAGTGGTGTGTTGTACATGGACTCTTATAGCCTTAATTGTCATGTTTGAGGCTCAGTCCTATAAATTGTTATAGTAATAGTAAGTTGTTATTGTTATAGTAAAGAAAAGACAAAGTAGCTTGACTTGATTATAAAAACTAAAGTTACTTTGTTCTTGTGCAAATCTTACTTCAGCAATTGATACCAGGAGGTCAAATTGACAGACAGCTCTTTGGAAACCATAGCACAGTTATCAGAAATGCAGGCGGGTGGGCATGGCTGACATTTTAAAAACTAGATTTATTATACAGCTAATTCCAAGGTTCAAGTACTCTCCCTTAGGTTGGAATTCAGCTTTTGTTAATTAAAAACCCATTTATCTAAATTGTATTAGGTTTCCCACAAATCTGAAATGTGAACACCTGCAAGTGATATTGACATTCTAAAGCCCAGCTGCATAAGGATGGGTAAGTTATTTTTCACTGTCAGAAATGCCCTTTTTCCAGATCTCTGTATGAAGAAAATAAGTATGTAATAGAGAAAAAAAAAAATGAAGCCCAGCATTATCCTGTGAGAAGACGGATACTTTTTAGAGGCAAGGGAATGCCACTATATTGATAAATCCTTATTCTGAATTATTTTGCAGTGAATATTTAGAAGCAGTAGAACATTATGATAAATGAAAACTCTGATGCCAAACTACATAGACTTGTATCCCAGCTCCAAAAATGACTGAATAGTTGGTCTCACTCAAGTTATTTAATCTCAGTTTCCTAATGAATATAGTATGTTAATTACATACATGATAAGGAGTCTAATGTTACCCATGAGTACAGGGATATATGCTGGTTTAGTTTGGTGCTCCTTTGGTCAGGGATGAGGTTCTTTCTTCAGCTTTGTTTCTATCAGAATGTTTGAATTTCCTACTATCTCTTTAAGAGAGAGCTTACAAGCATCCAACCTGTGGAAGATTGTTTACCATTAATAGATTGGTAGGGATAGGGGAAATTCATGACCTACCAAAGTTCCATCTTAGAGGTCTCTCCAAACCATTCAGTCTCTCCTTTAGGTTATAGATGACACATCATTTTCCCCCCTCTCATTTTGACAGGCTGTTTTATGTAAGAAAAAGCCTATTTCTGCAAAGAAAACTGTTTTCCCCCTTAGATTGGCAGTTTCTTTTAATTTTTCTTTTCCTTTAAAGTAAGATGGACAGAAGGAAAATAGCCCCTGGGTTACAAGTATGAAAGAAGAGGGTAGCAAAGTAAGGGAAATAGCTCTATTAATTAATATTTTAGGATGTAATTCTAATTTACATGTTATGCCCAAAGCTCAGTGCCTGGCACTAGTAACAGACTAGTAAGAGACTTGTTACTATCTAATCATAATCACTACTATTATGATGACTATCTTAGTTTGGGCTGCTCTAACAAAGTAGCACAGATTGAGTAGCTTATAACCAACAGAAAGTTAGTGCCTCACGGTCAGGTAAGGGCCCTCTTTCAGATCACAAAATTCTTGCCATGTCTTCCTCTGGTGGAAGGGCAAGGAGCAAGGGCAAGGAGCTCCCTGAGGACTCTTTTATATAAATGCTATCCATTCATGAGGGCTCTACCTGCATGACCTAAGCAACTCCCAGTGTCCCCACCTCCTAACATAATCATTTTGGGGCTTTAGGTTATTAACATATCAAGTTGGGTGGGTAAGCAACAAGATTCATATCATAGAAATGACACAGGAAGTTTCCCTGATAGGGGTTTTGAAAAAGATTACAAATAAGAATTCCTGACTAGAGGGACAAGAAAGAAAAGAAAAGGAAAGAAAAGAAAAAGAAAAGAGAAGGAAAACTGTCTTGACTACATCAAATAGCAACCAAACCAATAATAGAGGCCAAAGAGAGAGTGACCCTAAGAATAAAAGGAATTATAATTGTCCTGAAAGCTTTCTTTGACTAGCTTGTACTTCACACCAAATAGCACCTTGATCTCAGATCCAGGAAAGAAAGATCAGTCCTGCTTAGGCACCCACATGTATTTTGGCAACTGCCAACAGATTATTCAATAAACAACAAGATAGGTAAAACACATCTCTCTCACATCAGTTTGGACTTGGTGGTTATCTCTCTAAAGTCTCACATGGTGCCCAAACCAGGGCTCACAGCAGGGCACAGGTTGGGTGACTCCTAATATTTTCATTTTCTTTTCAGCACAAATAATTTCCAAGTCACTTGGAGTAAAACAAATTTAATAAATGGACAAAAAACTCTCTCATGCAATTGGCTAATGTTAATTAACCAGAAATAATGCTGTACTTAGAAGATCCCAACTTAAGGGTTTAATCAATTTGGGAAGTCATTTTTTATTTCTTGGGTCTGTTTTACATGTTGTATCCAGAAGCTAGAGTTATTCCTGTTATTAAAATCATCAAGCCTATTCCTTTTCCTGCCATTTCTACAATCCTCTAGGACATTTTCTGAAGCTACTCTGTGGTTACAGTGACTTAATCATAATTTTTTATTTGTTTTCACTAAATATGCAGATTTTTAGCATTGAACCTCAGCTTGACTTTTACATAATAATGGACCATTTGCATATGCTTTGCATGTTAATTTTATGCTGCTAATCTCTTTGCTATAATTAAAGTTAGCACTTCATTATAAAATCCTATTTTCTAAGTTTTATACCATGACAGTAAATATTTCCTGAAGCTAATATTAGCCTACCCACTTATTTGCAGTTCTTTTTATGTATTGAGATGTGTGTGTATGTGTGTGTGTGTGTGTTTTCCCAAGTATGGTGATGATACAAAGTTTAGAAAGTTTTGTATTTTTGTTATCTTCATGTCTGAGCCTGAAGTTAGTTTACTCATTTCACAATGATTGAGCATTTTCACTAATAGTTGTTTTATCTTTGTTACATTAGTTTGCATTACACATATCTAATGCAATATTTCTGGTATCAAAACCTATCATATGAAATCACTTCTACCACCTTATGATTTGTGTGGGTTCTGAATAATCTAACTAGTTGAGTGTCTTCTTGCTATGGAAATAGACTGTATCAGAACTTTGCTAAGGGCTAACACCAGTATTGATTCAGCCAGGCTTACTAAGTTTAGAGACTCAATGAGAACCCCAAAGTACAGATATCATGTACTTTCCAAAACAGGAGCCACATCTATTTTCTATTCCAAATCTATTTTTTACTAACTGAAGAAAATATCCTGAAAAGAATTTGTGACAATATGGATTGGTTGTCAAGAGACCAAAGTTTTATCTGGCAGTTTGACCAAGTACATGTCTCTTATCTTCGCTGGTATTTGGTTCAAACTATGAGGATTTTAATAAGATAATTTCTAGGGTCTACATGCTGTAAAATTCTGAAATTCTTAGAACTGATATTTTAAAAGGCCTATGTTCAAATCCCAAATCCACTCTGATAAACTCTATTGATTGGCCAGTTAATCTCCCTGGGGTTAGGTTTCTCAACTGTGAAACAAGAGAAAGAATCTGATATGCATAGGCTTTTTCAAGAATAACATTGGACATTGTAGATTACTAGTGCAGTAAAATAAAATCTAAAACCACAAATATGGCATGTTGAATGTATATATTATGTTTTGCTCTTCATAAAATCCCATTAAATGACACCAAAAGAATGTTTATAAGATTTGGAGATTTGAAGATTTGGAGAGAAAATCTTACAAGAAAATGACAAGAACAATGAGAATGGGAGAAGACATAATAGCAACAAAATTTGGAAGCTGGAAAATTGAGGGAGAAGGAGCAACTGACTTGGTATACCCAAGAAAACTGAACCTTACGCCAATTATAGGGAAAGCAGAACAGCAACTATATTTACACTGTGACCATTCAAAAGACTCCAGAATTCTCTTTATTAGTTACTTCTGAAAATGGGGCAGAAACTAGGACTTTACAAGGCTGATTGAAAATCTCTTTAAGACATCTGTAAATCTTCACATACCATTTTCGGGTTTCCAACTAAGGAATGGCTCTTCCTCTATCTAGAGAGTGATTGAAGTTCTTCTCATGTGTTGAATCAAACTAAGAGTTTCTGAACTGGGGAAGAGCAGACCAAGTTGAAAATTAGAGTCCATACAGAATAGAGGGAGAAAATTAAAGTGCATATATTGATTAAGTCCTCAGACTTCCTCCATCACTTGACCCCTAGAATGCTAGCAGCCAGGTCAGGGGATAGAAAGAATCTTCTCCAAGTACTCTGGATCAATCAAGAAGAAAGACTTAATGATATTGACACAAATTGTCTCAGTAAATAAATAGTCCAGATGAACATCCCTCATTAAAACTACGTTCAATACAATCTTACTTAGATGTCCCTATCAGTGTGTTATTGTCTATTCTAAAATATAAATGGACAGCCAAAGGTATTCCAACACTTTTAAGAATGCATTTAATACGAAAGACAAGGCCAAAAATGAACACAAAACATAATAAAAGGATAACGTAGATGGGACTTTTATTTTTTTAGTTTTTTTTATTTTTAAAGCAAGGTGACAATGAATTACCAAAAAGATTTGGAAAGATGAGAGGGAAGTAGAGGGGTGGAGAGATGAAAAGCAGTTGGAGGAGAAGGAAGAGCCACTCTGTGGATAACTCACGTACTAAACAGAAATTTCAACCAACTGATACCTGGAAAGAAAACTTTGTAAGCTATCGACCAATTCATTTCTTTCTTTAATGTGAAGAAATCAAGAGGTAAGTTTCAGGTGTATGGGGTATTCAAAGATAAGATCTTAAAATAAGAACTTACAATGAACTTTTATTTAAAAGTCTCTTTTAGTTGTGGTTATTTGGATTCATTGTCCCAATTTTCTGCTCAACTTCTCTAGCTGAATTCTGACTGCAAGGACACAAATATGCTGAATTCTTTATTCTTGCCTGTTTTGGAACTGATTCAGAGGAAAACCCTGAACTACCCTTTCATATCCCTAGAAGTCCTCTGGGGGACCTACAGTGTCAATCCTAGGTGTTAGAGCCAAATATCCACTGGGGGAACCACTGATTTACTCCTGTCATTCTGAGAATATTGTCATAAAGGGATGTGTTGGAAGAATGAAGTGGCAAGGACTGTGGGAGATCTATCTGAAACAATAGCACAGTGACCAGATGGAGAGGAGGGACTCAATGATCTGGGACCCAGTGGAGAGCATATGGCTGTGCTCATAACAGGATATCCATATGTACATGGATCCATATGTTTGATCTTCCTCCCTGTGGCATTACCCAGGGAAAACCAGGATTCCGGACTGAGCTCATCACTTTCTATGCTTACTGCCACATAAGTGATGAAGTTTTAGAATGTAAGTGAGATTCAGTGGTATAGAGTCTGGAGCTGACAACCAAGAAAGAATTCTTGAGACATCTTTGGTGGAAAATAGTGGTTTATTAAAGCATGGGGCTAGGACCCATGGGCCGAAAGTGCTGCTGCACTGGGGTTGTGAAGAGTGGCCCATTATATACTTGCAAGTTGCGAGGGGGTCAGGGATAGCTTAAGTCTCTAAGGAATTTTGGAAGCAAGGTTTCCAGGACCTTCAAGAGCTAGTTATTGTTGGGAAAAGGTCACTTATCACCATCTAATAAAATCTTAGTCATGAGACCCTTCAGATGTCTATCAGTGGGCCATATGCTTGGGGATGATTGCCAGCATGTATCTTGGAGGGTTTAGAGGTAAAGGAGGTTTCCAAAGGAATTTTTATATGTTAAAGTAGACTTACAGAATCCTGGTTGGGGGCGGGGGTCAGTTTAGGTTTGCCTTTTGCCCTTAGCAAAGTATTAAGGTGGAGGCAGTTGAGTCCCTAGCGGAATGTCACTCTTCCTGTTTCAAGGACTTGTCAGTGGGCTCTAGGTAGTAAGGAAATTTAAAAACTTTTCTTCTACCTCTGTTTTTCACACCACAGGGGCCTGCCTGGTATGTGTAATTCACAGGCTGAATTGCCCACTTTTCTCTTTGTCAGTGTCCATTTTGCATGTTTTAACCTAATGGTTGGCCAGGTGCAAGAGCTCCCAGATAAGGGAGGAGGCTATGCTATGTGAAATAGCCCCTCTGCTTTGTGAAACTGATTTGAGAGCAGTGAGAGAGGCAGGACACAGCCATTCTAACATTTTTTGGAAAAGGAAACAAATAGGCTTCCTGTGTTTGTGTCTCTGCTACTCGTTTTTTATTAGTATGCAAGAGGATAATTATTCTTAAAACACCAATTTTTAATTTGATTGGTATTCGTATTTTTAGGGTGCGGAAATACTATTTAACGATATAACATGCCCGCGATATCTCTTCTTGTTCCAATATTTCCTACTTACTTCATAGAGGTGAAAGAGATTGTCACACTTCAATGAAGGATCCTTCATAAACTGCAAGTGCTAGTTTGAGAAAGCTGACATTTGAGAAGTCATGCTGTGTTTCCATGGAAACTACTTGCAGTTTTAAGAAAAACTCTTAGAGCCAGATTTTAATCTCAAATTCAGGAAGCACATTCTAAATGGAGAAGAGGAATGGAGTGATGATAGAAGAAATGCTAATTTGAAGGCACAGAGTGATTGTTTTTTGCAAATTTAAAACCTCATTCTAAGGTTATATTTGTTGTATGTATACAGTTTTCTAATAGTGCATCCAAGTTGGATTTTGTCAGAGGTCCAAGCGCATTGAAAATGAAGGATTATTAGTATGAAACTCTCATCTTCAATTTTGGAGGGAATTTAAGAAAGCTGTTTAAAAGGAAGAACACTATGAAGGGATACTTCTGCAGTAACACACAATGGGGCTCTGAAAGTTTGGCATAGACTCATCTCTGTGGAAATATAGCACCGTTCTTATGCACTAAATGACAAATTGGCTGTGTGTTAAAATTTTATTATGAGGATGGGCACAGTGTGAGAAACGTGTTAAATAAGGACTCGGAATAAAGGAGTAGGATTCTTTTGTAATATTTATAATGAAAAAGAAATGAGAAAAAGGAAAAGTTCTGTGATAGTCTCAAAAACATTCATACGTATGTTGGCACACTTAAAAGGTAAGTTGGAAGGAGATATGAGGTATTGCCCGCTAAGACAAAATGTCTTTCAAAAGTTTTGAAAGGTCTTTTGAATGTTCTTGCCATCTGTAAAATAGCAGAACTAACTGGAGGATTACTGATTAGGTAATGAATGTTATAAGATGTCCCAAGTAATTCTATTTTCTCAGTGAAGTTTTCAGAAAAGGATCAGTTAGTGAGAATTTCTTAAAAGCCTAGATAAACATGGCTATGATAGTGAACAAGGAGAATGGAGACAAGATCCCCTATTTTCCAGAAGAGAAAAATGAACCTATCAGAAATGTGATAAAATCATCAAAACCACATATACAGCTACAAATAAATTGTAGCACTAGGTGATAGATCTATTGCATAGCAGAAAATTCTTCATAAAAATATATACATTTTAATGGAAAACTGTCTTTTCTATAACCCAGCAAATGATAGTATTTTAAAATTTTAATTTTTCTTTGATTTGCTGCTTTGCTTCTGCTTCACTTAACCCCAGGAATTTGTATGCATTGAGATATGATAGTGAGTAAACAGAGAGGACCTACCAGGACATGGAGCTTTAATTCTAGAAGGGATGGCAGACCATAAGAACAGTTATATAATACTGTCTTTTGGTAACAAAGCCTTGAAGAACAGTGACATCGTACAAGGGATTAAAAATGATATGGCTGTTATTCTAAATAGTATAGTCAGGGAATTAATTTGAGACCTTTGGGCAGAGGCAAAAATGAAATGAAGAAAGCAGGAAGATTTACGATCATCTTGGGGAAGATCATTCAAGGAGAAGAAACAGCAGACAGAGAAAAGAGGAGCCTGAGGAACACATCTACATAGAGCACTGTAGAGACAACAAAAAGGTCTGTGTGGAGAATGGAGAGAGCAAAGGAAGAAGGAGGAAAAGATGATCAGGACAGAAGCAGGGGCTTGTTCATGCAGGTTTAAATACCCACTAAATACTTTAGATTTTATTCCTAGGGTTGAGAGGAGTCACTGAATGGCTTTATGAAATATGATGTAACTTAACATAGTAAAAAGGATCACTCAAGGACTAAGAAGGAGATAGACTCTGTGCTTCCAAAAATAGAAACAAGTTGAGAAGTTTCAGTCAGGAAAGTTGGTGGTTATGACCAAAATGGTCCTAGTGAATGAAGTGAAAAAGATTCATATTTGGGACATATTTTAAAGGCAGCACTGGTATATTCACCATTTAAAAAAAAAATGGATGTGGGATGCAAAATAGATTGATTGCAAGGATTTTGGCATGAGGAGCAGAAAGTATGCTGATGTCACTTGCTGGGAAAGCAAATGTTTGTGGGATGCAGGAAATTGTGTTCAGTTTTTAAAAAGTTAAATTTAAGTTACCTATTAGAAATCCAAATTCCGATTAGCTGTATAAGCCAAAATGTTCAGATGAGAAGTCAGAGCTTATAGATACAATTTTGGAAGTGATATGCATATCCATGAGATTTAAAGCCATGGAACTAGACAAGTTTGGAAAAAGAATGTGGATAGAGAAGACATACAAGTACAGAGCCCAGAGCCTTATAATCTTCAGTGGTTGAGAAAGGCCACAAGTATACAACAAGGTAGATTGAAAAAGAGCAATGAATATTAGAAGGAAAAACATAAGTGGGTGATGTTACCAAAACTAAGGGAAGAAATTTCTTCAAGGAGAAGGAAGTGACCTACTATGTCATTGCTGAATTTAAATAAGATAGAGATTGAAAATTGTCTTTTAAATTTGGCAATTTGGAGGTCATTAAAGACTCTAATAAGAGTATTTTTAGTGAAGCCATAGGAAAGAAAGATTTAATTGAATCCAAGAGAATAGTGGAAGAAGTAGGTAAGAGAATATAAACAATTCTCCTGAGACATTTACTATAATAAGGAACAGAGGGCTATAACTGGTGGGAAAGAAAGTCAAGGGAAGGTTTTGTTGTTGTTTTAGGATGGGAATATTATACATTCTTTTATGCAAATGAGAACTATCCAAAAGATAGAGAAAATAAATGGAAGATGGAGAGGGAAGAAATAATTGTAGGAGCAAAGTCTTTGAGGTGAGAAGGAATTGTATTAAATGCCTAGTTGAAAAGATGGCTTTAGGAACACGAAAATTTTATACATTGTAACAGGAAAGACAATTGAATAATCAAAGAGAGGTGTAGGTAGATTGGAATACTGGCTAATGGTTGTAGAAATTCTCTTCAGATAGGATCCATTTCCTCAATGAATTCCAGAGATCATAGACAAAGAGTTTTGGGAATTCAGGGGTGTATTAGTTGCATATTGCCCTGTAACAATATCATAAATACATAGCAGCTGTAAACAAGATAGGTTTTTTTTTTTAATTTTATTTTTTCAGTGTTTCAAAATTTACTGCTTATGTACCATACCCAGTGCTCCATGCAATACATGTCCTCCTTAATACCTACCACCAGACTCACCCATTCCCCCACTCCCCTCCCCTCTAAAACCCTCAGTTTGTTTCTCAGAGTCCACAGTTCCTCATGGTTCACCTCTTTCTCCAATTTCCCTCAATTCACTTTTCCTTTCCTTCTCCTAATGTCCTCCATGTTATTCCTTATGTTCCACAAGTACTTGAAACTGTATGATAATTGACTTTCTCTGCTTGACTTATTTCACTCAGCATAATCTCCTCCAGTCCCACTCATGTTGACACAAAGTTGGGTATTCATCCTTTCTGTTGGCTGAGTAATATTCCATTTTATATATGGACCACATCTTCTTTATCCATTTGTCTGTAGAAGGGCATCTTGGCTCTTTCCACAGTTTGGCTATTGTGGACATTACTGCTATGAATATTGGGGCACATATGGTCCTTCTTTTCACTATATCTTTATCTTTGGTGTAAATACTCAGTAGCACAATTGCTGGCTCATAGGGTAGCTCTATTTTTAGTTTTTTTGAGGAACCTCCACACTGCTTTCCAAAGTGGCTACACCAACTTGCATTCCTATTAACAGTGTAAGAGAGTTCCCTTTCTCCAACACCTCTCCAACACTTGTTATTTCCTGTCTTGTTAATCTTTGCTATTCTAACTGGTATAAGGTGGTATCTCAACATGATTTTGATTTGAATTTCCCTGATTACTAATGATGATGAACATTTTTTCATGTGTCTGCTAGCCATTTGTATGTCTTCTTTGGAGAAGTGTCTGTTCATGTCTTCTGCCCATTTTTTGACATGATTATCTGTTTTTTGGGTGTTGAGTTTGAAAGGTTCTTTATAGATCTTGGATATTAGCCCGTTGTCTATAGTATCTTTTGCGAATATCTTCTTCCATTCTGTCGGCTGCCTGTTTATTTTGTTGACTGTTTCCTTTGCCGTGCAGAAGCTTTTGATCTTGATGAAGTCCCAAAAGTTCATATTCGCTTTTGTTTCCCTTGCCTTTGGAGACATGTCTTGAAAGAATTTGCTGTGGCTGATGTCAAAGAGGTTACTACCTATGTTCTCCTCTAGGATTTTGATGGATTCCTTTCTCAATTTGAGGTCTTTCATCCATTTTGAGTTTATCCTTGTGTATGGTGTAAGAGAATGGTCAAGTTTCATTTTTCTATACATAGCTGTTCAATTTTCCCAGCACCATTCATTGAAGAGATTGTCCTTTTTTCAACTGGATATCTTTTCCTGCTTTAAAACAAAGCAGATTTATCATTTTATATTTTCTGTGGGTCAGGAGTCCAAGCATAGTTTATCTGGTCCTCTAAAAGACTACAATCAAGGTGTCAGCCAAAGAATGTTCTTAAGACTTTACTAGGGAAAGATTCACTTTCATAATCATGTAGCTTTGGGCAGGATTCAAATACTTGTAGACTGATGGATTAAGGACCTTATTTCTTGCTTAGTTTCTTGCTTCTGTCAGCTGATTCCCTTCAGCTCTTTTTCATGTTGACTTTCCAAGTAAGGCTGCTTGCTTCATCAAAGCCAGCAAGGGAGATTTCTGCTTCTAGCAAAGCAGAAATGATAATCTCATATCATAAACACAGATGTGAACATCATCAATTTGTAGTATTCTATTGGTCAGAAGCAAGTCCCAGACCCTTTCCACACACTCAAGAGGAAGAGATTACACAAGAACTTGTATACCAGAAAGTTAGGGTAACTGAGGTTGTGTTAGAGTCTGTGGACCACGGGGAAGAATGGGAACTTGAGTCAGATGAAAAAATGTTTAGTCCCATGTGCAGGTAAATTGGGAAGGGATATGGGTTATGGATTTTTTTGTCAGGTGGACTAAAATACACAGGCTATAGGACTCGGTCTTATTGTGTTGATAGTATCTTATGAAGATATGGATTAAATCTAATTATTGGCCCATCTTGGAACTGATTCAAAATAAAGTTTGGAGGATTGAAGGATGGGAAGTCATGGTCATAGTGAAAGTAAGAGAGAAACTCATAGTGAAAGTAAGAGAGAAACTCCTCCCCACCCCTTGCAATTCCTGATCCAATGAAAAGCAGTGCAAGAATTAGGAGAAGGGGTTCTTTCCAGAAACAGTTCACTTTCAGTATAGCACAATGAAGCAAATAGAGTTGAACATGTCTAGGTTTAAATCCTGGTCTTATACTTATTAGCTCTCGAACCCTGAGTAGGTTACTGTGAATCATTTCCCTCAACTAATAGTGCATAACTCCAGGAGGTAAGTGCTACTACTTGCCTTTTACAGATGAGGAAACTAAAAGTAGAGCTAAAGTTAGCTCCTTTACCCTACAAGGATATTTTGAAGGTTAACAGGACAATAAACTTAAAACATAGAGGATATTCAATAATAATTAGTCATAAAGAGCATCCTAATCTAAGATGAACCAACTTGCTCTAATCAAAATATATGTAGGGAAAGTAATGGAAGTTCAACTATTACCTAACTTAGAGTTTGTAATTTATGAAAAATATGATAGACCATTACCCCTAAAACTGACTTTCAAAGTCCACAAAGCTTAAGGCAGATTATAACATGCAAAAATTACTTTGGTATTTAGATTTAAAAATTGAAAAGAGAATTCAAAAATGTATGGCATCATATTTTATCCCAATAGTTCTACCTATTAAAAAAAAATCTGGAAGAATGTTGTCTCTAGCACTTAGTTGTTGCTGTTGTTTTTGTTGTTGTTGTTGTTTTTAGAAAGGAAGGAAAAACAAAAGCAATGGAGAGGGAAGGAAGAAGGAAGGGGGGAAAGACAGAAAACAAGAAAAAAGTGAAGAGAAAATAAGAAAAAAGGAGGCCTTAGAGAAATTTTTAAAACTTTGAAAATGAAGTACATTTAAGTATATTTCCAAGTCGATTATCAAAATTTTAGTGAAAATGTCACTATAAATTGTTGGCTTACTTGAAGCTAGTTAGGTAAAATAGGTTTCTCAAATTCATAGTTGAAAATATTTCTTAGAGCATAGTAATTAGCATTAAGAAAGTATGATGCTTATAAATGGTGAATAAAAGCACATTTCTCTGGAGTTCTTGGAAATCAGTGCACAATAAAGAAGAAATATTTCAGCTTATGAACTCTTGGATTAATGCCTACAAAAGGTAAAAAGTCAAAAAGACTGAAATGTTGGAGGGCATCATTAAAGAAAATCAATATTTTCTCAGCTCTCTTAATAATATATAATGCCATAATGCTAAGCAACAATAGAACAGTTGTCAATTAGTAAAAGATACCTTAATTAAAGAAAAGTTTTGGGTGTTTCACTAATGATAAAGAGATTACTGAGATCAATCTTCATGCGTTATAATCACACCTGCAGAATGTCAGATATCATTTGAATGAAGTGAATGTTTGAAAATGTGGAGAAAAGGGAACCCTTGTGTAATGTTGATGGGAATGTAAATTGGTGCAGCCACTACTGAAAACAGAATGGAGGTTCCTCAAAATTTGAAAATAGAACTATAAGATCTAGTAATTCCACCCCTGGGTATTGATTTGAAGAAAACAAAAACACTAATTCAAATATATGCACCCCTATGTTCACTGCAGCAATAGCTAAGATATGGATATACCCATAGTCCATAGATAGATGAATAAAGAAAGAAGATGTGAAACACACACACACACACACACACACACACACACATATAAACTGGGATATTACTCAGCCATAAGAAACAATGGAATCTTGCCATTTGCTATGACAGGAACCTAGAAGGTGTTACGCTAAGTGAAATAAGTCAGAGAAAGACACTCTATGATTTCACTTTTATGTAAAACCTAAGAAAACAAAAGAAACACAACAGGACTCACAGATGAAAGGAACAGACTGATATTTGAGGGGGATGGGGAATGAGTGAAATAGGTGAAGGGGATTAAAATGTACAAACTTCTAGTTATAAATAAGTCATGTAAAGTACAGCATAGGGAATTTAGTCAATAATATAACTGGTAACAGATAGTAACTAGACTTAACCTCTATCGTATTCTAAAGTATTTAAATTACGTTAGTTAAACCAAAGTTAGAACACTTGAAACTAATATTATATTGTGTATCAGCTATATGTCAATAAAAAATTAAAATGAAATAAAATAGAATAAAACCATTTTAAGTGAATTCAGGTGTCACTTAACCATAACAGTGTGGAATTTTAATTATATTTATACCTATGTAATGTAAGAAATCTAAGAATTAATTTAAGTAAATATATTTGAAAATACCTGTTATTAAATGTGATTTCATATAATTATCAAATACTATAATAACCATGAAAATTTCCAAATATAAGCCTGTGGCAGCTGACATTGAGAAAATATATAAAATAATGGGTTCTCAATTATTAGTCATGCTTGCATAAATATATTTTCTTATATTTTTTATTTTTCAATATTATAAATTATAGAACAAAACTTTATAAAACAGCTAATTTTATGTGGATTTTAATGATAAAACAACACAAATTTAAACAAAAGATCTCAGTATATGGTTTTGTCATTCAGTCTTCCTTACTACTGAAATAATTTAATATTCATCAGTGAAGATCCCTTTTAGTATGGGCAGAAAAATTTGGGTTGAAGCTAAACAGGGCGTGCTTACTTGGGGCAACAAAATCAACATAATTTAAATAATATTTATTTTTTCTTCTATGTAAACATATATAATGATTAAATAAATAAATCATGCATAATTTACATATTAGGCTGAAAGTTTTATAAGAGGAAGAGTCATAAGAGAAAAAGTTCAAGAAGCTGCAGTATGTAAAAAATTCTACATTAATTGGTGTTAGATGTTACTAGATTTTGTGAGCAAATAAAAGAAATCTGAAGTTCTCTCAAAACTCTCAGTTCTTACAGGGTTATTCATGCATCCTCAAAATATTTGCCACTTTTCCTTATAGAAATTAATATATTCTTTGTAAAAAATTATCGTGCTTTATTCAGAAATAAAGCATTTTAAAACTATCATACTTAATTGTCTCAAACTGTTTTTACTTTTTTCTTGACTAAGTTGCACTCACAGAGAGAACACCCACTAACTCATCCAAGCAGTTGTCATCAGCTCTACCTGGTTCAGCCACAGTAGGAGACATACTTGATTTCGATAAGAAGTTGTTCATAATTGTATATGCTTAGATATAACTGCTCCACTCAGGGGTCAGCCACCCACTAGGTAGTAGACCACTGGTCAATAAACTTAGTTATCTGCATACGCCCCATTTCTGTTTTACCCACTGGTCTTTAGAATATTGTTCATCTTAATTATACCAAAGTCAGGTGGTTTCAGGACTCAAATTATACTCTTTATAAGAAATTGAATCCACAAAAAATAAATTGTATATTTGTTTAATGAGTTCTCAGAACATGTCAAACATTTCAAAAGTTATATATCATAAAACCTGTTTTCCTAAAGTGTGCATACAATGGAATTTGGTGATGATTCAGTTATCAGATGTGAACTTCAGCAAATTGTTTTCTCCCTCCATTAAGAGACTGATGATGACAACGGACTATTTCATAACATGTGTGATATACTTAAGAGAAAGAAATTCAATAAGGTATTATTGTCTTGGTGAGCCAATATGCTGGGTTCTTGGGTTTAAAGCTGGAGAGTAACTCCTCTGTGAATGTTTCCTTAGTCTTTCAGAGGATCGACTCACACTTTCTGATGCCTTTCCTTATGTACCTCTCTGTTGAGAGTTACAACAGTATATGCAGTTGTATTAATCAGAAGTCTTTCAGTCCCATGAATGAAATCTAACTAAAATTTGCTTCATCAAAAAGAAATGTTTATGACTAATGGACTGGAGCTGAAAGGCAACCATAGCGTAGGGTATAATTTGAGTGTTTCAAATGTTGTTATCAAGGCTCTTTTTCTCCATCTCTTGCTTCCTTTTGTATATTTTTTTTTTCTCAGACTGAAGATTTCCATGTGGGACAAAATTTATCTAAGGAGTGCTCCAAGTCTCTATCATTAGAGCATAACTGAGCTTGGTTCAAATGCCTGGCCCTGGAGCAATCACTGTAGCAAATGGAGAAGATTTATTTGCTAGTTTATACTATATAGCCAACCCAAAGGTACAGGGACTAATAACCCCATCAGGACCACATAGAATAGGGAAAGGTTGTTCCTCAAATACCAAGGACAGATTTTTTTATCCTGAGTTAAGGGACACTGCCAAACAGAAATGATGATTATCTTGTGAAGAAATTATTCTTTTGATTCTAACCTGTGAATTCCTTGGGGATGGAGATATTACCTTCATTTTATTTCTACATTATCTAAAAGTGAGTACACTCTATATATGTGTTCAGTGAAAATTGTGGGTGTAATCTAAACTAAAATAGACTAGTCAAAGAAGGCCTCACTGGAAAGTCCTCACTGTAAACCTGAGCAAAACCTGAAGAAGGTAAGGGACCACCATGGTATATTTGTCAAAACTAGGAAACACACTGATTACTTCAGACTTTTATTCACATTCAGTAGTTCCTTTAATGTCTTTTTCCTGTTTCAGGGTCCAGTCCCAGAAACCATTTGCATTTAGTTGCCATGTTGCCTAGTCTCTGCTGGCCTATGACAGACAACCTTTCCTTATTTCATGAGGTCGACAGTTTTGTGGAGTATTGGTTAGGGGCAGAAAGCCCCTCAATATGAATGTGTCTGATATTTTTCTTAGGACTAGACTTGGACTTTTGCTTCTTGGAGGGGATACCATCGAGGCAGTATGCTTTTTGAAGTTAGAAGAAAACAGATCCTGTTAGCTGATAAAATGAGTCGGTAGAGAGGGGAGATTTAATGATGTTCAAGTAAGAGGGTACTACTGTCAGAGTCATGCCTTCGAGCACACAAGAAGAAACAGGATTTAGAACCCAGAGGGAGAAATTGGCCTTAGATGAAAAAAGGATGGTTTATTCATAATTAAAGGAAAGGCTGACACAGTTTGTGAGCACAGAGGCATGAAGGAGAGAGCATGTGGTGGTAACAGCTTAGGCACATCTTCTTTTAATTGTGTGTTAGTTTTCCATTGCTATGTAACAAATGATCATAAATTTAACAGCTTAACACAACAAATATTTTATTATCCCTCAGTTTCTGTGAGTCAGGATACACGGCATGGCCTACCTGGATTCTCAGCTCCAGGATCTTGTAGGACTGTACCTAAGGTGCTAGCTGGTGTTGAGGAAAATGTAAAGCTGAGTCCTCTTCTCAGCACATGTGGCTGCTGGGGGAATTCATTTCCTTGAAGATGTTGACTCGTGGTGGTTTGCTTCTTGTCAGTTAGAGAGTATCTCTAAGGGCTTGTCTCTTATCTTTGGACTTTTTTTTTAAAAAAGGTCTCACTTGATCAAACCACAAAGGACTAATTACCTTTTGATTAACTTAAAACCAATTGAATAGGTATCTCAATTATATCCTCAAAATTCCTTCACCTTTGCCATACAACAATTGCAGGGATGATAACCCATTAACTGTGCTGTACTCTGTTAGAAATAAATAATAGACCCTGCTAACACTTATGGGAAGGGGATTATAGAAGAGCATGGCTCATTGGACGTTAACATTCTTAATTAAGTAAGAAGCGAGATCACAAATTGGACAGAGAAAGTGGTGGAGGTTTCCAGAAATGGGAGAAAAGGATGACCTATATCTAAGAATGTGTACTTTTGACTAATATTTTCAAGATTTCTCCAGCATGTAGTTTCCTTGGATAATGGCTTATTCAACCCAATCATCACACTTTTGTCAATTACTTAATATTCTGAATGGTATTTATGGGACTTTATCACAAATAGCAAGAAAAGAATTGGCTCTACTTTTTTTTTTTTTTTTTTTTTGCTTCTGCTGTCTTTCTTAAGATTGAATGACCTATGAGGAATTATGATTAATGGAGAAATGAGGTTAATATTCAACACATAGTTTTCTAAATCTTAATATTGATTGAAAAGCATGTCAATATTTACTTTTTAAAAAATTTCTGGTGCGTGTTCTCTTTTAATAGCTGCGTTAAATTTAGCAAAACATTTAGTGGAAAGAGCACAGGGATTATGCAAATAGCTCAGAAGCTATGACTATCTCAAACATTATACTGTTAGAGTAAATGACTGATTACAAGTCTGTTTAATTGGGACACTTCTAGAATTTCTGCCACTAATGTGTTTAATCAACAAAATAGCTTTACTTTTATGTAAGCAATGGAGGTTTTTTTGTTTTGTTTGCATTACAGAACTTCTCTGAAATTTACTTTGTATAAAAGTGTCAGAAAAAACCCCCAAACTTATGAAATAAAACTATAATTTTATTTTTAATGTTTTAATTAATGAAGATTAAAAAAGAAATTATATATGCCAATATTACTTAGTTATAACCATCATATCATGGAACACATCTACAATTTTCTTGCCAGTAGCTCAAAAGGAATAAGATAACAATAAATGTCCATGAACAGAAAACTTTATGTAACACATCATTTTGTATATGCAAAGCTTCATATATATCTGTCTTCAACAAATATTTAATTTGCATCTACTCTGTGTCAGATACTGAGAGTGTAAAGGTGGAAAAGTTATATACCCTGAGGTTTCAAAGTTATGAAGAATGCTACATTTCATTAAATTTAGTGTTGGGCCCATCACTGCCTTTAAAAAATAATAATATAATTATCTTTCATATTCTCTTTCTATATGTGATATATTTATATTCTTAAGTGAAACCAAAGATATTTCCCACCCCTAGAAAGATACTCACTGATGAAACTTATCTCAATACAAAGTAGTAAGCACTACAATAGAAGTATACTCAGAGTTCCTTAACCTAAGAGCAGGGAAATTGTCGGGCATAGGGAAATACTTTTAGATAAGTTGGCCCCATAGTAGAATGACATAGTTTGTTCAGACCCATCTCTACTCAGTTGTGGGGCATTTGACAACTTCTGTAATATTGTTTATTCAACTATAAAACAAAAGCTACCTCTATGTTGGATGAGTATTATATGAAATAACATGTATAACACTTTAACAGAGTTTGATATACATTAGATACCAGTTAAAAATATTTGCTTCCTTTCTTCCTTTTTTTTTCTATTCCATTCTCATTCTTTTTCAAGGAGGAGTAAATAGATGAGAAGTAATGAAAAAGACATTACACACACACACATAAACACACACACACACACACACACACTCATTTTCATGGGGTTCTGAAATAGCAAGTGGTGTTTGGGAACCCCATTGAAGTAAAATATTATTGTAACAAAAATTTTGAGGGAGAAAATGAACCAGGAGATGAGCCTGTTGATGTAAGCATAGAACAGTAATGGGACATCTTATATGCCTTGTGAAGTTTATGCTTTATTCTAGAGGAAATTGGCAGTCACTTAAAGGATTTGAAGCAAGAGAATGACCTAGACTCTGGGTCTAGATATTGACTTGTATTAGGCAAACTACAGGTACATAAACTAGTTGAGAAGGTCTAAAAGGCCAAGTAAAAAATGATGATGTCCTAGGTATGCTCAGAAGTTATTCAGATGGAAAGTAGCATAAATATTTAGGGAATATCTAGAGAAAAAATGTAGCAGTACTTACTGGCTGATGTGGCTTAGGGCACTGAGAGACTGTGTTAAGGCAAAGAATGACTCCACGCTTTTGGTTGTATGGTATGAATGGCAGTGTTATGAATTGAGATAGGGAAGAGAAAATGAGGAGAGAAGAGAAATTCTACTAACTAGTGAAAGTGACAATGTTGGCCATAGTGTAAAGATATGTTTAACTTTATAAGAAATTGACAATTTTTGAAAGGTGGGGAAATCTTTTATACTAGCACCAGAAAAGTATGAGTGCTTTAGCATTTTTTTAAATTTTAGTCATTTGTATGACTGTGTAGTAGTACCATACTGTAAGCTTAAAAAATACTAATATACAGACAATTCATCCGTTTTTGTTGTTATTGTTGTTGTTGTTTGTTTTTACTGTATATGTTGAGTTGAGAGGAGTTATATAGCTCTGTGAATTTTGGGAAATGTATAGTGCTGTTTAGTAAGCAAATGTCTTGTGCTGTTCCTTTGTAATGAAGCCCCTGTCCCCAACTCCTAGGTCCCCCTTAGGGACCACCAATCTATTTTGCTTTTTTCAGAATATCATAGAAGTAGAAACATAAAATTTATACAGACTTCCTCTGCTACTGAAAAGTTGGCTTTATGCCACTTTTTCTTTTACGAAAGACCTACACTAGTATCTATTTTCTCGAACCAAAAGAAATTTGTAGAGGATTTTCACTTTTGTGAAATGGTAATTACTTCTTTGCTTTATGTGATTTTATCTCACAAGGGTTTCATAGGCATGTTCTGCTTTTGGATAAGCAGGGGAATACCTGTAATCCTTGGTAGCTGACTTCTTTCACTTAGCACAATATACTGGGATTTATCCATGTGTATCAGTGTTCTATTATTTTTCATTGCTTAACAATATTTTATGAATGGACCAAAATTCACCGATGGACAATTTGGTTCTTATTTGGAGCATAAAAATGATAGGGATGGCCAACATTTATTGAACATTATTAGCATGTTTTGGAATGATTTTAGACAATTTATTTGTATTAACATATTTAATATCTACAACAATGTTATTTGAAAGGCAAAAGTTAATAAAATAGAAAGAGTAATAAAATCCAGAGTGGATGGCAGATGATAATTTTAAGATTTGTATGATTTTATTAAATCTTTTTTTTTCAGATAGTTTTTATGTCTGTAGAAATGCAGACTTTTCATTTTTTGTTTTGGTTTTGATGCTATTGATAACCCCAAAATAGTAATAGTTCTAAATAGCAATCCTAGTTATTTCCAATCCAATGCCTTCATTTTAAAGATATGGAAACCAGACAGATGAGTTATCAGTAAACATTTTGGTCTCCTTTTTTTGTGAATAAATGGTGATCTATGGCTAATGTACTACCAAATCAGCAAATGCAAATGCTTTTCTGTATAAAATTGTGAGCTGCATAATTTCATTTTCCCTCCCTTCTGAAACCAATATATACTTCACTCAGCCTTTCATTTTGATTATTTATAAGAAAACTTGTTATGTATACAGCTGATTGAGTATGAGGGATCAAAAAATGTAAACTGCATCACCTAAACCATAATGTTTTGCTAAAAACTTTAAGTATTTTGAAAGGAGGAAGCTAGTGTCTTACGTGTATCCCCTTCACCATTACACTCTCTGGCAAAAATTCAAGAAATATTAGTGAATATTCAAAAAATTGTGGAAATTACTTGAAAGATACACACATGGACTATTCACTTTTTGAGATAAATGGATGGCTGAGTGGGTGGGTGGGTGGATGGATGGATAAATATAAAAATGCTTTTAGTGATTGTGCTTTAGCATGAGACTGCAATCACATATTCTAGAGATATTTATAAGAAAAAGCCTTATGAAATTTGGCCTTGGCATATTATAAGGAAGGCATTGATATAAAGACATTGTTCATACAGTATCTTCTGAGAACTCTCAAAAAGAAATTTCTCTTAATAATATATATATATATATATATATATATATAGTTGACACACATTACATTAGTTTCAGGTGTACAGCATAGTGATTTGACAAATCTATACATTATGCTAGGTTTACCACAAGCATAGCTACCATCTTTCACCATACAATACTATTATAATACCATTGACTATACTCCTTATAATGTACCTTTCATCCGTGTGATTTCTTTATTCCATAACTGGAAGCCTGTCTTTCCAAACCACTCCCCTTTACCCATTTTGCTCATACCCCCACCCCTCTCCCTTCTGGCAACCAATAGTTTTATTTATGTGTCAGTTTCTGCTTACTTGTTCATTTTTATTTTTTAAATTCCACATAAAAGTGAAACTGTATGGTATTTGTCTTTTGTCTATCTGACTTATTTAGCACAATACTCTGTATGTCCATCCATGTCATTGCAAATGGCAAGATCTCATTCTTTTTATGGCTGAATAATATTACTTTGTATATATTTACCACATCTTCTTTACCCATAGATAGACACCTTGGTTGCTTCCTTATCTTGGCTACTGTAAGTAATGCCAAACAAGGATGCAAATATCTTTTCAAATTAATGTTTTCATTTCTGTGGGTAAATACCCAGTAGTGGAATTACTGAATCATATGGTGTTTCAATTTTTAATGTTTTACAAAACTCCCACAGTGGCTGTACCAACTTACATTCCCACCAACAGTTCATGAGGGTTCCCTTTTTCTCTGCATCCTTGACATTTTTTTTTTTTTTTTAATTCTAGCCATTCTGATAGGTATAAGGTGATGTGTTATTGTTAGTTGGGTTAGCACTTCCTGGTGATTAGTGATGTTGAGCATCTTTTCATGTTTTTGCTGGTCATCTGTATATCTTCTTTGAGAAAATATCTATTCATGTCCTTGGCCCATTTTTTAAATCGGATTTGTTTTATTGATGTTGAATTGTCTAAGTTTGGATCTTATATTTTGGATATTAATCCCTTATTGGATATTGCAAATACCTTTTCCCATTCAGTAGCGAGCTATTTCGTTTTGCTAGTTTCCTCTGCTGTGCAAAAACTTTTTATTTTGGCATAGTCCAGTATTTTTTCATTTCCCTTGCCTAAGGAGACATATCCACAAATATGTTGCTAGAGTTAAGGTCGAAGAAATACTGCCTATTTTGTTCTAGGAGTGTTCTGCTTTTAGGTCATCATGATTAGGTCTTTAATCCATTTTACTTTTGTGTATTGTGTAAGAAAGTGGTCTAGTTTTCCTAGTACCATTTATTGAAGAAACCTTTTTTTCCATTGTAGTCTTACCTTTGTCATAATTAATTGACCACATAAGTGTGGGTTTATATCTGAACTTTCTATTCTGTTCCATAGATCTATGTGTCTGTTTTTGTGCCAGTGTCATACTGTCTGGGTTACTAGTTTTGTAGTATATTTTGGTATCTGGGAAAGTTTTGTTCTTTCAAGACTGATTTTGCTATTTGGGTTTTAATGTGGTCCCATATATTTCTTAATATTATTGTAGTCCTGTGAAAAATGCTGTTGTCATTTTGATAGAGATTTCATTGATCTGTAGATTGCTTTGGGTAGTATGGACATTTTAGCGATATTATTCCAATCCAGGAGTATGGGATATCTTTCCATTTGTTTGTGTTATCTTCAATTTCTCTCATCAGTGTTTTAGTTTTCAGAATACAGATCTTTCATCTCTTTAGTTTATTCCAAGGTATTTTTTTTAATATGGTTTAAATGGATTGTTTTAATTTCTCTCTTGTCATTAACATATAGAAAGATGACAGATTTCTGTATGTTTGTATCCTGCACCTTTACTGAATTCACATATTTCTAGTAGTTTTTTAGGGGAGCCTGTAGGTTTTCTGTGTTTTGTATCATGTCACCTGTAAATAGTTTTTCTTTCTTAACCAATTTAGATGCCTTTTATTTCTTGTTGATTGTTGTGGCTAGACTCATTTGAATAAATGTGGGAAGAGTGGATGGACATCCTTAAGACAGCCATACTTTTCTTGAGAAATCTGTATCTTACTCTGAGTATGGCACAATATGTAGATGATTAGATTTTATTTTTCATATTGGCTACTCAAAAGCTTAAATTTGTGGTCACCAGTATAGCAGTGTATTTACCATAATATTGTTTTCCTGTTAATGCTGGGTTCAATGTGTATTCCTATTCTTGTTCCACTTCAACTGAGACTTTTTTGTCACGTTATATATTCTAACAGATCACTAATATCCTCTTTGAAACAAAACAGAATCGAAAGGCAGGCAAGTTGAGAGTTAGAAAGAAAGGTTGAATAACAGGCATCAAAAAGGCAGAAAATAGGTTACAAAAATGGGGGCTATAATTAAAGGCAATTATGGTGTTTTCTACTTACTTTCCAGGCTCCAAACATGGATCTATATCGAATAGCAAAAGAATGAAAGCATTGGTCCTTCTCGGTAAATAAAATTAATTCACATCAGCCATTCAAAAAGCCAAATTAGAATAAATAATAAATGAAGTTTGGTCTTGGCATATTGGTCCTGGCTAAGAGACATGCACCTCATTGTTGGGGTGCTTTATTTCTGATCTCCTGTAAGATCAGGGAAAAGTTATCATACAATCAGAACCTTCATGGATTCACTTTCATTGAGTTTCATTATATACTTAGAACTTGTCCAATAATCATCACAATAACTAGTCATATGAAATCCTCTTGAGTGTAATGTTATGAAAAATGTTTTCAATAATTTTATATTCTATCAGAGGTCACAAATTAGTGATCCCTCCAAGCAAATATTTTAAAAGTCTTTTCTGGTATTTGCCAACATGTTATAATTAGAAAAAATTTACACTCATATGGGCATACATACTTCCTCATTTTAGTTTCCCATACCTACAAAATGAATTGAGAGCTGATTAGCAACTACTCCTTTTAGTTGAGAGTGGTCCACAGTTCCTAGGACTCTCTATGGTCTTAAACCTGATGCATTTATTTATAGTACATTACCTGACAGGTTCCTATAGGTTTTTACATTATTTATTTATTTATTTATTTATTTATTTTTAGATTTTATTATTATTATTTTTTAAGATTTTATTTATTTGACAGAGCGAGATCACAAATAGGCGGAGAGGCAAGGAGAGAGAGAGAGAGAGAGGAGCAGGCTCCCTGCCGAGCAGAAAGCCTGATGTGGGACTCGATCCCAGGACCCTGAGATCATGACCTGAGCTGAAGGCAGAGGCTTAACCCACTGAGCCACCCAGGTGCCCCTACATTATTTTTTTTAAACCATAGGTATAATGCCAATTGGAAAAATTTTTTAGTTTTTTTTATATAGTTGATACATGTTACATTATTTTGAGGTGTACAATATAGTGACTCAACAACTCTATATGTTATGTTGTGCTCACCATAAGTATAGCTACCATCTGTCAGCATACAGCATTATACACAGTACCACTGACTATATTCCCTATGCTTTACCTTTTATTTTAAATTGTGATGACAACATAGAGTTTACCTTGTAAAGGAGATGCTCCTTTCCTGGTCAAAAAAACAAAACCATATAACATCTTGTATTAACTACTCAGAAGCTCAATACCAAATATGCAGTCAGCTATATATGCTAGCATGTATATAGATGTATATTCTTCCTAAATTCCCATCTTTCATTGTTCATATACTTTAAAATTCGTTTTATGGAAAAAATACTTTAAATCCTGTTTTCAAAATGAGTATACATTTTAAAAAGAGAAAGCATTACCTACACTCTACGTAAGAATGATTAAAATAAAAAGAAAACAATGAAATATTATACATTAAAAGAATATTTTATTGGGGGATTATATTGTCTTTAGCTAAGAATACATAATACTCATGAGGAAAAACAGAATTTAAGCTCAGCTACTATTCATAAAATGAATGTCAACATTTTTTTTTTACAAGACAGCTAAAAAGTCAAGAGCATAATTTCCAGTAATGTACTTTAATATAACACCAAATTTTCAAGTAAGAATTCAGCAGCCTTGCAGTTAGCTTTTTACATGAAACCAGAGATTAGACTGAGCTATTTTAATATGAATGGCTTAATAGACTGCCACATGGCTAAAGAATCTAAGTAATTAAAAACAATACATAGAATGGCAGCATTAGTAAATACAAACTTACTACATCCAAAAAACATTCTGACATACTACCCTTAGGTGACTGTGTTTAAATATATAAATTTCTAAATTTTATTGCATTTATTACAAGTGAATTTCTTCTAGTTTTCTCTTTTGTATTTGTTTCAAAATCAGGGTAAAGATCATATTACACTAGACATTACCAAATTAATAGTGTTTTCATAATGGCTTTTGTAAAACTGACTCATACTTTTATGCATAAATATAATTAATGTATTTTAAATGTAATTAGCTAAAGTGTCACTTTATTTCATGTTTACAACAATCTTTGCTCAGATTAACCAATTCTTTCAAAAAATCAAAAACAAGGCATGATGATACAAATCATATACCATAGTACACCATTTCCTTATGTCATAAAATATTCATTTCATGGGGTCTTTTCTAAAAGGCTCTTTAACTTTGATTGAATTTATGGTTAATTTTATGTAAATTGAGAAACTTAAAATATGTAAGATGCTTTTAAATGAAGTCTAGAACATCCAAAATAGTGCTACTATGTTTTAACTTCACTAAATTTTAGATCTGTGACCATATACTTCTTTTTTTCTTTTTATATCATAAATTATGTAACAATAACAACAAAAACTAACCACATTGAAAAATGTTCCCCTCGTCATTGATGAAATATAATAGGACTACTATTAAGTTCTTTGATTGGACTACAATGAATCTCTAAAGTAATTAAGCAATGTAGCACTTGAATTCTCAAGAATGGTAATCTTAAAGGAAGCGTACAATAACATTTAGACTTTATGTGGATATATAGCAAAGTCAGTAAAGAATTTTACCTGAATGAATAAACTTTTTTGCTTGTGGTTAGGTCCATTTTTCATTTGGAAATTATAGATATTTATAAAAAAATAACTGCAATTTTGTTGATCATAAATAAAGTATTGCTTCTATACTGTGGGGCATGAGGGTGTTCTACCTTGATTCAAAATTTAGATATAGACTTTTAAGAGCTGTTTCTGTAGACACTATAGAATTCAGGAACCCTCATCTTTAACTGGTCAGTATGAAAAAGTGCATGGTTATAAACTTGATAGATTCTCTCGTGGTTTGTTAGGGTAAGATTTCCCAAAAGAGTTAGAGCTAACAGAGGATCATGCCCAAAGAATAAAAAATAACACCTCTACCCGCTACCCCCAAAACATTTTGTGTGTGTTATATACATTTTAAAATGTATATACAGTTAAAGATACAGACTTTGTAAGTGCTGCATATCTCAAATAGAGAAAATATATTCTTATGAATGAATACTACTTTTCATCTGCTAATCAGAAATTAAATATTTCATAAATAGAAAGGAACACATTTTTATACCTAAGATACACTAATTCATGTATGCTTTTATTAAATGAAAGTTAATTACTCCATATAACAAAAGTCTTTTACTTTTAAAACAGAAAAAAAGTTAACATACAACTTAAACATTAATAACAGCAGTTTTTGACAATATTTGTCTTTAAGGAGAACAATAAAACCAAGATTATGTTCTATACAGTCAAAATAGACTGATTAAACCATAAAAGAATTGTGATTCATGCATTGCACATATTACACTGTTTAAAAGTTATTTTAGTTTAATGAAGTCACACCTAGATAGTTTAAATTAGGCAATCAGTTCTTTGCTTTTATTTGTGATCAAAATGATTTAAACTGTGTTATAAGTCAAATGATAAAGGCAGCTGTAATGAGTACCTGAGGAAGACTTATGAAATTAGAGATAATTCCTCCCGTTTTTTTAAAACAGGCAAAAAGACACAGGGTTTTCATATAATTATAAATTCTTAAACTCTTATGAGGTCAGATTCCAAACATTCTTCCCTTGAGAAAAAAATCTGTTTTACTTTGAAATCTGATCCTCACTGGCTGGTTGGAGTAATGTGTTGGGAACCACAACAAAGCCCAGAGGTAAAGAGTGCTGTAGTAGATGATCTAGGTCTGCAGTGGAAGCAAGACAGAAAGTGGTAGTATTCACACTGAGTATTTGTTGACCTTGTTTTTATACGCTTTCTCTTAATCTTGAACTATTTCATAAAATTTTCTGTCACAGCAGGTTCAAATATACAGTATAAGCAATGACAAAATTCCTCTCTAGTAATTTCTCTAAATTTAATAAAATACGGTGTAAGTGATTATTAGGCATGATACATTTAGAGTTTATTCCTGTGATAACACATAGTAGCTACATGGATATAAGAAAAAAAAAATCCACAGGTCATATCTGTGTGAATGTTCCTATGAAAGCCTTGGTTATATCATTATAGTGATTTATTCTTGTAATTTCCTCTAGAAAGTAAGTTACTACTATTGCGCAAATTCCTCATGGCCTGATCATTCTCTGAGAAACGGCAAATTCTTAATTTATAAATAAGTTTAACATTAGTTATACCTTTTTTCAAAGGAAAGATATTTTCCTTGAAAATCACTGGCTAAAATAAATTTCATCATCTAATGGGCTATGTATGATAAATTCTACAGTTACTTTATTTCCAAATATCTCTAAAACGTGGAGATTTATATCTATTATTGTTCAGTATTGTTTCTCTTTAGCAAATTAAGTATCTAAGAAATAATATTCTTGTAATAGCATATATATATTTTAGAGTTCTGGTTAACTATAAGAACTGAAGGATAACGTATAATCTATTAAAGAGATCCATTTTCAGCATATATGTGGATTAATTTGTCACAATAGGACAATCAACTGATCACAAGTATTGAATCTGGTAGATACCATGAAAGCATGTTTTTACATGGGGATATATTGTCTTTCAAATGAAATTACTGCCATCATTAAGTATTAAACTTACAAGTCAAACTTCAGGAATGAATTTAAGATATAAGAGAATTTTCATTTCCGTGTTCCTAAAATGCTAAGTAAATGTTCCCTATTTTGGTAAAAACAGCTTAAATATTAGGAAGGAAACCCAATGATAGTATCAACTTTTTTCTTTCTTTCTAAAAGTTGGTCTCTGATTAAAAACATGAATAGAATAACAAGTTAAAGATTGACAGGTTATCCAAAAACTGGTATTTTGGGCATTCTATCTCATAATTGTGAACCAACTATGTTTTCTTAATACAGAAGCATGAAAGAACTTACCATAGCTTCTAAAATCTGGAATTTAGCATTGTAAAGCAGGCGTATTAGGCATGCAAAACACCTAGCATGCTATAAGTAATAAAAAAATCCTCAAAGGATGATGCATATTGTGCTATAGAAAGGAGGCCTTCCAAACACAATGTGATTCACAGTAAGGCTTAAGTTGTGTTTTTATTTTCCTTAAGAATTTTTATTGCAGACCTTATTGTGTTAGTGAATACTCTGGATGACTGAATCATTGGGGAAAAAGTCTAAATGAAACATGTGCACGATCTTTTAGGTCCTATTTTCTTCACTAGACATACCCAATATACACAATCTATTTCTTTGGGCCCAGAATACAAGAAGGATTTAACCGTACACTAATTATTTATGTAATACAGTTTTGTGTGAGATAAAAACTTGTAGCAAATTATGCCACAGGGAATGTTATTTGCACAGTTTTTCTCTCAGATATTTTTTCAGTGCAGCATTGTGAGGGGTGGCAATGATGATATCACAATCTTTTTTAAAAAGTGCAAATTCTTTTTATTATGGGGATAACTGCCAATCAGTACACACTTAAAACAAAAGGTACTTAATGCATTAAGAAAGAGGCAGCTTCTGATCTGATGCATAAGTTGCTCTTTCTTTACTGTATTTTTCAGACCACTTGCGAGTCAGTTCTAGATAAAGACTTGGTTTATGAGGCCGGTAATCCAGGTACACGGTATTACTCGTTCTTTTGGGAATGGCTTTTTCAATCTGAGTTCCTTCATGCCACTCATTGAAAGAGGTGATAGAAATCACACTGGGGTGAGCATGGAGTGCAGCCCCCAGAGCAGTTTCATAGTACTTCCCGCTGATTCGGTTTCGAGTGTTTTGAGCATTCCATGGGCGGATGCTGGTATCTATATATCCTGGGCCCACACTTGGGATAAACAGTAGGTTGAACTGATCACAGAAAAATTTTAGCCTCGCCCAGTTCTCATACGATGAGCCATAAGTAAAGCCATTTGTGGCAAAATATGTGTAAATTCCATCAAAACCTCCTTGAAGAATATCATATCTATGTTTGCTTTCTACTAGAAGTGCAATAAACAGTCCATCATAAGGAGAATTGCGGATGCTCCGAGACCCTGTGATGGTTAACAAATTGGCCCATTTTTCAGGCTTTGTGATATAGGAATCATAGATATAAAACATAGGAAGAGCACTGCCAGTCTTAGTCTTGTACCTATAAAAGGCCGGATGATTTCCATATCTAGAATACAAAAATATGTAAAAGTGAAGTGAATATCTGTAACTCATTTTCCACAGACAATAACTGTTTCTATATTGAAGATGAAGGTAATCAGCACAGCATATTGTTCACTTTCTTTGGGGGATCAGTCATATTAAGGATAATCATTAAAAATGCATTTTCAATTTTGTAGATAAGTAATGTCTTGATGTATCCAGTATCTCATTTTTTCTAACAAGAAATTATCTTATATTGAGGTTTACAAATGATGACCAACACCATAAAAAGCCCATTTTCTATATGAATATGTCAACTGCTATTCCTGCTGACAAGTTTCCTTTTATGAGTATTGTATCTGTCACAGGTTCTTATCAGTAAAATCCTTGAACAAAATGAAGCTGTATTAATTTTTTCCTTATAATCAGAATAAATAAAAATGAAAATATTGGATGTGGGTCCATAGATATAAAGCAGTTAACATTTCATAATTTGAACCTTCTTTTAAAAAGATAATCTGTATTCGTGATTTATAGAATACCAATTTAAAATGTCAGACAGCAAATCATAAATAGCTTAATAAACATATAAACAGTAAATAATCTATACAGAAAGTGAATTATAAGGAATTTCAGAAATGTTCCTCAAAATGAGTATTTACTACAAAATTTAATTTTAATATATGAGACCATAAGTCATTCAAATCTCAAATATAATTTAAATGTACTCGCTATCATTGGATCACAAAACAGTAATTATAAACACATAAGAAACTCACTTGTCTATAATATATTTGACATTTTTGTACATGTTTTGATCATCTCGATTGCTGTATGGTTCAATGTGAAAAGTGACCTAAAACAAAACAAAAAAAGAGATTAGAAAAAATTATCTATGATGTAAAAATAAAAATGAAAGTGTACTTCATATTTTTAATAATTTAAGATGAATACTTATTGGATATAAACATTATTAACAGGGAATTCTAGCAGAGAAAGCTCACAGTAACATTGTTACTGTGAAAAAAATATGCCTATTAGTTTATATTCTCACAACCCCCTAACATAGTTACTAAGTGAGGCAGACTGCTGGAGGCAAAATAAGCAATCAGAATTCAGAACTCAAAAGTTTGAAGGCCATGCAATACTTCTTCCTGTATGTTTATTTTTTATAAAATAGGGATATATTCTACATCCAGACATGTTTCTGTGAAAAGAACATGGTCCAGAAAAATCTGGATTCTTTTCCCAGGTGTGACCAATCACAATTTTTTTTTAAAAAGATTTATTTAAGAGAGAATGAGCATGTACCAGTGTGGGGAGGGGCAGAGAAAGAGAATCTCAAACAGACTCCTTGCCAAACCAGGAGGCTGCTTGGGGGCTAGATCCCACCAACCATGATCATGAGATCATGACCTGAGCAGAAACTGAGAGTCGGATAGCAAAGTCCTCTACCATTAAAACACCAGTTCACAAAATAATCTACATTTAATGTGTACTATTACTCGAAGAATTTATCACAAAATTACTGGAAAAATATCCACTAGTACTATGAATGCTTGTTATTGATATGGTTTATACATCTCTACCATGATTGCAGAAAGCAGTAACCAAAGTATTTACTAACTACTGTGCAAAGAAGATTCATTTTTAGTTTAAAAAAAAGTTATCTATAAATCAAGAAAAACTAATTATGGCTAGTAAAACCATTTTGTATGATACTAACTAATAGTGTAGATTGTCAGATGTGTAAATCAAATAGGAGATTTTTCACTTTTATTACTAACTTTAACTGAATTACCAGTAGCTATTAAACGTCTTTATGACAATCTAATAAACAACTTGATGTTACTCTAATTTTAGGGTTTAGTCTCTTTGAAACATGTATGGAATTAGAAACTTCTATGCTACTGCAATATAAAATGCCTTTGTTTTGGGGCCACTGGGTGGCACAGCTGACTCGACTGAACATCCCACTCCTGGTTTTAGCTCAGTTGTGATCTCAACACGGTGGCATCAGGCTTGGGCTGCTGCTCAGCACAGTCTGCTTGGGATTCTCTCTCGCTCTCCCTGTGCCCCTCCCTCTCATGCTCTCTCTCTAAAACAAATCAATCTTTGAAATGCTTTTGTTGTCAATTACCCAATTAAAGTAAAATGAATAAATAACAAGAATACTATGAATAATGAATAATAAAATGGATTTTACTAGCCACAGAATTTTAAAGTCAGAGCATTTAGTGAAAATATTCCCTACTTTGTATATTATTGAAATCTCATTTTATTTTTTTTTAAAGATTTTATTTATTTATTTGACAGAGAGGGAAATCACAAGTAGGCAGAGACGCAGACAGAGAGAGAGGGAAGCAGGCTCCCTGCTGAGCAGAGAGCCCGATGCGGGGCTCAATCCCAGGACTCTGAGATCATGACCTGAGCCGAATATTTTCATTTAGTGAAAATATTCCCTACTTTGTATATTATTGAAATCTCATTTTATTTTTTTTTAAAGATTTTATTTATTTATTTGACAGAGAGGTAAATCACAAGTAGGCAGAGACGCAGACAGAGAGGGGGAAGCAGGCTCCCTGCTGAGCAAAGAGCCCATGCAATGCGGGGCTCAATCCCAGGACTCTGAGATCATGACCTGAGCAGAGGCTTTAACCACCCAGGTGCCCCGAAATCTCATTTTTTTTTTTTTTTAAAGATTTTATTTATTTGACAGAGGAGAGAGATCACAGTAGGAGAGAGGAAGGGAAGAGATCACAGAGAGAGGGGAAGGGAAGCAGGCCCCCTGCCGAGCAGAGAGCCCGATGCGGGACTCGATCCCAGGACCCTGAGATCATGACCTGAGCCGAAGGCAGCGGCTTAACCCACTGAGCCACCCAGGCACCCCCGAAATCTCATTTTTTTAAAAGGGAGTTTTATCAGTAACAAAATAAGGTCAAATTCAATTCTGTATATTTAAGATTGTTAGGACAGTCACCGTTTTCAGTAACTCTAGTATTTGCTTCTTAACATCAAGTGAAAACAGAATGGCAAGGGTATAGGTATTTTCATGCTCTTATATAATGTTACCTTGGGTAATTCTCCCTTTAGAGGGGATGTTTTATTTTCTAAGCTTCCATTTTATATATATAAAGGGTGCCGTATGTCAAAATATAAATGGCATCCTTTCCTTCTTTTGTAAAGTACAGATAAGAAAAAGGCATTTTTTTTTTATTTGTTTATTTGACAGAGAGATCACAAGTAGGCAGAGAGAGAGGGAGAAGCAGGCTCTCCGCCAAGGAGAGAGCCCGATGTGGGGCTTGATCCCAGGATCCTGGGATCATGACCTGGGCCGAAGGCAGAGGCTTAACCCACTGAGCCACCCAGGCACCCCAAGAAAAAGCCATTATTGATAAATATACAATATCTTCATTTTCTCTCCTATTTAAAACTTAATTATATATTTTGTAAGTTTAATTATGATATAGTCTAGTTAATGTTTCTCTTAGACCCACATTAAAGTAACTTCATAAGAGTCATAAATGTTCCCCCATTTCATACTTCTACACTTTTGACCTTTCCAGCTCTTCTCCATCCTGAGTATACTTTCTAAAATGAACATCTGATGATCCTGGAGAGTGGGTTCAGCAACATGCTGGCATAAAATGTTCCTTCTTTAATCCACTCCCAAAATCAAAAGATTAGACATTTAAACATGAACAAAACCATCCCCATGGATGTTTTTAGACCTATCACCTTAATCCAGGGAAATTGGCAGGAGTCTCACCCACCAGAGCAGCCACTAAGGGACCTTGAATGGCCTGGGCAACCAGAGGAACCAGCCAAAATGCCTGTACCTCTCTTAAACAAAAAGGGTGAGTAGAGACTGGAATAGCATTAGAGAGAGAAACTTCCTGAGTCTAGCCTTCCCTAAAGCAGACTCCAGCATACCACTGTAATGGGGAAAAAAATAGGAGTTTGGCCGCCTAAGAGATTGTAAGATAAATTTACCTGGCACTACCCATCTGCAAAATGAAACACTGAAGAGCTCTGATTTATCTGGAACCATGACCATGGTTGGCCAATGGCCATGACCTCTCCTAGGAGCACAGGAAAAGGAAAGCAGTGAGTGCCTAGTTATGGCAACTGAAGAAAACCTTTCTCTCCCTCAGCACATAGAGTACTGTGGTGGGAGATCTATAACTGGAGGTTGGGAGGATACTGGGAAAGCAAGGGGTAAGAATTTCAAACGGTGGAAAAGGAATTGTGCTTAGCAGGGGGTACTACTCCCAGGATCATCCTACTGGGTCTGTGAGCGCACCCACAGTGCTAAACCCATACCTTCCCTCATGCTGTTAGTTCCTTGTGCAGGATGCCATGTGCCACTGTGAGAGCAGTCTCTGGTGGACAGAGAGCATGCTCAGAAACCACGCCATGCTAAAAAACAAAAGAAAGGCTTCTGACTTGGTAAATTATAAGAACCAGAGGAGACACAAAAGCTTTAAAAAACAAAACTACCCCAAAGAAGGGACAAGACTGGAGTAGATGCACCTTCATAAAAACAGAGGAAAAGGTAACAATACTATGGGACATAATACCCTATCTGCTGAAGCAATAAGCAGAATAAAGAGGTATGTACTACTTCCAAAGTACTGGTAAATATCTATAAAGGTTATGAAATATCAAGGAAATATGGCTTCACTAAAAAAGAATTTAAAACAGCTATAATGAGGAAACTCAGTAAGTTACAAGAAAATTCAGAAAGTTCAATCAAATCAGGAATTTAAAATACAAACAAAATGAGTTCTTTCCAAATTCTGGGGCTGAAATTCAGTAAATGAGATCAAGAATATAACAGAGAACATATAAAGACCACATGAAAGAATAATTGACATGGAGGATAAGAACTTTGACATAACATGGTAGAAGAAACTTAGAATTTAAATAATGAAGAAAGCCTACATGAATGGTGATTATCCATAAAAAAACCCAAATATCAGGGGCGCCTGGGTGGCTCAGTGGGTTAAGCCGCTGCCTTCGGCTCAGGTCATGATCTCAGGGTCCTGAGATCGAGTCCCACATCAGGCTCTCTGCTCAGCAGGGAGCCTGCTTCCTCCTCTCTCTCTCTGCCTGCCTCTCTGCCTACTTGTGATCTCTCTCTGTCAAATAAATAAATAAAATATTAAAAAAAAAAACAAATATCAGAATAATCAGGATTTCAGAAGAAGAGAGACAGAAAAGGGGGCAGAGAGTTTATTTTAAAAAGAATAAAACCGGAGTGCCTGGGTGGCTCAGTGGGTTAAAGCCTCTGCTTTCGGCTCAGGTCATGAACCCAGGGTCCTGGGATGGCGCCCCACATCGGGCTGTCTGCTCAGCAGGGAGCCTGCTTCCCCCTCTCTCTCTGCCTGCCTCTCTGCCCTACTTGTGATCTCTCTCTGTCAAATAAATAAATAAAATCTTAAAAAAAAAAAAAAGAATAAAACCAAAAACAAGGCTGAGAATTTCCCTAACCAGAGGAAAGACCTGTCTACTGAACTCATAGAGCACCTGTTGAAAAACAATAAATAAATAAAATAGGGGTGCCTAATTAAGCGTTTGCCTGACTCAGGTCATGATCTCAGGATCCTGGGATCAAGCCCCAGATCAGGATCCCTGCTCAGATAGAAGCCTGCTTCTTCCTCTCCTACTCCCTCTGTGTTTCCTCTCTCACTATGTCTCTCTGTGTCAAATAAATAAATACAGAAAGAATCTTTAAAAAAAAAATTATTAAAGAAAGAAGTGGGGGGCTGGGTGGCTCAGTGGGTTAGGCCTCTGCCTTTGGCTCAGGTCATGGTCTCAGGGTCCTGTGATCAAGCCCCAAATCAGGCTCTCTGCTCAGCAGGGAGCCTGCTTCCCCCCTGTCCCTATGCCTACCTCTCTGCCTACTTGTGATCTCTTTGCATCAAATAAATAATAAATAAAATCTTTAAAAAATTATTTATTAAAGCACAAGCAGAGAGAGCAGGAGAGGGAGAAGCAGGCTCCCAGTTGAGCAAGAAGCCCAACATGGGACTATCCTAGGACCCTGGGATCAGGACCTGAGCTGAAGGCAGATGCTTAACCAGCTGGGCCACCCACGCACCCCATAGATTACCCTTTTATCTCAAAACAAAATGACCTTTTTAAGACATAAATTATCATAAATCCGTAATAAAGAGTTTTAAAGGCATCCAGGTTAAAAAAGAAAAAAAAAAAAATGTAACCTCCCCAGAAATTCCCATTACACTATCAGACTACAAGACAAAAACCTACAGCAGATTGACCAAGAAGGGGGAAACAGAGCATACCACCAGGAAGAATAACAATTTACAAAGTCTCCTGCCTAGAAAGTGAGGGGAAAAAGAAATAATGGAAATACAAAATGAGAAAGCAATTAAGATGGCATTATTAAGTCTTTACATATTAGTAACTACTCTAAATGGAAGTGGAATGAATTCTCCAATCAAAAGGCACACCGCCTGGCTGGGCAAAAAGAAAGACCCAACTACTGGGTGCCAATGGGAGATATACTTCAGTTTTAAAGCTACATATGAGACCTGCAGGGATGGGAAAGATACTCTATGCAAGTGGAAACTGCAATAGGACATCAAATTTCAGAATATAAATTCAAAGAGGGCTGAAAAATTAAGTATTCAAATGAAAATCTTTAATTTTTATGGGAATGTTTTCATGTGCTGTGGCAATGATGCAGTATTTCAGTGTTTCTTCTGGTAACAGTTTCCCCCCAAATATCACCAGATGTAATTTATTATATCAATTAATGCTAAACTTCCTCTCTACAAAATTGTGTCTCTGTGTCAAATATTTTTCTTTGGAGTTTTACTTGATAATTTTGTTGAAATAAATATAACTCTAATATAAAACAAAAGACAAAAACCAACCAACCAACCAACCAAAGAAACAGTTCCAATTCAAAATAGCGACAGAAGAAGATCCTTCAACTTACCTCACACAGCACACTGAATCTATACCTATCTATGGAACGATTTCCTCCGGAAAAAAAACCCTAAAACTTGGCAGAGTGAGCTCTTCACGTCTGGTAAACAAGAGGCAAAGCAGATCAAAGTGGGTAGGAAAGACTGAGACAATCTCACCACAAACCCCCACCAAAGACCCATAATCAGAGGGGGAGTCAGCAGTTGGAGTCTCTCCCTGAGAAACAAATTGCTTGATCCCACACTGGGCACCCTAACATTTAAGACTGGCACCTGAAATATGAGACCCGCAGAACATCTGGCTTTGAAGACCTACAGGGTTTACACCTATTAGATTGACTGGGGATATAGGAAACTGAAAAATGACTCTTAAAAGGCTCATGTGCAGACTCATGTGCATGGAAGCCATCCATTGCAGGTGCCAGGTTTCATGTGAAAGAGACTTACTTGCTAATGTTAGAGCATTGGTCTGAAAGGCAGGGGCCTAGAGGAAGAGTCTCTGGGGAAGAAAGCAGGTGGGTACCATCTTCCTAATCTCTCTCGGTTATGCTCTAGAGCACCAGTATCTCCTAGAGAAGAAATTTTATCTATACCTGGTATCCCGGTTTTTGTGCCAGGTGACCCAGTTTTTGTAGCTGCCTTTCAGAAAACATCCTTGATTAGCTGGCTCTCTCTAGAGAATGAGAGCTTGTGTTCCTGGGTCTCACAGAACTGGAACAATCAAAGAGGTAGTTTGACAGACTAACACTACTATGGCAGAGTACAGCTTACAGACCAAAACCCACTCCCAATCTAAGAGAGAGGCTCCGACCTGAGGCTTCTAGTTTGGCACATTTATAGATATCCACAGAATTGCTCTCACTGAACAGAAGCCAGTGGATGCAATATTTTACATTCTCCATCTACCTTGCTGGAGCTTGCCATTATCTTTAAGAAAGGAACTTATTATATTCTTGGCTGATGCCTTGATTTTTCATAGCTGCTTCTGGAGGATACCTCTATATCACTTGGCTCTGGTATCCAGTGGAGTTTATGCTCATAAATCCCAAAGGTCTGTAACCAACAGAGAAAGAGTTCTTAAATAGCTACCAAGCTACCACCCTAGGGCACAACAAGAGGTAAAGTGAACTAGGAGCTCAGTCTTTTGTGAAAGAGGCCTATTGGTTTATATGAGAGCTGCATTCTGAGGCAGGCTTCTAATTAAATACACATTTGAGATGCTTGGGTGGCTCAGTCAGTTATGCATCTGCCTTTGGCTCAGGCATGATTCCAGAGTCCTGGGATTGAGTCCTGTGTCAGGCTCCTTGCTCAGCAGGGAGCGTGTTTCTCCATCTACCTGCCACTCTCCCTGCTTATGCTCTAACAAATAAATAAAATCTAAAACAAAATAAAACAAAAAACAGTAACCAACCAAACTGGTGCCCTAATTTTCATAACTGCCATGCAGACAACACCTCTGGCTCTCATGGCCAGTGAGTCTTATCTACAGTCTGGTGGGACCACAAACATATCTGCATTCTTAAAGTTACTGCCCAAGGGTCTGGCCTCTAATCAGCCTGAATCTAGGTGCTGATTGAGACCCTCCCCCAGTGTGGGTAACTAACTGGTTATTGGGACACACCAACTACAGGGATCTGTTAGAAATAATATAGGATGCTTGGACAAACACAAAAATTGAGAGATGACCAAAAGCTAGGACAGGGTTGAATGTTAATGTTCTTCTCCTGCACAAAGCTAGCCACTGAAGACTGGTTAGCCACTAAAGACTGGGAGAGGTGGTTGTTGCATCTAATGTGTAGAAACCAATACAGAATCAAGTGACATAGTAAACAGAGATCGTAACTTACCTGATAAGAAGTTGAAAGTAATGATCATGACTATGTCCCTCAAACTCTGAAGAATGGATTTAAAGAGTGAGAACTTCAACAAAGGGGTAGGAAATATAAGAAAGTGCCAAACAGAAGTCAGTAGTAAAGAATAAAATAGCTGAACTGGAAAATACATTAGATGGGTTTGATAGAAAGAAAAGAGAGGCTCAAACACAGGTCATAGAAACTTACCAATCAGAGCAGCAAAAACCAAACCAAACAAACAAACAAAAAAAAAACCCAAACAAAGAAACCAGGAATAAACAGTAAAGCTAGAGTAAGAGACTTATAGAATAACATTAAGCAAACTAACATTTGCATGGTATAGGTCCCAGAAGGAAAAGAGAGAGAGAAGAGGGCAGAAAACTCACCTGAAGAAATAATAACTGAAAATTACCCTAACCTGAGGGAGGAAAACACCTCCAGATCCAGGAAACTCAGAGAATTCCTAAAAAGATGAACCCAGAAAGACTCACAATTAGAGATTATTAAATGTATTAAAATGTAATTAAAGTGTCAAAAGTTAAGGATGAGGAGAGAATCTTAAAAACAGCAAGAGAAAAACACTTGTTTTTCCTCCATACAAGGGAACACCATACAAGGGAACCTCCATAAGACTAACAGCAAATTTTTCAGCAAAAACTAAGCTAACCAGAAGAAAGTGTCACTAGCAAGAACACTGATCCTGGGCAAAGTTATTCAGAATTCAGAAGAGATAAAGAATTTCCACACAAGCAAAAGCCAAAGGAGTTCATCACCACAAACCTGCCTTACAAGAAATGTTAAAGGGGCTGTTTTAATTAGGAAAGAAAGGGTGCTTAATAACAACTTGTAAAAGTAAAAATTTCACTGGTAAATAGGGTAGTGAATTAATCACAAAGCTAGCATGAAGGTTAACAAATAAAAAAGTAAAAATAACTACAATAATTAAAGTATATATACAACAAAAAGATGTAAATTGTGACACCAAAAACATAAAAGAGGTGTAAGGAAAGTAAAATTGTATAGCTTTAGAATGCATTCAAACTTAACGACTTAAAACAAACTATTACAAACATAACTTGTTAAATGTAAACGTCATGGTAATCACAAAGCAAAAACCTACAGTGGATAAGTGCACACACAAAATAATGAGAAATGAACCTAGGCACACCACTAGAAAGCCATCAAACCAAAAAGGAAGAGAACAAAAGAAGACCAAAGAAACAGGAACCCCCAAACAGCCAGAAAACAATAAAACAGCAAGAAATATGTAACTATTAAATTACTTTAAATGTAAATGGACTAAATTCTCTAATCAAAAGGCAGACTAAATGGATTAAAATAAACAAAAACAAGACCCATCCATATGGTACCTATACAAGAGTATTCAGATATAAGAACATGGGTATTAAGGAGGGCATGCATTGCATGCAGTACTGGGTGTGATGCATAAACAATGAATCTTGGAACACTGAAAAAGTAAAGTGAAGGAAAAACTATAGATTCTAAAAAAAAAAAAAAAAAATGCAGTCTGAAAGTTAATGGATGGAAAAAGTTATTCCATACAAATGCAAATAGAAATCAAGAGAAAGCTGGAGTAGCTATATGTATGTCCCACAAAATAGGCCTTGAAAACAAAGATTATCAAAGATAAAAAAGGGGGTTATATAATGATAAAAGGGTCAATCCAATAAGAAAATATAGCATTTGTAAATATTTATGCACTTAAAACTGGAGCATCTAAATATATAAAGCAAATGTTAAAACACCTAAAGGGAGGAAAAGCAATATAATAATAGTAGAGGACTTAAATACCCACATAAGTCAATGGATAAATCATTCAGAGAGTAAAAGGAATTATAGGCCTTAACATGTTAGAACAGATGAACTTAACAGATATTTACAGAAAATTTCATTCAAAGCAACAAACTGCACTTTTTTTTTTTTTTAAGGGTTTTATTTATTCATTTGAGACAGAAACAGAGAGAGAGTATAAGCACGGCGAAAGGCAGAAGCAGAGGGAGAAGCAGACACCCCGGTGAGCAAGAAGCCTGACGTGAGGCTCAATCCCAGGACCTGGAGATTATGACCTGAGCTGAAGGCAGAGGCTCAACCATCTGAGGTACCCAGGCATCCTTCTTAAAGTGCACAGTCATTCTCCACGATAGGTCATATATTAGGCCACAAAACAAGTCTTAACAAATATAGTTAGATTAAAATCATATACCATGTCAGAAAAGATGCTTGGATGAAACCAGAATATAATTATAAGAAAACTGGGAAATTTATGAACATGTGGAGATTAAACAACATGATACTGAACAACCAATATATCAAAGAAGAAATTAAAAGAAATTTAAAAATTTCTCAGCCACAGCAACTTCTTTCAAGTCACATCTCCAAAGGCAAGGGAAACAAAAACAGAAATGAACTTTTGGGACTTCATCAGATAAAAAGCTTCTGTACAACAAAGGGAAGTCAACAAAACTAAGAGGGAACCCATGGCATGGGCAAAGATATTTGCAAATGACATTACAAATAAAGGGCTGATATTTGTAAATCAAATATCTATAGCAGTCTGAGAAATCCAAAATCTATAAAGAACTTCTCAAAGTCAACACCCAAAAAACAAATAATCAAGGGGTGCCAGGGTGGCTCTGTGGGTTAAGCCTCTGCCTTCAGCTCATGTAATGATCTCAGGGTCCTGGGATCGAACCCCCCATCAGGTGCTCTGCTCAGCAGGGAGCTGCTTCCCTCCTGCCCTCTGCCTGCTTCTCTTCCTACTTGTGATCTCTGTCAAATAAATAAATACAATCTTAAAAAAAGAAAATACAAAACAGAACAAAATAATCAACTCAAAAAACGGCCAGAAGACATGAACAGACACTTGTCCAAAGAAGACATACAAATGGCTAACAGACATATAAAAAAATGTTCAACATCACTAGCCATTAGGGAAATACATATCAAAATCACAATGAAATACCACCTCCCATCAGTCAGAATAGCTAAAATGAACAAAACAGGAACAACAATGTAGGCAACGATGTGGGAACCCTCTTACATGTTGGTGGGAATGCAAGCTGGTATAGCCACTCTGGAAAACAGTATGGAGGTTCCTCAAGATGTTAAAAATAGAGCTACCCTATGACCCAGCAATTGTACTATTAGGTATTTACCCTAACGATACAGATGTAGTGAAAAGAAGAGGTCATTCACCCCAATGTTCATAACAGCAACGTCCACAATAGGCAAACTGTGGAAAGAGTTGAGATGCCTTTCAACAGACAGATGTATAAATAAGATGTGGTCCACATATACAATGGAATATTACACAGACATCAGAAAGGATGAATACCCATTATTTGCACTGACATTGATGGAACTGGATGGGGATTATGTTAAGTGAAGTTAAGTCAAGCAGAGAAAAACAATTATCATATGGTTTCACTCATATGTGGAACACAAGCAATAGCATGGAGGACCATAGGGGAAGGGAGGGAAATCTGAAGTGGGTGCAATCAGAGAGGGACACGAACCATGACAGACTATGGAGAAACAAACCAAGGGTTTCAGAGGGGAGGGTGGTGGAGGGATGTGGTAACAGGGTGATGGGTATTAAGGAGGGCAAATATTGTAATGAGTACTGGGAGTTACATGAACCTAATGAGTCACTGAACACTATATCAAAAACTAATAATATATATTATACAGTGGCTAACTGAACATAAAAAAATGAGACAATGAAAATAGAAATAAAAAATACAAAAACTTAAGAGAGGAGTTCATAGTAATAAATGCCTACCTTCAGAAATAAGAACAACCTAACTTTATGTGTAAAGGAACTAGGGGGGAAAAAGTTCAGAGCTATAAATGAAAATATATATATAACAAAGTTTGGAGTTTTATATAGGAAATGACAATAGAAAAAAATAGAAAAAGTGACAATAGAAAAGCAAACAATAGCTGTTTCTTTGAAAATATAAACAAAATTGAGAAACCTTTAAACCTTTAGATTCCCCATGGGGGAAAAAAAATCAGAAATGAAAGAGATGTTACAAATAAACCACAGAAATAAAAAGGATCATAAAAACTACAATGAACAATTATATGCTGACAAACTGAACAACCTAGAAAAATGGATAAGTTTCTAGAAACATACAACCTCCTCAGACTGCATCATGATGAAAGAGAGAATCTGAACAAATCAGTAACTGGAATGAGATTGAGTCAGTAATCGAAAACTTCCAATAAACAAAGTCCAGGACAGAATGCGTCATTGGTGAATTCCACCAAGTATCCAAGGAATTTACAGAAATTTCTACTCTTCCAAAATATAGAAGAAGGGAGAACTCTTCCAAACTAATTTTACAAGGTTAGCATTACCCTGATATCCAAACCAGACAAGGATGCCACAAGAAAAGAAAATTACAGGCCAACATCCATGATGAACACAAATGCAAAAATCATCAACAAAAGATTACTAAGCTGCATTATTTACAAAAGTCAAGATAACAGAACAATCTAAATGTCCAGTGAAGGATGAATAAGTAAAGAAGTAGCAGTATGTAAGTGTGTACACACACACACACACACAAAACGGAATATTATTCAGCCATAATAAAAGAATTAAGAAGTAAAACTTTGCTCTTTGTGACAACATGGATAAACCTTCAGGTAATTATGCTAAGTAAAATAAGTCAGAAAAAGAAAGGCTGTTTGATCTCAAATGTGGAGCAAACCAAGCTCACAGATACAAAGGCGAAGGGTGGGAGTTGAGGGATATGAGCAAAGGTATTCAAAATGTACAAATTTCCAATTATAAAAAAATGTCAGTCATGGGGATGTAATGTACAACATGGTGACTACAGTTCCTAATACTATACTGTACATCTGAAATTTGCTAAGAGAGTAGTTCTTTAAAGTTTTTAATCACAAGAAAACTTTATTATTACATATGGTGGCAGATGTTAACTAAACTTATTGTGGTAATCATTCCACAATATATATAAATTTAAAATCTTTATATTATGCATCTGAAACTAATGCAATGTCACATGTCAATTACACCCAATTTAAAAAAAGAGGAAATCAAAGAATATCTCAAATCAAAATGGAAACACACCATATAAAAACCAATAGAGGGGGGCACCTGGGTGGCTCAGTGGGTTACGCCTCTGCCTTTGGCTCAGATCATGATCTCAGGGTCCTGGGATCAAGTCCCGCATTGGGCTCTCTGCTCGGCAGGGAGCCTGGCTTCCTCCTCTCTCTCTCTCTCTGCCTACTTGTGATCTCTCTGTCAAAAAAATAAATAAATAAAATCTAAAAAAAAAAAAACAATGGAGGGGTACCTGGGTGGCTCAGTAGGTTAAGCCTCTGCCTTCAGCTCAGGTCATGATCTCAAGGTCTTGGGATCAAGCCCTGCATCAGGCTCTCTGTTCAGTGGGGAGCCTGCTTTCCGCCCCCCCTGCCTGCCTCTCTGCCAACTTGTGATCTCTCTCTGTCAAATAAATAAATAAAATATTAAAAAACAACACAAAACAAAACAAACAAAAACCAATGGAATGCTCCAAAACTAGTTCTGACACAAAAGTTTATAGTGATGAATGCACATATTAAGAAATAAGAAAATCATAAACAGCCATAACTTTATACCTCAAGGAACTAGAAAAAGAACAAACTAAGCCCAGAATTAGCATAAGGAGGGAAAGAATAAAGATCAGAGCAAAGGTAAATGGAAACCAGAAAAGCAATAGAAAAGATCAATGAAACTAAGATCCTGCTTTTTTTTTTTAAAGATTAACAAAATTTACAACTCTTAAGTGGGACAGAGTATGAGACAGAAAATTCAAAATGAAATTACAACAGACACTACCAAATAAATAGGATCATAAGATACTACTATGAATAATTAAATGCTAACAAATTAGATAACCTAAAAGAAATGGATAATTTCCTAGAGATATAGAAATAGGAAGTCTGAACAGTAACAAGTAAGGTGATTTGAATCATTATCAAAAACTTCCTGACAACTGAAATCCCATGACCACAGATGTTTCATTTAACTGGGCAATTCTGTCAAATATTTAAAGAAGAATTAGTACGAGTACTTTCCAATTTTTCCTAAAAACAACAAGAGGAGGGAACACTTCTAAACTAATTCTATGAGGCCAGAATTATTCTGATGCCAAAGCTAGATAATGATGCTATAGAGATGAATGGAAAACTATAGATCCTATGAAAAGAGAGGCAAAAGAACATATCTAATGATAATAAAGGCAAAATACAACAGAGCCATAGCTAACATTATACTCAGGGAAACAGGAACAAGACAAGTATGCTCACCTTACCACTCTTATTCAAAATAGCCATGCAAGTCTTAGCTAGAGCAGTCAGGAGAGAAATAAGTAAAATTGTCATTATTTGCAGATGATGGGACCTTATATAATGCTAATCCCAAAGACTCAAAGTATAGGATCTAATCAGTGAATTCAGTAAAGTGCACAAATTAAAACCAATACACAGAAATCAGTTGCATTCTATACACTAACATACATCTGAAAAGGAAAAAAAAAAAAACAAAACCCGTCTCATTCACAAATGTACCAAAACAATATAAATACAGAGGAATAAACTTAACCAAGGGAGTAAAAGATCTGTATAATAAAAACTACAAAATTTTGCTAAAAGAAATTGAAGACAACATAACCAAATGGAAAAACATCTTCTGTTCATAGCTGCAAGAAATAATATTGTTAAAATGTTCATGCTACCCAAAGAAGTCTGTAGATTCAATGCAACCCCTATCCAAATCCAATATAATTTTTCACAGAAACAGAAAAAACAATTCTCAAATTTGTTTGGAACCACGGAAGATCCCTAATAGATAAAACAACATGGGAAAGGACAATAAAACTAGAGGTATCACACTTCCTAATTTCAAACTATACTACAAAGCTATGGTAATTAAACTTCGGTACTGACATAAGATGGACATATGGACCCATGGGACAAATAAAGAGCCCAGAAATAAGCCTCTGTATATAAGGTCAACTAGTATTTGATAAGGGGGTCAGGAACAACCTGTGAGGAAAGGATAGTCTCTTCCAACAAATCATGCTGGGAAAACTGTATAACCACATGTAGAAAAAGAAAATTGGACCACTAACTTATACAGCTTACAAAAATTGCCTTGAGAGAGACGTGAAGACTTAAACCTAAGAGCTGAAATGGCAAAACTCTTAGGAGAAAAACATGGGTAAGAACCTCCTTGACACTGGTCTGACATGATATTTTGTATATGACACCAAAAGTACAAATGACAAAAGAAAAAAAAAAATCAGTAAGCGGGACTAAGTAAAACTTAAAATCTCCTACACTGAAAAAGATAAAAAATAAATGAAAAGAAAGCTACGGAATGGTAGGAAATACTTGCAAACCATGTATTGGATAAGGAGTTAATATGCAAAATTTATAAAGAATTCATACAAGTCAATTAAAAAATATGATTAAAAAATGTAGAGAGGAAGAATAGACATTTTTTCCAAATAAGATATCCAAATGGCTAACAGGTACATGAAAAGGTGTTCAGTATCATTAATCATCAGGGAAATGCAAATAAATATTACATACTATATATGGTATAGTATATATGTAATATATCCTGGCTCCCTGAATATTGAAAAATCTAGGAAGATATTCTTCAGAACTTAACAGTGGATATCTCTATATAGTGGAAACTCCAATGACTTTTACATTATTTTTCATACTTTTCTAAATTTTTTGAAGTTTTTACAAGCGTGTACTACTATTATAATAAAAGAAGAAAGTGAAAAAAAAAATAAGATAGCCATGATAACAGATGTGAAGTGCTAGCATCAAAAAAAAAAAAAGTGTTGGGACGCCTGGCTGGCTCAGTGGGTTAAGCTGCTGCCTTCGGCTCAGGTCATGATCTCAGGGTCCTGGGATCGAGTCCCGCATCGGGCTCTCTGCTCAGCAGGGAGCCTGCTTCCCTCTCTCTCTCTCTCTCTCTGCCTGCCTCTCAATCTACTTGTAATCTCTCTCTGTGAAATAAATTAAAAAAAAAAAAAAGTGTTGATTAGGCTATGGAGAAAAAGAAACCTTCTTATGTACTCTTAGTGGGAATGTAAACTGATGCAGCTACTGTAGAAAGCAGTATGAAGGTTTTCAAACAATTCAAGATAGCAGTATTATAATACAGAACTCTCACTTCAGAGTATTTATACAAAGGAAATGAACTCATTATCCCCAGAAGATACCTTCACTGTCCTGTTCCTTCTAGCATTATTTACAATAGACTATATATGGAAACAATGTAAGTGTCCAATGGGATGAACGGATAAGGAAAATGTGGTATATATACACAATGGAATTCTATTCAGTCATGAGAATAAAAGAAATCCTGCTGTGTGAAAACATGGGTGGACCTTGAGGTCATTAAGATAAGTGAGATAGGTCAGAAACAGACAATTTAGGATATCTCTTATATGTAGAATCTAAAAGAAAATGAGTGCAAAAACAAGACAAAACAGAACAAAACCTGTGATTTTTAGTTGTAACAACCTGAGAATTCAGAATAAATAGTGTCTAAGTGAAAAGATACTCTGATTCCCATTTTCATTAAGATTTGTTAACACACTACCTTAAAAAACAGGAATAAACATGAAGAAAAGTGCACAGTATAAGAGTTATTAGACATGAAAATTTTTGCTTAAGGACAAGAACAGTAGAACAGATAATGCAAAAAGCTAAATCAGTATCATAAAGACAAGGTTATTAATAAACATTCCTTTTACACTTCATTCTAAATGATTCCTGAATTATATAATCGAATCTCATATAAAGTGCTTTATTTTGGGGCTATTATGTTTCATTGATCTCTTTCTGTATACTAATGGTAATACCATACTCTTAATACCTGACATTTGACAGTACATTCATTATTTGGAAAAACAAGTTTTCCCTTCATTAATTAACATTTTTAAAGCCTTTTCTTTTTTTTTTAAGATTTTGTTTTAAATAAATAAAATCTTTAAAAAAAATTTTTAAAAGGGCACCTGGGTGGCTCAGTTGGTTAAGATTCTGTCTTCTGCTCAGGTCATGGTCCTGAGGTCCTGGGATCAGGTCCCATATCAAGACCCTGCTCAGCAAGGAGTCTGTATATCCCTCTCTCTCTGCTACTCTCTCTCTCAAATAAGAAAATATTTTTTTTAAAAAAGTGTTTTTTAGAGAGAGAGTGCCTTGTGGTCAAGCACGAGCAGGGGAGGGGCAAAGGGACAGGAAAAGGGAAAGGCAGACTCCTGCTGAGCCCAGAGTCCAACTGGGGGCTAATCTCAGGATGACCCTGAGATCATGACCTGAGCTGAAGTCAGATGCTTAATGGACTGAGCGACACAGGCACCCCAAAGTCTTATTTTTTTCAATTTATTTATAAACTTTAGAATTAGGTGGTTAAATTCTGTATTTAAAATCCCATCAGAATTTTTCATTGGGATTACATTAGATTTATAAATTATATTAAAATATAAAATACAGGGGAAGCCTGGGTGACTCAGTTGGTTAAACATCTGCTTTCAGTTCAGGTCATGATCTTGCCAGGGAGCCCTAAATCGGGCTTCCTGCTCAGGGGGAGCCTGCTTCTCCCTCTCCCTTTGCCACTCCCCACCACTCATGCTCCTGCACGCTCTCTTTCAAATGAGTGGATAAATAGTAGGAAAAAAAAAAATATATATATATATATATATTTTATATATATATATATATATATATATTATATATATATATATATATATATTTTTTTTTTTTTTAATACAAATGAACAAAAGAATGGCTACTTGGCAATTCTGAATCTTCACGTTAAATTCATGTTTCTCTGTTTATGCAAGTCCTTTATATCCTTTCATAAAATGCCAAAGATTTTTTCATAAGTCCTATTTTCAGTGTATATTTTTTCCATTTTTTCTCCCTGTTAATATAGGAATCCTATTGACTCATATATTCTTTGATTTCAACCACCTTACTGGACTCATTACAAACAAGTTTTTAGATACTTTTCATGAGTTTGATAGGTATTTTCCATTTGCAAAGAATAGTAATTTTACTTAGAACATTTTCTATTTTTGTATTTTTTAGTTAAAATGATTTGTTCAGAAACTCTGAAACAGGAGTACCTGAGTGGCTCAGTCAGTTAAGAGTCTGCCTTTGGCTGGGGTCATGATCCTGGGACCCTTTGGGGATCCAGCCCGGCACTGGGCTCCTTGCTCAGTGGGGAGTCTGCTTCTACCCCTGCCTTTCTCCCTGCTTGTGCTCTGTCAAATAAATATATAAAATTTAAAAAAAAAAAAAAAGAATCTCTGTAACAGTATTAAGTAATACTGATGACAGAAGACATTCTTTACTGATTTTGGTTTAATGAGCATGATACCACTGTTTTTCCATTAAGGATGGTGTTTGAGGGACACCTGGGTGACTCAGTGGGTTTAGCATTTGCCTTTGGCTCAGGTCATGATCTCAGGGTCCTGGGATCTAGCCAGAGGGCTCCCTGATCAGCTTCTCCCTCTGCAACCAATGCCCCGCTTATACTCTCTCTCTCTCGAATAAATAAATCTTAAAAAAAAAAAAAAAGATAGTGTTTGATATAGGTTAGTAAAAGACCTCATCTATCAAGTTAAAGAACTCAAAACAGATTTATTAATGAGTTTTTATTTCCTTGAAATTTCAGTACCTGTTATTTTATCTCCAGCAAATAATTAAATTTAATTTACTTAACAATATAGTGCTAACTGTGTGCCAGACACTGAGTACTTTTCATGTATTACCTCATATAATGTTTATAAACACTTTGTAAAGTATATTTTCTTACTTCTTCCACTTGAGAAATGAGAAAACTGAGGCACAAGAGTCATAAAGTTCTTATAAGTGGTTGAGCCAGGACTGAATACAGAGATTTGTATTCAGATTTTATACTCTTGAAACCATTCTTAGGTTCTTATGAATGAACATTTATCTAAGTTTACTTTAGAAATTTTGTACATATTTTCATTAGTAAGATCAGTCTATAATTTTTTTTTAAAGGATTAATTACTTATTTGAGAGAGAGGGAGTGTGCACAAGTGGGGGATAAGGGTAGACATACCCCCTGCCCCCAGAACAGGGAGCCTGACTTGGGGCTTGATCCCAGGACTCAGAGATCATGAACCGTGCTGACAGCAGATGCTTAACCGACTGAGCCACCCAGGTGCCCAGTCTATAAATCTTCTTCATGCTATACTTGTTTGATTGGTTTATCCAATAGGTAAAACAAGAGAATATGGCAAAAGTGATAGTCACATCTAAGATTAGGTCAAGAAAACACTGCAGCGTCTCCACTGGACTCTCTCGAATCATTCACTATGGGGAAAGTAGCTGCCATGTCTTAAGGAGACTCAGGTAGCTCTATGCAGAGGCTTAAAAGAACCAAAACTCCCATTCCAATAGCTGAAAGGAACTGAGGGCCTATGAACTGGTACATGAGTAAGCTTGGAAGGATCCTACAGCCTTTAGATAACTGTAGTTCCAGTAAACAGATTTGACTATAACCTCTTGGGAAAGTCTGACCAGACCCACCAGGTTAAGACACTTTCAGACAATGGATGAGATAATACAGGTTTGTTGCTTTAAACTGCAGAATTTTAGGATAATTTGTTATACAACAATAAATAATGAATAAACTTGCCATTGTATTTCAGTACCATAAGAATCTGCTGTTTCTTCAAAGGTTGACTAGAAGTGCCAGGTGAAATTTGATGCTCTGGAAAGACATGTTCAATAAACTTAAAAATTTTTTTTCTAGGATACAAGTCAATTCAGATTATTTTGAACTTCTTTCTGTTCATATATTTATTTTTTTGTATTTTTTTGTATTTTCTAAGAAAATGGCCCATTTCTTATAGATTTTAAATATGGTGATATAAAATCTAAACTCTCTTCTGCATGGTATATATCTATTATTTTTTTTTCCTTTTTTAATCTCACCAGTGACTTTGCTATTTTGTAAGTGAAAAAATGATAGATTTACACAGGCTATTGATTTGAAGGTTTTGTATTCTATTTAATAGCTTACTTCATCCTTATTAATTTCTCCTTCCCCTTTTAGCTTATTATCACTATCCCACTATAGTATTAATAATGCAGTAATTTTGTCAGTGATTTTTTTTTAAAGATTTTATTTATTTATTTGACAGAGAGAGATCACAAGTAGGTAGAGAGGCAGGCAGAGAGAGAGAGAGGGAAGCAGGCTCCCTGCTGAGCAGAGAGCCCGATACGGGACTCGATCCCAGGACCCTGAGATCATGACCTGAGCTGAAGGCAGCAGCTTAACCACTGAGCCACCCAGGCTCCCTAGTTTTTATCATCTTAAATTTCACTCTTTATTTTTCTTTTTAAGTGTTATTTTAATTAGAATCCTACAATTTTTTAAAAATTTTTTAAAATTTGATGTCTTTTAGATGTTTCATATGGCCTTAAATATTTAGTTATACTGAATATGGCCAAGGAATGCAGAATCTATGGTTATATTATAGTTCTTGTGAATTTATTATGATTAATGTTGCCACCCTCTACATAACCAGTTTTTGAAAAGTGTGAATAAAAACAATGCTTATTCTCTTGCTATTTAGTATAAAATTTTCCTTTGGAGTGCTACTGCAATCCTTTTAATCATCATTTCTATTTGTTTCCATGATCCATTAATTTCCAAAAGAAATAAAATCTTACTGTGAAAATATTTCCCCCATTTATAACACATTTTAATATATGGGTAGAATATAGTTGGTCTGGAACACCTGGGTGGCTCAGTCAGTTAAGCATCTGCTCAGGTCATGATCCCAGGGTCCTGGGATTAAGTTCTTATATCAGGCTCCTTCCTCAGCAGGAAGCCTACTTCTCCCTCTGCCTGCTGCTCCCCCTGCTTGCATACTCTCTCCCTTTACCTGACAAATAAAGAAAATTTAAAAAAATAAATAAATAAATAAAAGGATATACTTGGTCTTACAGATGTTTTCAGAATTTCACCAGTATCTTTCTTTTATGTACATAAATAGGTGTGTTTTACGTGTATGTGTTGGGGCGGAGGTGTATGTGTTAAATACAGCTTGAGTAAATATCAGATTTTGACAAATTTTTAGAGTGGCAGTTTCTTTTTCAATTACTTTATAGATACTTAAATTCACACGGTTAACAACTCTTGTTTTCAATACATACTTGATATCTAAGGTATTTAAAAATCTAATCACTATATATCTTCATAAAAGAACACTTCAATTATTTTCCACTAAGCAAACAATAAGTAAATGAGTGTAATATATGTATATAAAATAGTAAGAGATCTTTAATAAATTATAATGCACACAAGTTTGGAATTCATGACAGAAATTTTTTATGGAAAAATAGAGTATTAGAAAAGATTCTCATTCACATTTGCAAATATTTTAATAAAAGTATCTATTCCAAAAACTAATATCCTCATGTCCAAAAGAATTAACTTATAAGTAGCTTGATAATGAAATTAAATATCTTCAGAGGGTCCAGTTCAAGATGGTGACATAGGAGTATCCTTAACTCACCTCCTCCCATGGATATACCGAATCTACAACTATGTGCAAAACAATTTCCTCTGTAAGAAATCCAAAAAGTAGCTGAATTACTTCTGTACTTTAGGCTAACAAGGAAAAGAAAAAAAAAAGTTGAAATGGATAGGACAGGCTGAGACACAATCTAACCATAAACCCCACTATCAATGCAGCAGTCCACAATCATGATGGACACAGAAGCAAAAACCTTCAACAAAATATTAATAAACTGAATTCAATACATTAAAAAGATCATACACCATGATTAAATGGGATTTATTCCAGGAACACAAGAATGGTTTAACATCAGCAAATCAGTCAATGTGAAACACAACATTAAGAATAAAAAGCTTATCATCTCAATAGATTAAAAAAAAGCATTCAACAAGATTCAATATCCATTTATGATAAAATTATCAACAAAGTGGGTCTGGAGTAAATGTATCTCAAAATAGTAAAGGCTATATATAACAAGCCTCCAGCTAACATCACAGCCAAAGGAGAAATACTGAATGTATTTTCCTGTAAGATCACAAACAAGACAAGGATGCCTATTCTCACCACTTTTTTTAGCATACTGTTCAAATTCCCAGCCAGAGCAACAACACAAGGAAAAGAAACAAAAGGAATGCAAATTAGAAAGGAAGAACCAAAACTGTCATTATTTGCAGATGATATAAAAAGTCTAAAACTTCATCAAAAAGCCATTAGAATATAGAATTTACTATTTATACAATACAAATGCAAAATTTAGTAAAGTCGCAGAATACAACAAAACCAGTATATAAAAATGTTGGTATTTCTATTCACTAATAATGAGCTAAAAGAGAAATTAAGAAAACCCCACTTATAACTGCATCAAAAACAATAAAATACCAAAGAATAAATTTTACTAAGAAGGGACAGATCTTGGGGCGCCTGGGTTGTTCAGTGGGTTAAGCCTCTACCTTTGGCTCAGGTCATGATCCCAGAGTTCTGGGATGGAGCCCTGCATTGGGCTCTCTGCTCAGCAGGAAGCCTGCTTCCCCAACCTCTCTCTGCCTGCCTCTCTGCCTACTTGTGATCTCTCTCTCTCTCTACTTGTGATCTCTCTCTCTGTCAAATAAATAAAATTGGAAAAAAAAAAAAAGGAACAAATCTTGACACTGACAAGTATAAGACATTAATGAAAACAAAGTGAAGAAAACACAAATGGAAAGATACTCCATGCTCATAAACTAAAAGAACTAATATTGTTAAAATATCCATACTACACAAAGCAACATACAGATTCAATACAATCCCTATGACTATTCCAGTGACATTTTCAACAGAAATGGAAAAAATGTTCCTAAAACTTGTATGGAACCATGAGAACCAAAGGAATCTTGAGAAAGAAAAAAGAAACCTGGAAGTATCAAGGTCCCTAACTTCAAATTGTATAACAAAGGTACAGTAATCAAAACAGTATGGTACTTGCAAAAACACAAAAAAACAAAACCAGAACCAGATCAATGGAACATACAGAATAGAAAGCCTCACTGCCCCCAACCAAAAAAGCAAAACAAAACAAAACAAAAAACAACTCCTGCAGATATCAATTAATCCTCAACGACAGAGCCAAGAATATACACAATGGGGAAAGGCCAGTCTCTTCAACAAATTGTGTTTCGAAAACTGGACAGCTACATGCAAAAAAATGAAACTGAACCACTAAATTATACCATATAAAAAATTAACTTAAATGGATTAAAATCTTAAACATAAGTCTAGAAAGTATAAAACTTTTGGAATACAACATTGGTGATAAACTCCTTGACAAAGGTATTAGTGATGATTTTTTGGATTTGACACCAAAAGGCAAAGTCTACAAAAGCAAAAATAAACAAGTGGGACTACATCAAACTAAAATGATTCTGCACAACAATGTGAAAGGCAACCTAGGAAATAGGAGAAAATATCTGCATATCATATATCTGATATGGAGTTAATATCCAAAATCAATTTTAAAAAGCATACGATCTAATTTAAAAAGGGGCAGAAGTTCAGAATATTTTTTCTAAGAAGATATCTGGATGGCCAACAGGTACCTGAAGATGTGCTCATCCTCACTGATTATCAGGGAAATGCAAATCAAACCACAATGAGATACACCTCACACCTACTAGTAAAGCTATTATCAAAAAGACAAGAAATAACCAGTATTGGGAGCAACCGGGTTGCTCAGTCAGTTGCACATCCAGCTCTTGGTTTCTGTCCAGTCATGATCTCAGGATCAGGGGATCAAGTCCCCCAAAAGGATCTATGCTCCACGTGGAGTTGAGATGCTCCTTCTCGATCTCTGACCCTAGCCCCACCCATGGACACACAGGCCCTCCCTTTCTCCCCCAAATAAAACAATCCTTAAGAAATAACAAGTGTTGGAGAGGATGGGGAGAAAAGAGAACCCTTGTGCACTGTTGGTGGGAATATAAATTGATGCAGCCACTATGGAAAACACTATGGAAGTACTTTAAAGAACTAAAAATAAAACTACATAGGGGGAGACAAACCATGAGACTGTGGACTCTGAAAAACAAACTGAAGGTTTTGGAGGAGACAGGCGTGGGAGTTTGGGTGAGCCTCATGGTGGGTATTACAGAGGGCACGTATTGCATGGATCACTGGGTGTGGTGCATAAGCAATGATTTTTGGAACACTGAAAAACAAAACAAAACAAAAACAAACAAAAAACTACAAATAATCCAGCAGTTCCCCTTTGGTTATTTAACCAAAGGAAATAAAACAAGTTAAAAAAAATACTGATGTTTACTTCACAATTACAAGCATACCTCAGACATTACAGGTTTGGTTCCAGACCACACAATAAAGTGAATATTGCAAAAAAGTGAGTCAAATGAATTTTTTGGCTTCCCAGTGCATAACAAAGTTCATCTTACACTATGCTATAGTCTGTTAAGTTTGTAATAGCATTATGTCTAAAACACTATGTATCGTAATTAAAAGACACTTTATTTCTAAAAAATGCTAGCCATCATTGATCTTTCAGCAAGTCATAATCACTCATCACAGATCGCCTTAACATACATAACGAAAATGTTTGAAATATTTTAAGAATTACTAAAATGTGACACAGAACATGAAGCAAATGCTGTTGGAAAAATGCTGGTATATTTGCTATATGAAGGTTTGTCACAAAACTTCAATTTTTTAAAAATGTAGTATCTGCAAAGCACAAAATCTAAATGCAACAAAATGAGGTGTGCCTCATTCACAATAGCCAAGAACTGGAAATAACCTAAAATGTCCATTAATGGATGGAAAAATAAAATGGGGCCTATACACAAGGCAAATATTATTGTGCCACAAAAAGAAGGAAATCTCGCCATTTGCTACAACATAGATGGACCTTGAGGACCATCTATGGTCCTATACTATGTGAAATAAGCCAGGCAAAGACAAATATCCTATGACCTCACTTACATGTGGGATTGAAAAAAAAAAAATACAAAACCTCATGGTTGTCTGAGGTAGGAGTGGGTAGGGGGTGAAATGCGTGAAGATGGTTAAAAGGTACAACTTCCAGTCATAAAATTAAAAAATAAAAACCAAAAACTAGGTATATAATGTACAGCATAGTAACTACAGTTAATATTGTATGATGCATTTGAAAGCCACTAAGAGAACAGATCTTAAAAATTCTTAACATAGGAAAATATTTGTAATTGTATAATGAATATTAACTAGGCTTATTGTATGATCACTTCACAAAATAAACACACCAAATCATTATGTTGAACACCTGAAACTAATGTAATATGTCTATGATATCTCAAAAAAATAAAATGAAATACCTTCAAATTATATTTATGAGCTTTATCCAAAATAGTTGGTACCAAGTCATCAGTATTTTCTCCATTCTCATCATTTGTACCAGGTGGGTACCAAGACAGGGCTAGTACACCTAAAAGAAAACACCAAAAAGAAAAATAAATACAGAAGTGGGAGTAATTGGAGATATTCTTAAAAAAAGAAAAAAAAAATTAAGGAGGCAGAATAAAGACCAAATTGTTAACAGCAAAAAAAGAAAGACATCCTCATAAGTTGTTGTTTAGTTACTTTACTAGATAGGATCTATGGTTATTTGATTACTTTATATTGTTATATTTATGAATTCTTTATCAAGTATGAATATATTTAAGTTAATAGATTTTACTTTCCAGATTAGGTTTATAGAAAAATTGCACAGAAAGTACAGTTTCCATATATGCTCCTCTTACATACCTGCTCCCCACATACAGTTCTTGTTATTAATATCTTGCATTTATACAAGATACACACACACGTGTATATATATATACACACACACACACATAATTTGTTACATGTGATGAACAAATACTGGCACATCAATATTATGTATATACATATATGCATACATATATATATACATTTATACATATATATATATATATATATATATATATATGTATTTGTTACATGTGATGAACCAATATTGATGCATCATTATTAACCAAAGCCCACAATTTAGATGAGGGCTTACTCTTTCTGATGTACAGCTCTATGGCTTCTGACAAAAGCATATGTGCCCACCATTAAGTATCATGCAGAATAGTTTTACAGACCTCAGAACCCACTGAAATCCACCTATTTATCCCTCTCCTCTCTTACTCCTCCCACAACCCCCTGGATAATAATTGATCTTTTCAGTATCTCTATTGTTTTGTCTTTCCACAATGCTACATAGGTGGAATCCTACCACTAACTTTTTCAGACTGGCTTGTTACACTTAGCAATACATAATAAAGGTTCATTTATACCTTTTTGTATATTTATAGATCATTCTTTTTTACTGCTGCATGAGAACTCATTGCATAGATGTATGACAATTTATCCATTCACTTACTGGAACATACCATGGATGCTCCTAATTTGGGGCAATTATGAAGATTCAAGAAAAAAAAAATAGTTTCTCCTTGTAGTACTTACTTTTGAAATGATACATCACAAAATAAGTTTTAGAAACATAAGCCCCACAGGGGGGAAAAAATTACTTTGAAGGAATATTTGAAATCAACCATCAAAGCCTCACTTATATATGAAGAAATGAGAGACCATTAGAAAAAGCTGCTTATTTCTATATCAACCAACACACTTTTTAAGGCACGGACAAAATACAATGGTACAAAAACAGAAGCATGTGGAAATATAGGAACTGCAAGGTTAGAAACTGGCAGAGAACTAAATTATAATATTTAAACTTTATAGTCAACCTGCCATATACAGAATAGCCCAATCTAGAGAAACAAAGCAGAACTTTCATTAAAGTTTACAGGAAAAAAGATGTCCATGTCCTCTATCCACTCTGAAAATAAGATAGCAATAAGAACATAAGAAGTAGAAAAATCATCTATAATGCATAAAGTGCTTTAGAGAAGCTTATGATTAGCCATGAAGGGAGTCTATTATATAGAGAAAAATGCCGGTAAGAAAAGTAGAAACAGTTGATCAAACATCTAAGCTGCCTAAGAGTCTAGCTTGTAAAAAGAACAGTACCAATGGAGAGTCACAGTAAAAAACAAAACAAAAAACAAAAAACAAAACAAAACAAAAAAAAACCCTCAATATAACTTATGTAAAAATCCTACAAAAAAAATAAATTGAGACAAAATAGTAAAGAAAGGACATATAAAAGAAAGATTATGCCATGAAGCCTAGTAAAATTGTAAGCATAGCATTCTTCCATGAAATTCAAAACAAAAGATTCCTGTTCCTAGCAATAGATTAGGTTACACACACCAACATTTCCATGAAAAAAAATATTAAATAAAATATGGGTTACAAAAAACTTCTTAGCCAAAGAGCTGAAAAGTAAGGGATTACCTGTCCAAACTGAGGCAAAAACATGAAATGAGCAAGGAATTCAGTCTTCCCAAAACATAATTGGCAGAAGTAAACCAAATATCAAAACCAGTGGATAAAGCCCCAGGTTAACAGCACTTGGGAAATTCTCTGGCTTTAAAGTGAGTAGTGTTTTCTACTGTATTGAACAACACAGATAAAGAACATTTTTATTATCACACTAAGTTCTACTGGACAGTATTGCTAAACTGCTGATTCTCATAATACCCTAATCATTTCATTTTTATCTACTGATTTTCTTCCTCCTTATTCTCACTGAAGTTATACTCTAAGCCTTGAGGAAAATGCTCTTTGTTCTTCATTATTACTTTCAGCTTTTTATTATATCAAATTATCATTTCCAAATGTCTAATTCTATCTCCATACTGTGCTCCACAATCTAATTTTTCCTTGTACAGTATCTTTTGGACTATATCACTCCTGAGTTCTGAATAAGTAATGGTCTGGGAAATAAGTCAGTGATGGTCCTCCTCAGGAAGAGGACTGGACCACTTACAATGGTTATGAATCATCACAACAACCAGAGGTTTCTCTAACACAAACTAAGTATCATTTATAAATAAGATTACTGCATATTGCTACTATCTCACTTGTGTAGTGAAAAGGGATATTCTTTGAGGTCTTTTCTCAGAATATTAGCATTTCATTTTATTATTTTTAAAAATATTTATTTATTTACTTTAGAGAGCACAAGACAGTGTGCAAAAGTTAGAGGGAAGGGCAGAGGGAGTGAATCTTCAAGTAGACTCCTCACTAAGCTCAGAGCCCAACAAGGGACTCGATCTCATGACTCATGAGAGTACTACCTGAACTGAAACCAAGATCAAGCATGTAAATGACTGAGCCATCTAGGCATCCCTAACATTTTATTAAATGCAGATGTCGCATCAATCATGTTGTTTCTCCACAGCACACATCATAGGGCCTTCAATATAAGTGATACTCACTTTTGTGTGTGTGTGTGTGTGTGTGTGTGTGTGGTTACATGATAAATCTAAACAGGACAATAGTTAAGAACATAAGATATGAAATCAGACAGACCTAGAGACTCAAGTTTCCATTTTATTATTTGATAGTTGGTTATCTTTAATTTAAATTTCCATTTGTAAATTGGGCATAAGTTCAGTTCATTCCCTAAAAGTGTGTTTTAAAAAGTATAGAGAATGACTTACATAGAATAAGACCCCCAAAAGTAATTACAAAGATGATAATAAAAAGATAATGGCAAATAAATTAGGATACATTTAACTCCACAGAACTTATGATAGCTTCCCCTATATTCAGGTACGTAACTTACTGTTTCCTTTAAACATACCAAACATTACTTCAAACTAAAGATTTAGCAGAAAGGCAAGCCCAGTTCCAGATATAAACAATATTATCACTACACAAGATAACCCATGTTCAACAAAAAATATAAGGCATATAAAAAAGCAAGAAAAAAAGTAAAAAAAAAAACTGTCAAGAGGCAAAACAGGCAACAGAAGCAGACTCTGATATGAATCAGATGCTGAAATAATTATACAAGGAATATAAAATCACTGTGCTTAAAACACTAAAGGATCTAATGGTAAAAGATAGCCATTATATGTCGATCATCAGGTGGGATATTTCAGCAGAGATGAAAACTCTAAGAATCAAAGAGTTCAGGGAAGATAAAGTAGGGTGACCACAAGCTCACCTCCTCTCATGGACACACCTGTGAGATAATAGCTACATTTATGTAACTAGCTCTGAAAATGATCTGAAGACTGACAGAAAAGACCTTCTGCAGTTAATCATACCCAGGGAGTCACATCAAAAAGGTAGGAGTGGTGGAATCACAGTTGGGAATCAAAACACTGGGTAAGATTAACCACAACCAGTACTCAGACTAGCAAAGAGAAGGAGAGGATTAAACCTCACACCAGGCAAACAGAACACGGAAATGCCCTGGGAAGATGAGTCGTCATAACATCTGGCCTTGAAAATCAATGGGGCTTAACTTCAGGAGCTTTTAGTATCAGCAAAATTTAACTCCACTTATTTTGAAAATCAGCTAGGCTTAACTTCAGGAGAGTCAGACAATGATAGGAAACAGTCCTGCCTTTAAAAAGACAGAATAATAAAAAAAACTCAACCAGAACCGAAGCATAATAGTAGCAGTTTGAAAAGTGCCTGGGGTATACATGAAGGAGAGTTACTTAATAATCTCAGAACATATGTTTGAGGGGTAGGCATCATCAAAAGTACTGGTGGGTGCCATTTCTTTTCCCCTCCCCAGTGCTAGATAGCCAGACACTTGCAGGAGCCAGCAAAACACTACCTATCTTGCTATCACTATTTACCTGTAGACCTGCTGATCCAACCCTCCTGCATTGGAAAGCATCCCACCAAAGTGGTTCCTACCCCCCCACCAAGAACCTGCAAGTAGCTCCACTAGGAACTAGCACCACTCAAAAATGGTGCCTACCCTGGGGAGAGGGAAGATAATCCCATACACCAGAATGCCCACAGTTCCTGCATCAAAGACTCTTCACTGGCTGAGCAAAAAGTAAGGTTTGCTATTTGGTATACCACAGCTATGGCAGGCTAAGTTCAGAGAGCCTGACTGCTGATTCCACCCACCTATGAGACTGCTGAGGCCTCAAACAGACTTCTCAATTGTACAAATTCTGCCTTGTTTGCCCAAAGTAGGCAAAGCAGGCCACTGCAGTTGGCTGGGCTGAAGGCAAACGCAGTTCAGTCACAACATTAGGGCACACGTAGCATGCAGAGGAGACACCCCAGGAGTACCTGTTTCTGGTGACCAAGGGGGTACTGACAGGGTACCACAGGACTTCTACAGAAAGCACAATTTTAAAGACCAAGAGACATAGCTGACCTCCCTAATATATGGACACAGAGAGTTAGACAAAACGAGAAGATGGAGAAATATGTTCCAAGTGAAAGAATAAGACAAATCACATCAAAAGAGCTCAATGAAACTAAGATAAGCAAATATGCCTGACAGAGAATTCAATTCAAAGTAATGGGCATAAGGATAATAACTGGATTTTACAATAGAGCAGATGAACTCAGAACTTCCAACAAAGAAATGTGTAAAAAAGAACCAGTAAGGGATGTTAGCTGGGCATCTGCCTTTGGCTCAGGTCAGGATCACAGGGTCCTAGGATTGAGTCCCACATCAGGCTTCTTGCTTCGTGGGGAGCCTGCTTCTTCCTTCCCACTCTCTCTGCTTGTGTGCACTCTTTCTCTGTCAAGTAAGTAAGTAAATAAATAAAATCTTAAAAAAAAAAAAAACAGAGATAAAGAACTCAACAGCAGAGATTAAAAAAAAAATACATTAGAGGGAATCAACAGATTAGAGGATGCAGAATAGATCAGTAATCTGGAAGACAGGACAATGGAAAGCAAACTAAGCTGAACAAAAAAGAGAAAAGAGATTAATAAAACAGTAAGAATAGGTTAAGGAAACTCATTACCAAGTGAAATAACATTCACTTTGTAGAAGTAATAGTAACAGGAAAGAGAGAAGGGAGGAGAATATTTGAGAAAAATAAAGCTGAACACTTCCATAATGTGGGGAAGGAAACAGATACCACATCCAAAAAGTCCACACAGCCCCCAAGAAGATAAACCCAAGGTCCACACCAAGACACATAAGTAAAAGGCAAAGAGTAATGACAGATAATTTTAACATCAACAAAAGAAAACAGTTACATACAAAGGAAACTTCATAAGGCTATCAGTTGATTGCTCAGCAGAAACTGTGCTGGCCAGAAACAAGTGGCATGATATATTTAAATGGATGAAAGGGAAAAACATACTCGCAACCAAGAAGATCCAAAAAGGTTATTCAGAATAGAACAAGAGGTAGTTTTCCAAACGAAAGTTAAAGGAGTACATCACCACTAAACCAGACTTACATGATAAATAGAATTATTCAAATCAGAAGAAGAGAACATAATTTCATGTAGGATAATTATAAAGAAAAACATTTTACAGGTAAAAGCACACATACAGTAAAGGTATTAGATGGGGACGCCTGGGTGGCTCAGTGGGTTAAGCCTCTATCTTCGGCTCAGGTCATGATCTCAGGGTCCTGGCCCTGCATCGGGCTCTCTGCTCAGTGGGGAGCCTGCTTTTCCCTCTCTCTCTGCCTGCCTCTCTGCCTACTTGTAATCTCTGTCAAATAAATAAATAAAATCTTAAAAAAAAAAAAGGTAATAGATGGATCACTTATAAAGCCAGTATGGAGGTTAAGACACAGAACAGGGGCACCTGGGTGGCTCAGTTGGTTAAGCGACTGCCTTCGGCTCAGGTCATGATCCCGGAGTCCCAGGATCGAGTCCCGCATCGGGCTCCCAGCTCCATGGGGAGTCTGCTTGTCCCTCTGACCTTCTCCGCTCTCATGCTCACTCTCTCTCTCACTCTCTCTCTCAAATAAATAAATAAAAATCTTTAAAAAATATAAAAAAAAAGACACAGAAGCAGTAAAGTCAATGATATTTATAAAAATCATTCAATACATATACAAAATAAAAATATATATGACAAAATATATATAAAACAAAGGGGGAGTAAAACTTTAGTGCTTTCAGTGTGTTTGAATTTAACCAACCATTAATATAGACTGATATGCATGTTATATACAAACTAATGGAAACCAAATCAAAAACCTGTAACATACACACACACAATCCAAGACTAACACTATGAAGGGCCATCAAACTAAATTAAGAAAGGATACAGAGAAAAACTAAAACAACAACAAAATATTAACAAAATGGTAATAATTATATGCCTATCAATAATTTAAATGTCAACTGGACTAAATAAAAAACAGGGCTACTGAATGGATAACAGAACAAGACCCATCGATATTCTGCCCACAACAGATTCACTTCAGACCTAAATATATGCACACACTGAAAGTGAAGGAGAGCGGGAAAAACATACATCATGAAAAAAAAAAAAAAAGAGAGAGAGAGAGAAGAATAAAAGAAAGCTGTGGTAGCAATATTACTGTAAGACAAAAAATCCTTAAAACAAAGACTGTAGCAAGAGACAAAGAAGGGAATTATATAATGATAAAGAGATCAACTTAACAAGAAGATATAATGACTATAAATATCTATGCATCCAAAATAGAAGCACCTAAATATATAAGGCAAACATTAATAGACAGAAATGGAGAAACTGACAGCCTTACAATAATAGTAGAGATCTTTAACATTTCACTTATATCAATGGATAGATAATCAAGACAGAAAATCAATGAGGAAAAAGTAGCTCTGAATGACACATTATAGCAGATGGGAATTAACAGATATAAAGAACATGCATTCTATACAAAACAAGAATATGTTCTTTTCAAATGCACATGAAACATTCTCCAAGACATATCACACAAAACAAGTCTCAATAAATTTAAAACATTAAAATCACATACAGCATCTTTTGATCATAATAGTATGAAACTAGAAATCAATTACCAGAGAAAAATCTGGAAAAAACATAAACACATGGAAGCTAAACAACATGCTACAAAACAGTGAATGAGTCAACAATGAAATCAAAGGGGAAATCAAAAAGTACACAGAGAAAAGTGAAAATGAAAATATACCAGTACAAAATATTCGGGATACAACAAAAGCAGTTCTGAGAAGTTTATGACAATACAGGCCTATCTCAAGAAACAAACAAAAAAATCTCAAATAAATAACCAAACACACACCTAACAGAGCTAGAAAAAGAACAAACATAGGCAAAAAAACAGCAGAAGGAAGGAAATTATAAGTTTAGAGCAGAAATAGGTAAAATAGAGACTAAAGGAAAAACTGAAAAAAGAACAAAGAAACCAGAAACTTGTTCTTTTAACAGACAAACAAAATTGATAAACTTTTAGCCAGACTCACCAAGAAAGAGAGGACTCAAAGAAATGAAATCAGAAATGAGGGAGAAATAACCACCAACCCCACAGAGCTGTGAAGATTTATAAGAGAATATAATGAAAAATTACATACCAACAAACTGGGACAAGGAGTGCATAGGTGGCTCAGTCAGTTAAGCACCCAACTTGATTTTGGCAGAAGTCATGATCTCAGGATCAAGAGATCAAACCTACATTGGGTTCTTCTCTGGGCATGGAGCCTGCTTAACCTTCTTCCTCTATCTCTGCCCCTCCCACCATTAGCACTCTACTTTAAAAAAAAAAAAAAAAAAAAAAAAATGTCCATACCCAATGGATTCACATGTGAATTCTACCAAACATTTAAAGAAGAGTTAATACTTATTTTTCTCAAAGTATTCCCCAAAACAGAAGATGTAAAACTTCCAGATTCATTCTATGAGGCCAGCATTATCTTGATACCAAAACTGGAAAAAGACAATACACAGAAATAAAACTGGAGGCCAATATCTCTGATGACCATAGATGCAAAATCCTCAACAAAATACCAGCAAACAGAATTCAGCAATGTATTAAAAGGATCATTCACCACAATCAAGTAGGATTTATTCTAGGGATGCAAGGGTGTTTCAATATGCACAAAACAATCAATGTGATACATCACACTAAGAGAAAGGATTAAAATCATATGGTCAGCTCAATGCATGCAGAAATAGCAACTGACAATAATATACTCATTCACGATAAACTCTCAACAAAGTGGGTTTAGAGGTAATATAACCTAATAATGGCTACATATTAAAACCCGCAGTTAATATCCCCACTGAATGGTGAAAAACTGAAGTCTTTCCTTTATCAAGAATGAAATAGGGGGCGCCTGGGTGGCTCAGTGAGTTAAGCCGCTGCTTTCAGTTCAGGTCATGATCTCAGGGTCCTGGGATCGAGTCCCACATCGGGCTCTCTGCTCAGCAGGGAGCCTGCTTCCTCCTCTCTCTGCCTGCCTCTCTGCCTACTTGTGATCTCTCTGTCAAATAAATAAATAAAATCTTTAAAAAAAAAAGAATGAAATAGGGACGCCTGGGTGGCTCAGTTGGTTAAGCGGCTGCCTTCAGCTCAGGTCATGATCCCAGAGTCCTGGGATCGAGTCCCACATCGGGCTCTTTGCTCGGCAGGGAGTCTGCTTCTCCCTCTGCCTCTAGCCTGCCACTCTGTCTGCCTGTGCTTGCACTCTGTATCTCTCTCTCTCTAACAAAAAAGAATGAAATAAAGATGTCCACCCTCACAATTTTTATTCAGAATACTACTGAAGTCCTAGGTGCAATAACCAGAGAAGAAATAAAAGGTATTAAAATTGGCAAGGAAGAAGTAAAACAGTCACTATTTGCGTATGATGCAAAAATATGCATAAATAAAATATGAATTTGCATATGATTATATGATGTGATTACTAAGAATAAATAATTCAGTAAAGTTGCAAGATAGAAGAATAATATATAGAAACCCGTTGCATTATCTATATATTGATGACAATGTAGCAGAAAGAGAAATTAAGAAAATAATTTTGTTTCCAATAACACCAAAAATAATTTAAAAATCTAAGAATAAACTTAACTAAGGAGGTGAAACACCTGTACTCTGAAACTATAAAATACGGATGAAAAAAATTAAAGAGGACACAAATAAATGGACAGGTATTCCATGTTCATGGTTTGGAAGAATTAATATTGTTGAAATGTCCAGGATCATCTAGGTGGCTCAGTCAGTTAAGTGTCTGTCTTCAGCTTGGGTCATGATCTCAGGGTCCTGGGATCGAGCCATGCATCAGGCTCCCTATTCAGTGGGGAGCCTGCTTCTCCCTCTCCCCTCCCTTGCTTGTGTTTTCTCTCTTGCTACATCTCTCTCTGTCAAATAAATAAAATCTTTTAAAAAAAAAGAAAAAGAAAGTGAAAAGTCCATATTAACTAAAGCAATCTACAGACTTAATGCAAACTATTATCAAAATACCAACAGCATTTTCACAGAACTGAACCAAGTAATCCTAAAATTTGTATAGAACCATAAGGCCTCAAAGAGCCAAAGCAATCTTGTGAAAGTAGAATTAAGTTGAAGGTATCACAATCCCAGATTTCAAAGTATACTACACAAAGCTGTGGTAATCGAAACAGTATGGTATTGGCCAAAAATGGACACATAAATCAATGGAATTGAATAGAGAGCCCAGAACTAAACCCCTGTTTATATGGTCAATTAGTCTATAACAAAGGTGGCAAGGACATATAATTGTAAAAATAAAGACTCTTCAATAAATGGTGCTGGTAAAGCTAGACAGCTACATGTAAAGTAATGAAATTGGACACTTTCTCACATTATACAAAAAAATAAACTCAAAAGGATTAAAGACCTATATGTGAGACCTGCAACTATATCTCTCCCTAAAAGAAAATAGCAATCTCTTTGACATTGTCCCTAGCAAAATTTTTCTAGTAACGTTTCCCTTTGCAAGAGAAACAAAAGCAAAAATAAACTACTGGGACTATATCAAAATAAAAAGCTTTTGCACAGCCTAGGAAACCATAAACAAAACGAAAAGGCAACCTACTGAACAGAAGGTATCTGTAAATCACAAACACAACACCAGCACCACCAAAAACAAAACAAAACCTGAAAAAATAATTTTTTTTAAAACTGCACAGAAGACTTGAATATTTTTTCCAAAGAAGACACACAGATGACCATTAGACACATGAAAAGATGTTCAACTCACTAATCATCAGGGAAATGCCAGTCAAGACACCTTACATCTGACAGTATGGCTAGAATCAAAACAACAAGATATAAGTCTTGGCAAGGATGTGGGAAAAAAGGAACCCTTGTGCACACTGATGAGACTGTAAATTGGTACAGACACTGTGGAAAAAAGTATGGAGGTTCCTTAAAAAATTAAAAATAGAGATACCATATGGTCAGGGTGCCTGGGTGGTTCAGTCTGTTAAGCCTCTGCCTTCAGCTCAGGTCACAATCTCAGGGTCCTTAGACTGATCCCCACATTAGGCTCCCTACTCAGTCAGGAGTCTGTTCTTCCTTCTAAATCTTAAAAAATATCCAGAAATGACCCAGAAATCCTACTACTGGGTATTTATGCACAGAAAACAAAAACACTAATTTAAGAAGATATATGCACCCCTATGTTTATTGCAGCATTATTTACAATAGCCAAAATACAGAGGCAGACCAAGTGTCCATGAGCAGATAAACTGCTAAAAAGATATGGTGTGTGTATATATGTATAACACAAAATGGAATATTACCCAGTCATAAAAAGAATGAGATCTCATCATTTGCAACCATATGGATGGACCTAGAGCATATAAAGTAAAATAAGTCAGGCAGTCAAATACCATGGGACTTCAGTTATATGTGGAACCTAAAAAAATAAAAGAACAACAAACAAAGCAGAAACAGACCCATAAATACAGGTGGTTGCCTGATGGGAGGAAGGTAGGGGAATAGGTGAAATGGATGAGAGGTATTAAGAAGTGCAAACTTAAAGGAGTAAGTCATAGAGATAGAAGATATAGCATAGGGAATGTCAATAATATTCTAATAACATTTCATAGTGACAGATGGTGACCACACTCATGCTAGCACTAAGTAATATATAGGATACACTGAACCAATGTTTTGTACATCTTAAACAAATACAACACTGTATATTAATTATACCTCAATACAAAGAATCAAGTAGAAATACTGGAAATGAAAAATGTTAAAAGATGAAGAATACCTTCAACAGACTCATGAACAGACTGAACAGAGCTGAGGAAAAGAGGTATCTTCAAGCAAGTCACAAAAAATTACAAAAATTAAAATAGAATAAGATTAAAACAAAGTATTCAACATCCAACAGCTCTAGGATAAACATCAATATTCTATCATACATGTAATTAAAAACTCAGAAGAGATAGAAGGAATATGTGTCAAAATAATTGCAGGAGGGAGGAGTCAAGATGGCAGAGAAGTAGCAGGCTGAGACAACATCAGGTAGCAGGAGATCTGCTAGACAGCTTATCAAACCATTCCAAACACCTACAAATCCAACAGGAGATCAAAGAGAAGAAGAGCAACAATTCTAGAAACAGAAAATCAACCACTTTCTGAAAGGTAGGACTGGCAGAGAAGTGAATCCAAAGTGACAGGAAGATAGATGTCAGGGGAGGGGCCGGCTCCCCGCAAGCAGCAGAGAAACGGAGCACAAAATCAGGACTTTTAAAAGTCTGCTCCACTGAGGGACAACGCTCGAGAGGCTAAACCAGGGGGAAGCCCAGGCGAGAACAATGTGGCCCCTGGTACTGTGGGTTCACAGGAGGATTGGGGGTATCTGAGTGTCACAGAGCTCGCAGGTATTAGATCAGAGAAGCCAGCTACAGAGACAGAGCCAAGGAGTGAGCTCTCAAGTCGGGGTTACCTTGAACCCTAATCCATGGCACAGGACACTGCTCTGTGAGGGGAGTCCCCACAATGAGGGGAGACCCTACCTGTAAGAGCTCAGGCATCTGCAGGGTTTGGAGACTCTAGGCATAGCTATGTGCCAGAGACAGAGATGCTTGGTCACAGGCTGGGTGAGCTCGGAGTACAGCCAGAGGCCAGGGAGATGGGAGTGATTGAGCACTTTTCTCTGAGCACGGCCAGGGTCAGGGAGACAAGAGTGACAGAATGCTTTTCTCTGAGGATGAACTGAGGAGTGTGGCCCCGAGCTCTCGGCTCCTCTGGGCCAGAGACTGACTGGGAGGCTGCCATTTTCATTCCCGTCCTCCAGAACTCTACGGAAAGTATTCAGGCAACAAAAGCTCCAGAAAGCGAACCTGAGCAGATTACTTAGCCTGGTGCCTGGTAAGGGCAATGCAATTCCACCTGGGGCAAAGACACTTGAGATTCACTACAACAGGCTCCTTCCCCAGAAGATCAACAAGAAATCCAGCCAAGACCAAGTTCACTTACGAAGGATAACAGTGAAATTCCAGAGGAGGAGAAAGCAAAGCATGGAATTCATGGCTTTCTCCACATGAATCGTTAGTCTTGCAAAGTAAATTAATTTTATTTATTTATTTATTTTCTTCTGCTAATTTTTTTAACTTCTACCCTTTCCTCTTTTAGCATTTTTTAACTAGTTTATCTTAATACCTTTCATTAAAAAAATCTTTTTTGAACTTTCATTATTATAGTCACATTTTATCATTCATTGTATCTAGCTTTATTTTTGTATACACATAGGGTTTTTTCCTATAAAAAATTTGGGGTACAACTTCTTCTAATAGATCAAAATACACCCTAAATCTAGCACCAGGCTTGTTCAAGTCTCCAGCCCGGGCAAATTCTCTCTACTTCCTTTTTCTTTATTCTCCCAACCAACTTACTTTATCAACTCCTTTTTTAGAAATTTAAAACAAAACAAACAAAAAACACTTTTCATCTTTATACTGATATTCCATCCCTCCATTGTGTTTACCCTTATATATGTTTTTCATTCTTTAAAAATTTGGGAGGTAGTTTCTCCTAAGAGACGAAAATACTCCCCAAATTAAGTGGGTGACCCTGTTCTAGTCACCAGTCTGATATATATATATATTTTTTCTTTTTTTGTATTTTTTCTTTATTTTGTTTTCTTTTTAAAATTTTTTTTCCTGAAATTTTAACCCCTTTCTCCCCACCCCACGATTTGGGATCTCTTCTGATTTGGTTAAAGCACATTTCTCTGGGGTCTTTGCCATCCTTTTAGTATTTTATTTGCTCCTTCATATATTCTTAGCTGGACAAAATGACAAGGCAGAAAAATTTGCCACACAAAAAAGAACAAGAGGAAGTACCGAAGGCTAAGGACCTAATCAATATAGACATTGGTAATATGTCAGATATAGAGTTGAAAATAACGATTCTCAAGGTTCTAGCCAGGCTCGAAAAAGCATGGAAGAAACTAGAGAAACCTTGCTCAGAGAAATAAAAGTCCTTTCTGGAGAAATAAAATAACTAAAATCTAACCAAGTTGAAATAAAAAAAGCTATTAATGAATTGCAATAAAAAATGGAGATTCTTACTGCTGGAATAAATGAGGCAGATGAAAGAATTAGTGATAGGGAATACCAAATGACAGAGAATAAAGAAGGTGAGCAAAAGAGAGACAAACAACTACTGCACCACGAGGGGAGAATTTGAGAGATAAGTGATACCGTAAGATGAAACAACATTAGAATAATTGGGATTCTAGAAAAAGAAGAAAGAGAGAGGGGAGCAGAAGATATATTGGAGCAAATTATTGTAGAGAATTTCCCTAATATGGCAAAGGGAACAAGCATCAAAATCCAGGAGGGGCAGAGTACCCCCCCTCATAATCAATAGGAATAGTTCCATACCCCGACATCTAATAGTAAAATTTACAAGTCTTAGCAACAAAGAGAAAATCCTGAAAGCAGCCCAGGACAAAAAGTCTATAACATACAATGGTAAAAATATTAGATGGGCAGCAGACTTATCTACAGAGACCCGGCAGGCCAGAAAGAACGGGCATGATATATTCAGAGCACTAAACGAGAAGAACATGCAGCCAAGAATACTATATCCAGCCAGGCTATCATTGAAAATAGAAGGAGAGATTAAAAGCTTCCAGGACAAACAAAACCTGAAAGAATTTGCAAACACCAAACGAGCTCTACAGGACATATTGAAAGGGGTCCTCCAAGCAAAGAGAGAGCCTAAAAGTAGTAGATCAGAACAGAGGCAATATACAGTAACAGTCACCTTACAGGCAATACAATGGCACTAAATTAATATCTCTCAATAGTTACCCTGATGCAAATGGGCTAAATACCCCAATCAAACGACACAGGGTATCAGAATGGATGAAAAAAACAAAACCCATCAATATGCTGCCAGTAAGAAACTCATTTTAGACCCAAAGACACCTCCAGTTTTAAGTGAGGGGGTGGAAAACAATTTACCATGCTAATGGACATCAAAAGAAAGCTGGGATGGCAATCCTTATATCAGATCAATTAGATTTTAAGCCAAAGACTATAATAAGAGATGAGAAAGGACACTATATCATACTCAAAGAATCTGCCCAACAAGAAGATCTAACAATTTTAAATGTCTATGCTCCTAACATGGGAGCAGCCAACTATATAAACCAATTAATAACAAAATCAAAGAAACACATCAACAATAATACAATAATAGTAGGGGACTTTAACACTCCCCTCACTGAGATGGACATATCATCCAAGCAAAAGATCAACAAGGAAATAAAGGCCTTAAATGACACACTGGACCAGATGGACATCACAGATATATTCAGAACACTCCATCCCAAAGCAACAGAATACACATTCTTCTCTAGTGCACATGGAACATTCTCCAGAATAGATCACATCCTGCGTCCTAAATGAGGTCTCAACCGGTATCAAAAGACTAGGTCCATTCCCTGCATATTTTCAGACCACAATGCTCTGAAGCTAGACTCAATCACAAGAGGAAATTTGGAAAGAACCCAAATACATGGAGACTAAACAGCAGCCTTTTCAAGAATGAATGGGTCAACCAGGACATTAGAGAAGAATTAAAAAAATTGATGGAAGCAAATGATAATGAAAACACAATGGTTCAAAATCTGTGGGACAAAGCAAAGGCAGTCCGAAAGGAAAATATATAGCGATACAAGCCTTTCTCAAGAAACAAGAAAGGTCTCAAATACACAACCTAACCCTACACCTAAAGGAGTTGCAGAAAGAACGACAAAGAAAGCCTAAGCCCAGCAGAAGAAGAGAAATCATAAAGATCAGAGCAGAAATCAATGAAATAGAAGCCAAAGAAACAATAGAACAAATCAACGAAATTAGGAGATGGTTCTTTGAAAGAATTAATAAGATTGATAAATCCCTGGCCAGACTTATCAAAAAGAAAAGAGAAAGGACCCAAATAAATAAAGTCATGAATGAAAGAAGAGAGACCACAAGCAACACCAAAGAAATACAAACAATTATAAGAACATTTTATGAGCAACTCTATGACAACAAATTTGACAATCTGAAAGAAATGGATGCATTCCTAGAGACATGTAAACGACCACAACTGAACCAGGAAGAAATAGAAAAGACCCATAGCCAGTAAGGAGATTGAAACAGTCATCAAAAATCTCCAAACAAACAAAAGCCCAGGGCCAGACAGCTTCCGAGGAGAATTCTACCAAACATTTAAAGAAGAACTAATTCCTATTCTCCTGAAACTGTTCCAAAAAATAAAAATAGAAGGAAAACTTCCAAACTCATTTTATGAGGCTAGCATTACTTGATCCCAAAACCAGACAAGGATCCCATCAAAAAAGAGAATTACAGACCAATATCCTTGATGAACACAGATGCAAAAATTCTCACCAAAATACTAGCCAATAGGATCCAAAAGGATTATTCACCATGACCAAGTGGGATTTATTCCAGGGCTGCAAGGTTGGTTCAACATCCACAAATCAATCAATGTGATACAATACATTAATAAAAGAAAAAACAAGAACCATATGATACTCTCAATAGATGCTGAAAAAGCATTTGACAAAGTACAGCATCCTTTCTTGATCAAAACTCTTCAAAGTGTAGGGACAGAGCATACATACCTCAATATTATCAAAACCATCTATGAAAAACCCACTGCAAATATCATTCTCAATGGAGAAAAACTGAAATCTTTCCCGCTAAGGTCGGGAACATGGCATGGATGTCCATTATCACCACTGCTATTCAACATAGTACTAGAAGTCCTAGCCTCAGCAATCAGACAACAAAAAGAAATTAAAGGCATCTAAATTGGCAAAGAAGAAGTCAAACTATCACTCTTGGCAGATGATATAATACTATATGTGGAAAACACAAAAGACACCACTCCAAATCTGCTAGAACTTGTAGAGGAAATCAGTAAAATGTCAGGATATAAAATCAATGCAATAAAATCAGTTGCATTTCTTTACACCAACAACAAGACAGAAGAAAGAGAAATTAAGGAGTCAATCCCATTTATAATTGCACCCCAAACCATAAGATACCCAGGAATAAACCTAACCAAAGAGGCAAAGAATCAATACTCAGAAAACTATAAAGTAGTCATGAAAGAAATTGAGGAAGACATAAAGAAATGGAAAAATGGGGGCACCTGGGTAACTCAGTGGGTTAAAGCCTCTGCCTCCTCTCAGGTCAGGATGCCAGAATCCTGGGATCGAGGTCCGCATTGGGCTCTCTGCTAAGCAGGGAGCCTGCTTTCCCTTCTCTCTCTGCCTGCCTCTCTGCCTACTTGTGATCTCTATCTGTCAAAATAAATAAATAACATCTTTAAAAAAAATAAAAAATAAAAGGAAATGGAAAAATGTTCCATGCTCATGGCTTGCAAGAACAAATACTATGAAAATGTCTATGCTACCTAGAGCAATCTACACATTTAATGCAATCCTTATCAAAATTCCATTCATTTTTTTCAAAGAAATGGAACAAATAATCCTAAAAATGTATATGGAACCAGAAAAGACCTTGGATAGCCATAGGAATATTGAAAAAGAAAGCCAAAGTTGGTGGTATCATAATTCTGGACTTTAAGCTCTATTACAAAGCTGTCATCATCAAGACAGCAGGTACTGGCACAAAAACAGACACATAGATCAATGGAACAGAATAGAGAGCCCAGAAATAGACCCTCAACTCTATGATCAACTAATCTTCGACCAAGCAGGAAAGAATGTCCAATGGAAAAAAGACAGCCTCTTCAACAAATGGTGTTGGGAAAATTGGACAGCCACTTGCAGAAAAATGAAATTGGACCATTTCCTTATACCACACACGAAAATAGACTCAAAATGGATGAAGGACCTCAATGTGAGAAAGGAACCCATCAAAATCCTTGAGGAGAACACCTCTTCGACCTTAGCTGCAGTAACTTCTTCCTAGGAACATGGCCAAAGACAAGGGAAGCAAGGGCAAAATTGATGCTTTTGCACAGCAAAGGAAACAGTTAACAAACCAAAAGACAACTGACAGAATGGGAGAATATATTTGCAAATGACATATCAGATAAAGGGCTAGTATCCAAAATCTATAAAGAACTTATCAAACTCAACACCCAAAGAACAAATAATCCAATCAAGAAAAGGGCAGAGGACATGAACAGACATTTCTGCAAAGAAGACATCCAGGTGGCCAACAGACACATGAAAAAGTGCTCCACATCACTCGGCATCAGGGAAATACAAATCAAAACCACAATGAGATATCACCCTACACCAGTCAGAATGGCTAAAATTAACAAGTCAGGAAATGACAGATGCTGGCGAGGATGTGGAGAAAGGGGAACCCTCCTACACTGTTGGTGGGAATGCAAGCTGGTGCAACTACTCTGGAAAACAGCATGGAGGTTCCTCAAAAAGTTGAAAATAGAGCTACCCTATGGTGCAGCAACTGCACTACTGGGTATTTACCCTAAAGATACAAACGTAGTGATCTGAAGGGGTATGTGCACCTGAATGTTTATAGCAGCAATGTCCACAATAGCCAAAAGATGGAAAGAGCCTAGATGAATGGATAAAGAAGATGTGGTATATATATACCTTGGAATACTATTCAGCCTTCAAAAGAAATGAAATCTTGCCATTTGTGATGCCATGGATGGAACTAGAGGGTATTATGCTTAGTGAAATAAGTCAATTGGAGAAAGACAACTATCATATGATCTCCCTGATATGAGGAAGTGGAGATGCAATGTGGGGAGTTTGGGGGGTAGGAAAAGAATAAATGAAACAAGATATGATTGGGAGTGAGACAAACCATAAGAGACTCTCAATCTCACAAAACACCTGAGGGGGGCCAGAGGGAGGGGAGGAAGGGAGAGGGTGGTGTGGTTATGGTCATTGGGGAGAGTATGCGCTTTCGTGAGTGCTGTTAAGTGTGTAAACCTGGCGATTCACAGACCTGTACCCCTGGGGCTAATAATACATTATATGTTAAAAAAAAAATTTTTCTAAGAATTATCTAAAGTTGATGACAGATACAAAACAACAAATTCAAGAAGCTCAGAGCATGCCAAGAAAGATAAATACCAAAATTAACACATACACATGTTTAAACTGATAAAAATCAAAAACAGAGAAAACAGTTTAAAATCAGTGCAAAATGACAGAAACATACAGGAAAGTAAAGTTATGGGATGCCTGGGTGGCTCAGTGGGTTAAATCCTCTGCCTTCGGCTCAGGTCATGATCCCAGGGTCCTGGGATCAAGTCCCGCATTGGGATCTCTGCTCAGCAGGGAGCCTGCTTCCTCCTCTCTCTCTGCCTGCCTCTTTGCCTACTTGTGATCTCTGTCTGTAAAATAAATAAATAAATAAAATCTTTAAAACAAAAATGTAAAGTTATGAAAAGATTTGTAAAAGTTACAGTACACTTCCCATCATAAACCATGATAGAAGATAATGGGGTAACATTTTTAAATTCCCAAAAGGAAACTAAAACCTCCAAAATCTGCCCACTGAGAATTCTACTATAGCAGAGGAAGCATCATTTAAAACAAAGAATATAAAGAATATTTGAAAGAATTCATTGCAAGCAGACCAGCATTACGGAACATTGAAAATGTAATAAAAAGAAAATTAATTTTTGTCTTTTCAATACTTTATAAGACGAATGATTGTTTAAAGCTGTCATCAACAAACTATGGCCCATAAGTCAAACCTTTCCTTTTATGTCTTCTATACATTTGTTTATATATAGCTACTTTTACACTATAATGGCCTGAACAATACTATCAAGAACTTTAACCCACATTTATAAGATAATCCCAGAGCAGCATAAAAAACCACCTTTTTCCAGATTATGAAACCAAGTGTTGATTTCTTGAAAGGGTAAAAAATTTTAATTAAATATATTGACCAAGAAAAAAAAATCTATCATAAAAAGAAACTATCAAAAGCATGGATAAAGAGGTAAAACATACAGAATATACAGACCCAATTTCTTTCAAAGCTTAATAAAGGGATAACACAAACAACTCTTCATACATAAAACTGAAAAATATGATATTGATCAGTTCTTTAAAAAATAGAAAAGGACCAAACTCATTCAAGAAGAAATAGATAACCTGAATAGTCCTATTAATGAGCTTGAATTTATAATTAAACAATGAAAGCACCAGGCCAAGATGGTTTAAATGGTGATTTCTATCAAATGCGTAATAGGTAATACTACCATCTCTACCCAACCTTTTCCAGAAAAAAAGTAGTAAGTTTTCTTAGCTAGTTTTATGAGGACAAACAGCTCCACTTTATTTTTATATTTTTAATTTTTAAGATTTTATTTATTTATTAGGAGAAGAGAGAAAAGAGAGCACTTGTACACATGAGCAAGGAAAAGGGCCTTGATAAATGGAGAATCTCAAGCAGACTCTGCACTAACCATGGACCCTACTGTGGGGCTTGACCTCACAACCCCATGATCAGGACCTGAACTGAAATCAAGAGTTGAATGCCTAACTAACTGAGTTACCTACTGCCCTGCCACACTACTTTAATAACAGAAAAACAAATATATTTCACGGAAAAATAAACTATAGAATGATGCACCAGCTGAACATGAACACAATCTTTTTAAAAAATTAGCAAACAGGATTTTATACTATATAAACAAGTCAGCAACAAATGGAGTTTATTCCAAGAATGAATAAAATTCAACACTTGAAAATAAATCCTCCTAAGTCACTATATTAAGGCCAAAAGGATTAAATAACCAATAGATTAAAGAAGAAATCATAAGCTAAGTGTTTTCTAAATGCTTAGAAATGAATAAAACAAAAACATGACATATAAAATCTGGGATATGAACAAGGTGGTGCTATGGGGATAAACTGACAGCTATAAATACTTATATTTAAAAGATGAGAATGGGGCTCCTGGGTGGCTCAGTGGTTAAGCCTCTACATCGGCTAGGGTCATGATCTCAGGGTCCTGGGATCGAGTCCCACATCAGACTCTGCTCCGTGAGGAGCCTGCTTCCCCCTTCTCTCTGCCTGCCTCTCTGCCTACTTGTGATCCCTCTCTGTCAAATAAATAAATAAAATCTTAAAAAATAAATAAATAAAAGATGAGAATGATCTCAAAACCACCACATACCTTTACAACTTAAAGAACTAGAATTATAAACAAAACAAAACAAAAACCAAAAACCAAAAACCAAAACCCAAAAAACTAATCCTAAGACTTGTAGAAGGAAGGAAACAAAGATTAGAGGTGAGATAAATGAAGGAGGAAATTAAAATACAGAAAAGCAGTGTAAACAAAAGTTGGTTCTTTGATGAAATCATCAAAATAAACAAACCTTTAGCAAGATGAGCTGAGAAAACAGGAGAAAAGATACAAATTACTAAAATCAGAAACAAAAATCTAAAAACAGAAATAACAATTATCAGAGAGTACTATGAACAAATATATGGCAAAAAAAATTGGATAGCCACATTACAATGTACAAATTTCTAGAAGCCCAAAAGCTACCAAGACTCAACCATCAAGAAATAAACAGCATACACTTATATCTTATACTTATATATATTAGTAAGGAAAGTGAATCAATAATCAAAAATCTCCCAACAAAGAAAAAAGCCCTGGACCCAGTGGCTTCATAGGTGAATTCTATGAAATACCTAAAGAAGAAGTAAATTCCTCTCAAACTATTCCAAAAAATTAAAGAGGAGGGAGTACTTTCTAATTCATTTTATGAGGTCAGCATTACCTTACTACAAAAGCAAAGACAAAAGAAAACTAGACTACTATCCCAAATGAACACTGATGTAAAAATTCCTCAACAAAATACAGATACCAGATGTAATATGGTTCAACTTGAGATTTTTCAACTTTATGACAGTGTGAAAGTGACAGGTATTCAGTAGAAACCATATTTTGTATTTTTATCTTTTCCTGGCCTAGCAATCCATGGTACAATGCGTCCTCTTGATGATGGGCAGCAGCAGGAAACACAGCTCCTGGTCAACCATGAGATCATGAAGGTGAACAACCAAAACACTTAGAATCATTTTGTACCCATACAACTACTTTGTTTTTCACTTTCAATATAGTATTCAGTAAATTACATGAGGTTTTTAACACTTAAATATAAAAGAGGCTTCATTTTAGATGGTTTTACCCAGCTGCTGGCAGTAGGGTCCTAAACAGGCTAGATAAAGCTATGATATCTGTTAAGTTAGGCACATCAAATGTATTTTTGACTTCTGATATTTTTAACTAACTATGGGTTAGTCAGGACACCAACCCATAACATAAGAAAGAACTGTTATTACTAAAACAAATTCAGCAGTATAATAAAAGGATTATACCAGGAATGCAAGGATTCATTGCATTTCACAATATGTGGAAATCAATAAATGTAATGTAACACATTAACAGCATGAAGGGGGAAAAATTGTCTCAATTGATGCAGAAAAAGCATATGACAAAATTCAACTCTTCCATGATAAAAATACTCAAACACAAAGAATAGAAGGGCACTACCACAACAAAAGCTATATATTAAAAACACCACCATCACCAACAACAAAAAACCACAGTGAATAGCCAACAACAACAACAACAAAACCCACAGTGAATAGCCAACAGTGAGATTCAAAGTTTTTCCTAGAGAATCAAGACCAAGACAGGATGGCTACTTTTACCACTTCCATTTAACATAGCACTGAAACTACTGAGCTATCAAAAAAGGGGGGAGGAGGGGGAACCTTGCCATTTGCAATGATGTAGATGAAGCTAGACTGTATTAAGCTAAGTGAAATAAATGTGTCAGAAAAAGACAAATACCATATAATTTCACTCCCATGTGGAATTTTAAGAAACGAAACAGATGAACATATGGGAAGGGGGGAAAACTTAATTTTAGAGAATTATAGAGATTCATTTTTTTTTTAAAGATTTTATTTATTTATCAGAGAGAGAGGGAGAGAGAGCGAGCACAGGCAGACAGAATGGCAGGCAGAGGCAGAGGGAGAAGCAGGCTCCCCGCCGAGCAAGGAGCCCGATGCGGGACTCGATCCCAGGACGCTGGGATCATGACCTGAGCTGAAGGCAGCTGCTTAACCAACTGAGCCACCCAGGCGTCCCTAGAGATTCTTAATTATAGAGAAAAAATAGGGTTGATGGAGGAAGCGAGGCAGGGGATGGACTAAATGGTTGATATGTATTAAGGTCGTCACATGTTGTGATGAACATGGGATGTTGTATGTAAGTGATAAATTGCGAAATTCTTCTCCTGAATACAATATTACAGTATATGTCAAATAACTAGAACTTAAACAAAAATTTGGAGGAAAAGAAAAGCATAACATAAAAACAAAAACAAAAAACAAAACACATAGTGCTGAAGGATCTAGCCAGAACAATAAGGAAGGGAAAAGACACCCAAGGTGTAAAGAAAGTAGTAAAATTATCTGTGTGCAAGTGAAATGATTTTATATATGGAAGACTCTCAAGCCCCCCCTCAAAATAAATAAATAAATAAATAGATAAATAAATAAATGAATAAATAAAATGAATAAATAACTTCAGTAAAGTAGCAGGATACAAAGAGAACATGGAAAAATCAGTTGCATTTCTATACTACCAATGAATGTTCTGAAAAGGATATTGCAAAAATAATTCCAATATGATAGCATCAAAAGGAATAAAATACTTGGGAATTAACCAAGGATTTGACAGGCTTGTACAATGGAAAGTACAAAACACTGCTAAAAGAAATTAAGGTCAAAAAGAAAAGACACAGAAAAAAAAACCATTAGGGTATCAGTGGATTTCTTTGAAGAATTCTACATGCCAGTGGAGTGGAATGACATATTCAAAGAACTGAAGGACAAAAATGGCCAGCTAAGAATACTTTATCCAAGAGTTAACCCTCAGATAGGAAGGACAAGTAAAAGCCTTCTCAAACACACAAAATGTGAAAGAGCTCACTATTACTAGATCTGTCTTGCAAGAAATACTGAAAGAAGTTCTTTAAGCTGAAATGAAAACAGGCTTATCAGACTCATAAAAACATATGAAAGTACACAACACAGTGGTAAAAGTGAAAATAATACAGTCACACATAGAAAACTCTAACTCTATATTAGTAATGATGTATTTATTAACTAAACTATAGTACAAAGGTTAACAGAAAGTTGGGAAAATAACTACAGCTATTATAAATTATACAACAAAATGTAGATAAACTCTAATGTCAGTTGTATAAAAAGAAGAAGTAAAATGGTGAAGACTTTATAGGCAATCAAAGATAAGCTGTTCTCAGCCTAAAATGGATGTTTTTATACAGTGTTTTACGTAAGCCCAATAGTAGCCACAAGACCAAAACCTAGAGCAGATCTACAAAAGACCAAAAAAAAAAAAAAAGGTTGGGGGTGGGGGGTTGCTGACTGACATACCATCATGGAAAATAACAAATTTATAAAGGTTGCAGAAACAGGGTAAAATAAAACCAGAAAGCAATTAATAAGATGACATTAGTAAGTCCTTACATATTAATAATTGCCCTAAATATAAATGAATTGAATTCACCAATCAAAAAACACACAGTGGCAAAGTGAATAAAGAACAAGATCCAGCTATGTGGTACCAATAAAAGATCCATTTCAGGTTTAAGAATGCACAGAACACTCAAAGTGAAGGAATAAAAACAAAATATATGCAAATAGAAACCAAAAGGAAGTAGGGATAGCTATCCTTACATCAAAAAAATAGCTAGAAAATCTACAAATACATAACTCTTTAACAGCTAATAAGTGAAACAACAGATTAAAAAGGGAATCAGTATCTTCAAATGAAAACGGAAACACAACATACCAAAACAAATGGGATGCTACACAACATTTCTAGAAGTTTATAGCAATAAATGCATATATTAAGAAATGAGAAAGACTACAAATAAACATAACTTTAAACATAATTTACACCTCAAAGAAGTAAAAGAACAAAGAAAGCTCAGAGTTAGCAGAAGGAGGGAAATAATAAATATCAGAGTTGGGGGGGGAAAATGTGTAAGAGACCAGAAAAACAATAGAAAAAGTCAACGCAAAGTTGGTTTTTTTGAAAGATAAATTTGATAACACTTTATCAAGAGTACTAAGTAAGAGAGAAAACTCAAACAAATAAAATCAAATGGATGAGAGGAAATTATAATTGGCTATAGAAATAGGCTAAGAGACTACTATAAACAAGTATATGTGAGCAAATTACAGAACATAGAAGAAATGAATAATTTCCTACAATCCTATAATCTTCTGAGACTGAACCAAGAATAAATACAGAATCTGAACAAAATGATAACATGTAAAGAGAATAAGTCAATAATCAAAAACCTCCCAACACTGAAGTATGCAGACCAGATCCCTTCCCTGGTGAAGTATATCAATGTTAAAGGAAGAATTAGAGCCAATTATCAAATTTTTCCAAAAAGATGGAGAGAAGGAAACACTTCCAAAGTTTCTATATGAAGTAAGCAATACTCTGCTACCAAAACAAGATAACGACCCTACAAGAATAGAAACCTAGAGACCAATATCCTTGATGGATACAGATGTAATAATTCTAAACAAAACATTAGCAAACCAAATTCAAGAATTCACTGAAAGGATTATACACCAAGTGGGACTTATTCCTATTCCTAGGGTTCAAGGATGGTTCAACATATATAAATCAATAATTGTGATACGCCAGCTTAGTAGAATGAAAAATAAAAAATGTATCATCTCAAAAGATGTTAAAAAAAAAGACATTTGATAAAATACAACATTCTTTCATGATAAAATCCCTCGACAGATTGAGTATAGAAAGAACATACCTCAACATAATGAAAGTAATATATAACAAACCCACAGTAACATCATATTCAATGAAGAGAAACAGAAAGCTCTTCCTCTAAGATCAAATATAATACAAAGGTACCCACTGTCACCAGTCTTATTCAACATAGTACTGGAAGTCCTAGCTAATACAATCAGGCAGGACAAAGAAAAATCAACCAAATAGGAAAGGAAGAATTAAAACTGTTGTTCTTTACAGATGATATGATCTTATATGTTGAAAATCCCAAAGACTGAAATAAAAAACTATTGGGTCTAGTCAATGAATCCAATAAAGTTGCAGGGTATAAAATCAAAACACAGAAATCAGTTGTTTTCTATACATTAACCATAAAGCATCTGGAAAAAAAAAAAAACTAAAGAAAACTACCATTCACAATAGCATCAAAAATAATAAGATACCTAATAATAAATTTAACCAAGTTAAAGACCTATGAAAACTATAAGACTGCTAAAAGAAACTGAAGATGACATAAATAAATGGAAAGACATCCCATGTCAAGGATGTGAAGAGTTAATATTGTTAAAATGTCCATGTTATCAGAGTGCCTGGTGGCTCAGTTAGTAAAGCATCTGCCTTCATCTCAGGTCATGATCTCAGGGTCCTGGGGTTGAGCCCTGAGTCAGGCTCCCCACTCAGGAGGGAGTCTGCTTCTCCCTCTCCCCTCTTGTTCTCACTCTCTCTCATATAAATTTTTTAAATGTCCATGTTATCAAAGCCATTTATATATTCAACACAATCAGTATGAAAATTCCTATAGCAGATGGTGGGGAACTAGGGAAGACAGCAAAGGAGTAAGGGACCCTCATTTCATCTGGTCCCTGGAATTCAGCTAGAGAGCTATCAAATCATTCTGAACACTGGCAAATTCAACCGTAGGCCCAAGAAAAGAATTGCTGCAATTCTACAAATAGAAATGTGTTCAATTTTGGCAAGGTAGGAGGTGTGGAGAAGTGACTCTTGAGGCGATATGTTGGAAGATAAACCATGGGGGAGGGACACTCTGAAAGCCGACTACCAGAAAGTGATATAGCAGCAGAGTGCAAAACTGGAACTTTCAGAAGTCTTCTGAAAGTGAGGAACGTCCCCGCCTGAAAGGCGCTTAGGTGGCAAAGCAGACAGAATCCTAGCTGGGATAGTATGGTCTCAGAATCTCCAAGGTCACAGAAAGAAGGAGTGTGCATGAATGTATGAATGTAGCAGAGCTCACAGGCATTTGAGCAGGGATGCCAGCTGCAATCAGTGAGCCCAGGAGTGGGCTTTCAGCTGGGTGTTCCCATAAGCCACAGCACAGTTGATAAGGCAACCACTCTCCAATCAAGGCCCAGCAAGTGGCAGAAGCAAGACCCTTTTGCATCCCCTGGGAGAAGCAGCACAGGTGCGAACTGTACTGCAGGGTTTGGAGACTCCACACCAGGAGGCAGTGTGCCTGAGATCAAAGCACTTGGTTACAGGCTGGGCTGCTGAGAGAAAACAGTGAGATCAAAGTGACTAACTGCTTTTTCCAGAGAATGCACTGAGGAGTGGGGGTCCAGGATCTTTCAACTCCAGAGATCAGGACACTGCCACTTCTATTTTTATCCTCTAAAGGCAGAAAGCCTTCAGGGAACAAAAGCTACATAGAGAAATCCAAAGCCACCTACAGTGAGCCCAGCCCCCTGGCAACAGCAATGCAGTTACACCAGGGGCAAAGACACCTGAGAATCAGTGTAAGAGGCCCCTCCCCCAGAAGATCAGCAAGAATATCTGGCTAAGAGCAAGTTTACTGATCACGCAGAAATGCAAAATTCCAACACTAGGAGAAAATAGTATGTAAAAATTGGGGTATTTTTCTCATGATTCTTTAGTCTTTCAATTTTAATTCATTTTCCTTTTCAACTAATTTCTTTTATCAAGTCTTTTAAGTCTTTTTTAAATTTTTGTTTTTAGTTCCATTTTATTCTTTCATTATATTTTGTTTTTGTATGTATGTTTTTCTTGCTCTACAATTTTGAGATGTAATTTCTTCTAAAAAAGAGACCAAAATACACCCAGAATCAAGTGTATTGCTCTGTTCTGTTCACCTGATTATATTTTTAACTCTCTTTTAATTTTTATTTTTGCAGTTACATTCTATCTTTCCAATAGTATTCATTTTTGTATATATACATAGGTTTTTCTTTCCATACAGTTTTGGTACCTAGTTTTCTAAAAGACCAAAATACAATCAGGATTTAGTGTATCTAGAGTATTGCTTGGTTTTGTTCAAGTGTCTGATTACATATATATATATTTTTTCCTTGTTGGTTTCTGGTCTCTGGGTTTAGTATAATTCTCTGAGGTCATTGTTGCTTTTTTATGATTTTGTTCTCTCACCTATTCTTCTCTGGACAAAATGACAGGATGGAAAAACCCCTGAAAAAAGAGATTAAGAGGCAATACTGACTTCCAAGGACCTAATCAGTTTGAATGTAAATGATGGAATTATCAGAATCATTATTCTGATTATAAAGATACAATATGGACTTTAAAAAGCATAGGAAACACTAGAGAATCCCTTTCTGGAGAAATAAAAGAAATAAAATCTAATGAGGTTGAAATTAAAAAAAAAAAAAAGGCTACTAATGAGATATGATTAAAAAAAAAAATGAGACTGCATGCCTGGGTGGCTCAGTTGGTTAACTATCTGCCTTCAGCTCAGGTCATGATCCCAGTGTCCTAGGATCGAGTGCTGCCTGTGGCTCCCTGATCAGTAGGGAGCCTGATTCTCATTCTCCCTCTGCCCCTCCCCATGCTTGTGTTTTCTCTCTCAAATAAATAAAATCTTCAGAAAAAAAATTGAGGCTCTAACTTCTGGGAGAAATGAGGAAGAAGAGAAAATTAGTGATATAGAACACCAAATGATGGAAAATAAAGAAGCTGAGAAAAAGATAAACTACCAGATCATGAAGGGGAGAATTCAAGATAGAAGTGATACCATAAGACAAAACACTTAGAATAATTGGGATTCCAGAAGAAGAGGAAAGAGGGAGGGGTGGAAGAAGCAAATTATAGCTGAGAACATCCCTAATCTGAGGAAGGAAACAGGCATTCAAGTCTAGGAGGCACAGAGGAGTCCCCCATCCCCGCCCCCAAAAAAATAGGTCAACACCCTGACATATAATAGTGAAACTTGTACAACTCAGAGACAAAGAGAAAATGCTGAAAGCAGCTCAGGACAAGAGGTCAGTAATGTTCGAGGATAGAAACATTAGACAGGCAGCAGACCTACCCACATAAACCTGGAAGGCAAGAAAGGTATGGTGTAATACTATTAAGGGTGCTAAATGAGAAAAAAAAAAAAATACAGTCAAGAATACTTTATCCAGAAAGGTTGTCATTCAGAATAGGAGGAGACATAAAGAGCTTCCAGGACAAACAGAAACAGAGTTTGTGATCACTAAACCAGCCCTGCAGGAAATATTAAAGGGGATCCTTAAGCAAACAGAGAACTCAAAGGTAACACAGACCAGAAAGAAACAGAGATTATACACAAAACTGAATTCACAGGTACTACGATGGCATTAAATTCATATCTTTCAATAGTTACTCTGAATTAAAATGACCTAAATACCCCAATCAAAAGACACTGGGCATCAGACTGGATAAAAAAGCAAGACCCATCAATATGCTGTCTGCAAACGACTCATTTTGAACCCAAAGACAACACCAGATTGAAATAAAGGGGATGAAAAATCATTTATTGTGCTAATGGATATCAAAATAAAGGTGGGGTGGCAATCCTTATAGCAGACAAATTAGATTTTAAGCTAAACACTCTAATAAGAGATGAGGAAGAATACTATATCATGATTAAAGGGTCTATTCAACAAGATCTAACAAATGTAAATATTTATGCCCCTAACTGGGGAACAGCCAATTACATAAACAAATAGCAACAATAACAACAACAAAAAACCCAACTAATAACAAAATTACATAAATGAATTAGTAACAAAAACAAAAATGACAAGAGATGTCTTTAACACCCCACTCAATGCAATGGACAGATCACCTAAGCAGAAGATCAACAAGGAAACAAGGGTTTTGAATGACACACGGGACAAGATAGACTTCACAGATGTATTCGGAATATTCCACCTTAAAGGAACAGAATACATATTTTTCACAAGTGTATATGGAACATTTTCCAGAATAGATCACATACTAGGCCACAAATCAGGTCTCAACTGGTACTAAATTACTGGGATCATTAACTGCATATTCTCAGACTACAATGCTTTCAAAGTTGATGTCAAATTACAAGAGGAAATTTGGAAAGAGCTCAAATACATGGAGGGCTAAAGAGCATCCTACTAAAGAATGAATGGGTAAACCAGAAAATTAAAGTAGTTAAAAAAAAAAAATCATGGATACAAATGAGAATAAAAACACAACTGTTCAAAATCTTTGGGATGCAGCAAAACCAGTCCTAAGAGCGAAGTACATAGCAATATAAGCCTTTCAACTACACAACCTAACCTTACACCTGAAGGAACTGGAGAAAGAGCAGCAAATAAAGCCTAAACCCAGTAGAAGTGAATTAAGAGTAGAGCAGAAATCAATGAAATAAAAAACAAAAGAACAGTACAGATCGACAAAACTAGGAGCTGGTTTTTTTTTAAGAATAAGATTGATAAATCCCTGGCCAGACTTATCAAAAAGAAAAGAGAAAAGACCCAAATAAATAAAGGATCCAAATAAAAATCATGAATGAAAGAAAAGAGGATCACAACCAACATCAAAGAAATACTAGGAATTATAAAAACATTCTGGGCAACTATACACAAACGAATTAGGCAATCTGAAAGAAACGGATGCATGCTTAGAGACATACAAACTACCAAAACTGAACCAGGAAGAAACAGAAAACCTGAGCAGACCCATAACCAGCAAGGAAATTGAAGAAGTAATCAAAAATCTCCCAATAAAAAAGAGCCCAGGGCCAGATGGCTTTCCTAGGGAATTCTACCAAACATTTAAAGAATAACTATAATTCTGAAAATGTTTCAAAAAACAGAAATGGAAGGAAACTTTCCAATCTCATTCTATGAGGCTAGCATTATCTTGATCCCAAAACCAGACAAAGACCCCATCAAAAAAAGAGAATTACAGACCAATAACCCTAATGAACATGTATGCAAAAATTCTCAAGAAGATACTAGCCAATAGGATCCAACAGTACATTAAAGAGAGTATTCACCACAACCAAGTGGGATTTATTTCTGAGCAGCAAAGGTGGTTCAACATCCTTAAATCAACAAATAAAGTACATTAATAAAAGGCCAAGAACCACATGATCCCCTCAATAGATGCAGAAGAAGCATTGGACAAAGTACAGCTTTTTTTTTTTTTTTTTTTTTTTTAAGATTTTATTTGAAAGAGAGAAGAGGGAGAACAAGCAGGGGCAGAGGGAAAGGGAGAAGCATACTCCCTGCTAGGCAGAGAGTGACACCAGGCTTAATTCTAGGAACGTGAGATCATGAACTGAGCCCCAGGCAGATGCTTAACTGATTGAACCACATAGGTGCCCAAGCATCCTTTTTTGATTAAAACTCTTTGTAGTGTATAGATAGGGGTAATATACCTCAATATCATAAAAGCAGTATACAAAAAGCCCACTGTAAATATTCTCAATGGGGAAAAACTGTGAGGTTCTCCCCAAAGTCAGGAACACAACAGGTATGCACTCTCACCACTGTTGCCCAACATATTACCAGACAGACAACAATCAGACAACAAAAAGAAATAAAAGGCATCCACACTAGCAAAGAAGTCAAACTCTCACTCTTCTCAGATGACATGATACTCTATGTGGCAAGCCCAAGAGACTCTGTCCCAAAATTGTTAGAACACATACAAGAATTCCGTAAAGTGGCAGACATAAAATCAATGCACCGAAATCAGTTGCGTTTTTATACACCAAAAGCAAGACAGAAGAAACAGAAATTAAAGAACTGATCCCATTTACAATTGCACCCAAAACCATAAGATACCTAGAAATGAGCCGAACCAAAGAGGCAAAGAATCTGTACTCAGAACACTATAGAACAGAACACTATATATAAACAAAACCGAGGAAGACATAAATGGAAAAACGTTCATGCTCCTGGATTGGAAGAACAAATATTGTTAAAAAAGTCTACGCTACCTAGAGCAATCTGCACGTTTAATGCAATCCCTATCAAAATACTATCAACTTTTTTTCAGAGAGCTGGAACAAATAATCCTAAAATTTGTATGGAAACAGAAAAGCCAAAGGAATGTTCAAAAAGGAAACCAAAGCTGGTGGCATCACAATTCCAGGCTTCAAGTTCTATTACAAAACTGTAATCATCAAGTTGATAGGGTACTGGCACAAAAACAGACACATAGATCCATGGAACAGAACACGGAAACCAGAAATGGACCATCAACTTTATGATCAACTAATTTTCAACAAAGCAGGAAATAATTTCCAATGGAAAAAAGACAGTCTTTTCAACAAATGGTGTTGGGAAAATTGGACAGCTACATGGAAGAATGAAATTGGACCATTTCCTTATCTCGTTCACAAAAACAGACTCAAAATAGATGAAAGACCTCAATGTGAGAGAGGAATCCATCAACATCCTAGAAGAGAACACAGGAACCAACCACTCTGACCTTGGCCACAGCAACTTCTTGCCAGATGCGTCTCCAAAGTCAAGGGAAACAAAGGCAAAAATGAACTATTGGGACTTCACCTAAATAAAAAGCTTTTGCACAGCAAAGAAAACAGTCAACAAAGCCAAAAGACAACTGACAGAATAAAAGATATTTGCAAATGCCTTATGAAAGGGTTAGTATCCAAAATCTATAAAGAACTTCTCAATCTCAACACCCAAAGAATAATTAATCCAATCAAGAAATGGGCAGAAGACATGAACAGACATTTCTGCAAAGAAGACATCCAAATGGCCACAGACACGTGGAAAAATGCTCAACATCACTTGGCAACAGGGAAATACAAATCAAGACCACAATGGTGTGAAGTGAGATACCACCTCACACCATTCAGAATGACTAAAATTAACATGTCAGGAAATGACGGGCATTGGCAAGGATATGGAGAAAGGGGATCCCTTGCATACTTTTGGTGAAAATACAAGCTGCTATAGTCATTCTGGAAAACAGTATGGAGGTTCCTCAAAAAGTTGAAAATAGAGCTACCGTATGGACCCATCAATTGCACTACTAGGTATTTACCCCAACAATACAAATGTATTGATCCAAAGGGACACCCACACCCCACAGTTTATAGCAGCAATATCCACAACAGGCAAACTGTAGAACGAGGTGAGATGTCCATAGACAGATGAATGGATAAAGATAGTGAGTGTGTGTGTGTGTATTTTAAGGTTTTGTTTATTTGACAGAGAGAAACACAGTGATAGAGGGAACATAGCAGGAGGGAGTGGGAGAAAAAGAAGGAGGCCTCCCACCAAGCAGGGTGCCTGATGCAGGGCTCGATCCCAGGACCCTGGGATCATGATCTGAGCCGAAGGCAGATGCTTAACGACTAAGCCACCCAGGTGTCCCAGGAAGATTGGTATATATTTTTATACAATGGAATATTAGTCATCAGAAAGGATGAATACTTATCATTTACATCGACATGGATGGAACTGGAGGGTATTATGCTGAGTGAAATAAGTGAATCAGAGAAAGACAATTACTATATGATTTCACTCATATGTGGTATTTAAAAAAGCAAAATAGAGGAACATAAGTGAAGGAAGGGTAAAATAAAACAAGATGATCTCACAGAGCGTGGGATACCTGGGTGGCTCAGTTGGTTCAGTGTCTTCCTTTGGCTTAGGTCATGATTCTAGAGTCCTGGGATCAAAGCCCATGTCAGGCTGCACGCTCAGTGAGAAGCCTGCTTCTCTGCCTGCTGCTCCCCCTGCTTGTGCGTGTGCTCGCTGACAAATAAATAAAATGAAAGAGAGAAAGAGAGACAGAGAGAGAGAAAGAAAGAAAGAAAGAAAGAACGAAAGAATGAACTCCACAGAGCAAGGTAATCTATAAGAGACTCTTAATCATAGGAGAAAAACTGAAGATTGCTGGAGGGGAGAGGGCTGGGGGGATGGGGTAACTCAGTGATGGACATTAAGGAGGTGACAGGATGTAATGAACACCAGGTGCTATATAAGACTCATGAATCACTGAACTCCACCTCTGAAACTAATAATACCCTCCATTATTTAAGAAATTCCCATAGCATTTTTCATAGTAATATAAAGAAAAAAAATCCTCAAATTTGTATGGAGCCACAAAAAAATCCTGTATAGACAAAGCAATGATAACAAAGAAAAACAAAACTGGAGCCATATTTACTGATTTCAAATTATACTATGATGCCATACTAATTATACAGTAGTATGAAAATAGGTATAAAATAGGCATTTAGATCAACAGAATAAAATAGAGTACTTAGAATTAAACCCCCACATATATAGTCAACTAATAAAGAATAAGGAAGCAAAGAATATTAATATTCAATGGAGAAAGAATATCTCTTCAACAAATGATGCCAGAAACACAGGATAACCAAATGCAGGAAAAGAAAATTGGACTATCTTACACCACACACAAAAATCACCTAGAAATGGATCAGACTTAAACATTTGGATAGGACAGCCAAAGCCCAAGTAAGAAAAAATTAACAAGTGGGACTACATCAAACTTGAAAGCTTATACAATGTGAAAGGAACAATTAAGAAACTAAAAGGCAAATAAATTATTTGTAAATCATTTAACAGATAATGGGTTAATACCCAAAATATACATAGAATTCCTGTAACTCAATAATGAACAAATTCCCACAAATTATCCACTTAAAAAATGAGCAGAAGAACTTAAGAGGCACTTTTCCAAAGACTTGCCACTGTTGGCATGAAAGGTGTTCAACATCATTAGCCATCAAGGAAATACAAATCAAAACTATAGTGAAATAGCCCTTCATACATGTTATAACAGATATTATCAAGAAAACAAGATAGTAAGTGTTGGCAAGGATGTATAGAAAAAGTAACTCTTGTGCACTGTTGGTGGGAATGTAAATTGGTTCAGCCACTATGGAGAAGAGTATAGAGGTCCCCCCCGCAAATTAAAAATAGAACTACTTTATAATCTGGCAGTCGCAACTCTGGGTATAAATCCAAAAGAAATTAACACTTTATCAAAGAGATATGTGTATGCCTGTGTAACTGCAGCATTACACGACAGCCAAAATGTGTCCATCAATGAGTAAATGGATGAAGACATGGTGATAAAAACAGATAGATGGACAGATAAAGATAGATGCATACATGCACATGTGTGCACACACACGCACATATATATATAAGTGTGTATAAAGTGTGAACATATACATATATAAAATGGAATACTCTTCGACCAGAAAAAGTAGTGAAATCCTGCCAGTTGCAACAACATGGATGTATCTTGAGAACATTATGCTAAGTTAGACATAGACAAATACTGTCCGATAGCTTGTATGAAATGCAAACAAAACAAAGAGTGAAATGGTGGTTACCACAGGCTCAGTAGTGGGGAAATGGGAGAGAGGTTGTTTAAGGTACACATATGATACTAATACATAAATAAGATGTGGAAATCTCATACATAGTACAGTGATTATAGACAACAAAACTGTATTAAAAACATTCACTTGCTAGGAGACTAGATCTTCATTTTTTCCACCACTATTAGAAAATAATAATTAGGAGATGTGATAGAAGGACTCACTAATGGCTACAATGGTAATCAAATGGAACAATATATATCAAATTACTATACTATATACCTTTAACTTACAGAATATTAAATGTCAATATTTCAATAAAAATTAGTATAATTCAATACTTCACTGATAAGGAAATAACATACAGATTGATTAAAATGTCACTTTTATTTCTATCAAAGGGTTTATTTTTCCCATGACACCTACCAAAAGAAATATTTGATCAATAGTGAAACAGTCAACATTTAAAATTAAAATAATTATGCTGTTGACAATGTTTTCAAATAATTCATGTTCACACATATTATGTCATAGTAAAATAATATAAGGGGAAAAGGTCTTCATAAACATAAGATAGGCATAAAACTACATATGAACTGGAAGTTTTCTTCCTAATCACAAGTAATAACATACCAAAGATGTCATTTTCATATTATTTCTTCAGATAAACCATACCTGGGGGCCAGGGGGTTGGGGTGGGATGAATACTCATTGCATAAAGCTCAGTTTGTTTTAAAAAAAAAAAAAATCTGAAACTACCATGGATATCCATTTTTTGTCAAGCACAGCAGTCACAAACAAGCCAACCTTGTAATAAAAAAGCCTTAAATGTGATAGAAATTCTTTGTACAAAATAGTAAAGTCATTTGAAAGGTCCTCTACCCAAAAGTAAATTGTAAACTGAGACTGTAGTCAATGCTCTCTGAATTTAGCAATCCTATTTCATGTCATATTTTATATCATAGAACATAGAAACTGGAGCTATAAGTATATACTATAAATTAAATTTTCTTAAATAATTGGAAAAAATAATTACAGAAGAAAAACAAGTCATCTTGCATACCTGATGTAGATTCACAGAATTCTACATTGTTTTGTTCATGAAATGCCTTGCATACCTCTATATACCTATCAGCTCAATAATGAGTTTGGCCCTTTTTACAGCTATAAAAATATGAGAACACCCAATTTATTTTTGTGGCCCTAGTATTAGGGACACTAATAAGAGAGGAAACACAGCAGAGACATTTTTTATTTTAAAGCGTAGGTTAATTTGAAGAATTCTCAGGCACCCAATTATATATTTTTTTATTAATTACCTGTGGGATAATGTATGTAAATCTATGTAAATGTGTGCAGCTGGAGTGCCAGAAGTTAGAGAGAAGACAAAGTTGAGAGAAAAAGGGAACAAAAATAGCCAGAGATTTGTGACCAGTTAAGTTAAAGTGCATACTGTAAAGTTTAGAGCAATCATAAAATAAAATAAAATAAAAGTCAGAAGAAAAAAAATGGGATAAACATATCCTATAAAAAAAGGCAGAAAAGAAGAAAAGAGAATAGGATAGTATAAATAGAAAACAGCAAACAAAACATTTAAAATAAACCATATCATTATTCTATTACATATAAATAAGCATAGATTTTAAAAGCAGAGATTAGACAAGTTTTAAAAAACAGAAAAACAAGACCAAATGATATACTACATGCCAAAAATTTGAAACAGTCCAAATATTCATCAGATGAATGCAGAAACAAATGGCTATAATCATACAATGGGGGATTACTACCCAGCAATAATTATAACTCAATTACTGACACAGTTAACAACATGGGTAAACTTAAGAATGATGTGCCGAGCAAAAGGACCCCCCTGCCCACCTACACACACACTAGATGATTCTACTTTCACACAGTATTAGAACATTAACAGCTATTCTACTACAGTGAGAGAAATTAGATTCACAGTTTCCTGGGGAAGAATATGAAGGTGCAAGAGGGAAGCACGACGAAAGTTTCTGGGCTATAGAATATTTTACTTCATGTTGGGCTAATGATTAAACAGGTGTATACTTTACAGAAACATCACTGAGCTGTATACTTGAAGTGGGAGAATCCAATGTATCTTATGTAGGTAACAATTCAATTCTAAGTCTATTTCTATTTCAATTCTACTCTAATTGAATTTCTAATTCCATTCTATTTCTAATTTCTAATTCAATTCTTAAATTTCTAATGTTAAATTAGAAATCAATAAAAATATATCTAGAAATGTTCCAAAAATTATAAATTATACAATGCATTTTAAAGTGCTATTAAAAAGTGGTTTCCTGGATGTTTAAGAACATACATGCAGCTTAATTTAGAGTTTATAAGTTTAAGATTATAATTAATAACAATGTGAAGAGTAATTAGTAACTTAAATGTTCTACATTTACACACAGACACACACACACAGATCACATATCTAAACACACACACATAAAAATAATTACCAATTGAAGCTGAGTACATTTGTTTCATGTGAGTTTCAATGACAGAAGGATCCCGAGAGCTGTAAATTCCCAACTCAGGGTAAAAGCTGGAGCCAATGTCATCCGGGGGACTGTGCTTCCCTTGTGGATAATTCTTGGTTAATCTAGGGTCCCAATGCTTCAGGACTGGATGGTTCCAATGTATATATTTACCATCAAATTGTGGATTTCCATACCAACTGTAATAAAATACATGTAAATAATAATTCAGAGGTTGCAGCTCTTCCAGGTAAGGTTCAGAGGCTTTGGAAGGTTTCATAGTGATTTCAACACTTTTTAAATTCTTGTTACTTGTTTCACGGTTGATTTTGTCATTGTTTTGGGAATCGAAGCTTTTCCCTAAGCGAGTTTGTTGATGAAGTAGTGGAAGAAGTTCAAGTCCAAAAGGATCTCCAAAAGTAGCTTTATTTGGTCTCAGCATTTTTAAACCCATCATCAGGGAGAAAATAAATAGAATAAAAAGTGACAAAATGATGCAAGTCCTTCTTCGAAACTTTGCCATGATGACATACTTTAAACTCCAAAATGGTAAATATTTAGCTGTAATTTATTGAAAAATGGTAATTAGTAAATGGTATTGACAATGTTTCCCAATGTATTTGAATGAAAACTAAAATCCCTAAAGTTCATTACATTGAAAAGTTTTAAAAGCGCAATACATTAGTTGTATCATCAAATACTGATGTCTACAAATCTATACACGGCTAGACTAAATGGTGGTATTTATTTGGAAGTATCACAATTATATTTTGTCAGATAAACATCTTAGAAATTTTATTTAAGAAAGTATTTTGCATCACTTGAACAGATTTTGTATATGTTGAATATAGGGAAGAATATTCTATGCAAGTGGACTAAAATTTTCCAAATATAAAATTAAAGGCTCATAGTTTAAAAAAGGAAATACTTATGAATAGATTAAAAGCCTAGTCATTAAATGGATTTTCAACAAACTTTTAACTAAAATAATGACTGCACAAGAAGAGAGTAATCACATTTTATGACATTTCTGAAATGAAAAGAAAGATAAAGACTGATCACAAGTAAGGGATTCCTAATTTAAAAATACACTGCTTTGGGCACCTGAGTGGCTCAGTGGGTTAAGCTGCTGCCTTCGGCTCAGGTCATGATCTCCTGGGATCAAGTCCCGAATCAGGCTAGCTGCTCAGCAGGGGACCTGCTTCCCTTCCCCTCTCTCTGCCTGCCTCTCTCTGCCTACTTGTGACCTCTGTCAAATAAATAAATAAAATCTTTTAAAAATAAATAAATAAATAAATAATAAAAATGCACTGCTTTATAACTATGAACACCTTACTGATCAAAAGTTATAAACATGGACTTAAAACTTTTAAAATGGTATGGTGTTTCTATTTCTATGTTTCAATAACTATATATACACATGTATGTGTAATGTGTGTATATGTACATAGGTATATACATATAAAAATGTCTTTATGTACAAATTTCTTACTAGAAAAGTATTTGGGGAAAAACTGACATTAACTTTATTTATAAAATATGACTTTTTATAATAAACCATGCTGTTGTTATTCTAGAGAATTGTTACAATAAACTAGTCCTAATAGAAAAGACAGAAAAACACTTAATCTAACCAGTAAGTAATTCTGTCTCACACTCACACACACACACACACACACACACACACACACACAGACTTTCTACAAATTGCTACATCATGCATACAAGCAAGAAATACTAAGATGAGCAAGCATATTTCTTTTTAAGACTAAAATCATAGATTCCTCTCAAAGTTAACCGTGTTTAATTGCAAAAGACATTACACCTAAAGATTAATATGAAAGACATGTCTAGGTTGAAACACATAAATATTCAAAAAGGAAATTGCCAGAGTAAATGCCCATTTCCATCTCTTGTGCCCCTTGCCAATCACCAGCCCTGTCCCTTTACCTTAAGGAGAACTTGACTTTTGTATTTACCATCCTCTTACCTTTCTTCATAGTTTTTCCAAAACATAAACAATCTAACCAATTTTAATTTTGTTTTGCCAGTTTCAACATTTTATTTAATTAGATATGGTACATCCATATAAACATACATATATATATATATGCATAGGTACACACACATTATTAAAATGCATATTAGCCTTCTACATGATTATATAAGTTTTACATATAGATATGCTATAAATATGTATAATTAGATATACATAAAATATATAAAAATATTGTGGAACAACATTAAACCTTCTCTGACACTTACTTGATGTCTCACCTCTTTCCCATCCCTGCATTCCAAAACATCAGTTCTTTCACTCTCATTAAAAAAACCATGAAAATGGAAAGGGATAGGTAGATAGGTCTGGAGAATTTTGTCTTAAAACTGTATTAATCCACTGATTTGATGAAAATGTTTTCATGCCAAGTATTCTCCTTACGCTTTGGAAATACAAAGTGACCCTTTCTCTATTGCTCCTAAGACTCTAGTTTAGGGAGTCCCTCCAAAAGTTATTATATTTTATTATTAAATGGATACATTGTGACCACACCAACAAACTAAATTCATTTAAGTATCTCATGCAACCAATCAATAACATTACACATAAACTAAAGCAAGCATTATGAAAATAGACATAGCTGACTCTAAGATGAGAAACAGTTAAGTCCTTACTGTTGTTTTTGAACAAAAATTTCATTTGGTTGAAATATCAACAAAAGTCTAGAAAACTAAAAAGATGTATAACTCAACTTAACTGAGAAACTCAACTGTGGAAAAACTAGTATGCTAAGCGGCACATGAAACAGACTGATTAGATAGATTTAGTTAGACATAGTTCTTATGTTCAAGGTACTTAGAGTCCATAAGGAAAGCAGAAGACACATGCAAGTAACTGTAATTCAAAGAAAGGTGCCAGCAGAGAAGTGAAAGGCATATATAAAGCAATAAAATGCCTTACATAAGTTGAAGAAGATGCTTTAGGAAAAAAATAGTAAGATCTTAAAAGAATGAGTATAATATGCAAAAGGCTGATGGAAAAGGAAAGGAAAAAGATGGCCATAGTGTTAGAGAAAGTGTGCCCAAAGATATATTTACTGGACGTGAAAGACACATCATGAAACAAAAAAAAACCTCTCTAGGCTGCAGCTAAGAAAACAAGATGAGGAGGAAAAATAAAGCTATCATGCCGTGCTAGAATCATCCTATACCAGAGAAAGAGGAGTTTTCTGCTAAATAGGGGACCACTGAAGACTTGTTACAAAATACTGCCATAATGAGAGCACTTATAAAAAATATTCAGGACATCAAACTTTACCATTTTCTCAATCTAATAATCTCCTATTCATAATATTTTTAACATACTCTCTTCCTACAACACTATTTCTAATGACTCTACAAACATGGATGACCCATCCGGCAGTTTAGCCTCCCAATTCTTTGCCTCATTTCTAGAGATTGTTCTTCCACCCCCACTTCACCAACTCAGGTATCATACTCCTCTCTGGATCCAGTGTTTTATACCACTCCAAAATCTTTACTTCTCCCCCTCATTTTCCAAACATAACCTTTTGTGCTTTGAACCCCTCTAGTTTAATAGAATCCATTCTGGCAACTTCTTGACCTTATTGAGATGTCTTATCCACTGAGTCCACTGTTTCTGCTATTTCTCCTGTTCTTCATGTTTTGTCTCTAGTGACACAATTTATCATCCAACATTTTAATGCCTCACTTCTCTCCTTTCTTGATACATACCTGGTAAAACTTCAAATAAATACGTGTGTCTTGACTTTGATTCAGAACTACAGAACTATACATTGGACAAAAACATGCAACCATGCTGACTTTTCACACTGAATTCATGACCACAAATTTCAAGTAAACACTCAAGACCACTTAACTTCCTGTTACCATACTCTAATATGTTCACTTTTCTAACCTCAGAATTTCATTTTCATTTTTCATCATACCCACTGAATTTCCTTTATTATCTTCAAATAGCTGGGTCTTACACAGTTGACCCTTCAACAATGTGGGTTTGAACCATGCAGATTCATTTATATGTGGATTTTTTTTCCCTGATTAACATGATACAGTACTAAAAATGTATTTTCTCTTTCTTATTATTTTAATACCATTTCTTTTCTTTATGTATGTAGGACATACAAAGCATATGTTAATGAACTGTTTGTTACCAGTAAGGCTTCCAGTCAACAGTGGGTAATTGATTGTTAAATTTTTCCAGAGTCAAAAGTTATATGCAGATTTCTAACTGCACAGGAGTCAGCACCCCTAACCTCCAGCACTCAAGAGTCAATAGTACTTCATAGAGAAAAAAAAAAACAATCATACAGGAACTCCCTTATGTTCCCAATAAGAAATTAACTAACCTACTGGCATCAACTTTAGTTAGCAAATGTTTGCAATTATAATATTTGTTCTGTTTCACTCCTTTTTCTTCTATAGAAAATCTTAATTTTTTGAATTTTGCTCAATTTTTTAAACTGCATTTTCTAAGTTTCTTTACCCTCTTATAAGGCCTGATCTGTTGTGTTTATCTTGTAGTCATTTATGAAATAATTAGGTCATTTCTGATCTTTCTTAGTTGTAATGTGCTTATTCATATCTTGTAACTATTTTATTTCTATCTAAATACTAGTTTACAGTTGTCATATTTTATAAACATGCCTCTCTGGCATGCCTTCAGTGTTTACAAGTATGTTCAAACTTTTTGCCTATAAGGACTTTGTATGAGATTTGATTGATCTTTTTCTGTTACTGAATATTACATGAAATAATTTTCTCTCAATTTTTAGGAGTGTTTTATCATGGTAGTTTTCCCAACCCAACGCTCTAGAGAACTTACTGTTTTTGTGAAATCTTTCTATGGCCTTGAGTTTTATCTGAGATCAGCTGGGTTTTCTTCCATTCCCACATTTTTCTGGATTTTTTTTTTCTTGGCTTCTATTTTGTTATTCTGCTCAATTTGAAAGTTATTTCCGGAAGTTACTCTTGCATGTGGGGGTTTTGTCCTGAATACCAAGATGCTCTAGCCTCTTTAGATAGAAGATTTCAAAGTTCCCCTCCCCCCCTTGCAGCTATTATTCAGACTGGGCTATTGTCCTTTCAAATTAATATCTATATTATATTTAATATCCCCCTTGCAGCTTTTATTCTCAGACTGGGCTATCCTCCTTTCAAATTAATATCTATATATTTAATATATTCCATAAATAGAACATCTGTATTTATCCGTGTTATCAATTGAAGCAGATGCACTATTGCTTTCTTCTCCTTCTTCCAGCACAAACCGAGTTAGAAGTCTTATAGCTGTGAGTGAGCTGTCCCCTTCCACTCTTACCTTGGGGTCTATGGGGATAATCTGTTATTTCAGTTTTGTTACAGGTATTTGTTTTGGTTTTACTATTTAATGGTCTGTTTAAGGATCTCAGAATGATTCAAACACTATACCACTGCTGTTGCCATCGCATCTTCAGCAGTATCTTTTGAGTTTTGTACCCTGTATTTTTATGACCACTTAGCTCAAAATATATTGAAATTTCCATTATTGTTCATCTCATGACTATAAGTGTGTTATATCTGGGAGACTTTCTAGATTTTTTTCTTGCTGATTTATAGTGTGAATCCACTGAAAACATCCCCTATATGATTTCAGTCCTTTGAAATCTGTTGAGACTTGCTTTAAGGCTTAATCAATGACTACTTCTATTAAGTGTCCCATATACACTTCAAAAGGATACATATTCCATAGATAGTGGTTACAGGCATCTACTTGTGTCTACCAAACCAAATATGCTAACCATTTTTTTTTTAAGATTTAAGAGAGAGAGAGAGAGATCACAAGTAGGCAGAGAGGCAGGCAGAGAGGCAGGCAGAGAGAGAGAGAAGGGGAAGCAGGCTCCTTGCTGAGCAGAGAGCCTGATGTGGGTCTCCATCCTAGAACCCTGAGATCATGACCTGAGCTGAAGGCAGAGGCTTAACCCACTGAGCCACCCAGGCACCCCAAATATGCTAACCGTTTTGTTTGTATTTTTGATATCCTCACTCATCTTCTGTGTTAAAAATCCCCCATGACTGTATTTATATCTATAGTTTACATAATTTTAATGTCATGTAGATACAAATTTGCAGACTGTTTTCCTAAAGTATTGAATCTTATTTTACAATGAAATGTCCTTTCCTTCTCCACTGATGGGTTTTGTCTTACATTCGACTCCAATATTAATTTAGCTACAATGGATTTCATTTGGTTCATGCTGGACCAGAGTATCATTTTCATCATTTTTTGTCACCTTAGTTAGCTTTTTTTCAAATAGGACATCACTTTATTATTGTTGCTGTTTTTAATCTAACCTGACAGACTCTGTCCAGTTATTTGTAGTATGCAGTACATTTACAATTCTGCAAATACAGATATTTAAATCTACTTCTTACACCCTTGCTTTTTCTTTTGGCCTCCTTTCAAGTTCCATTTTTTTCTCTTACCTTTTTATTTCTCCCTATTTGCTAATTTTACATTTACATTCTTTGCTTTTATTTTTATCTTTAATTACAGCATACATTCTCGTCAAAATCCAGGATGAATTAGAACTCAACTATGCCTCAACAATAAAAGCGCACTTAGAAGACTTTATTTCCTTTATCCCTCCCCCAATTTTATGCTCCTGTTTGGTGTACTTTACTTTTCACACACATCTTAAACCCCACCAGATGGAATATTGTTTTACACAGTCAACGTTCATTACATTTACTCTTCCCTTTGCTCTTCACTTCCTCCTGCATCCCCCTACTTCCATTCAAAACAATCTTCCTTATCATGAAGAAATTACTCACTTTAATAAGGCTTTTAGTATCAGCCCGCTGCTAATAAATTCCATGTTAATTTGTTTGAAAATATATTTTGCCTTCATTGTAATATGCATCTATAGACTTCTATATTGGCAATTTTCTTTCAGCACAACCCATTATCTTCTGCCTTTGTTTCTGTTGAAAACAACTATTGTTTTCTGGTTCTTTCCCTTAATTTTTTAAAGACTTTAAGGATAATTTCTTTTTCACTGGCTCCTTTTATTATTTTTCTCATTTTTGGCTTTTAGCAGTTTTGCTATGGAATATGGTTTTCTTAGTATTTATCCTGCTTATGGGCCCAACATGCTTCTTCAATCTGTGGGTTGATATCTTTCCTTAGCTTTGTAAAATTCTTGACCACCATCTCTTCAAATACTGCTTTTGCCCATTATTGCTTTCTAATTCATTTCTCATGTTAGAATACATTACTCCTGTTAGAATGTTACAGTTTTTTAAACATTTTAAAATTTCCCTCATCTCTCCATGTCTCAGTCTGAGTACTTCTGAACTCTTCCAGTTTCCTAATTCTCTTTAGCTGTGATCTAATGTTATTTTACTCTTAGAATTTTCATTTAACTCTTTTAAAGCCATCAGTTATCTGCTAAAATTTTCCAATTTCTAATTCTCTGAACATGTTAATTCCACTTATTTAAAGTCCACCTCTATTAACCTGAACTGGATTCTGCTTCTATTGCCTGTTTTTGTTCTCTCTCAACATCTGGTCACTTTTTTTGCAAGCTGGGCATTTTTTTTTAATTGAATGTCAGCCATTGTAATGAACATTTTTAGAGACAATTTTTCTCCAGAGAAAACCTGTGTTTGCTTCTTGAGGACTGTTAGGGTAGAGGAAGATTATCTTAATCCAATCAGTAAAATCTTCAAACCTGGTTTTAGGTCCTTGTAAATATCTGAACTATTTCTGATTAATCTTAACTCACTTACATGCATGGATACTGAATTTAAAGTCATGAGTTTTAACAAGATCCTGCCACTTTCTATTTTCTACTTATGTTCTTAGCTTCTCTGCTCCTTTTAAATCAGGAGGTTTTATTTTTTCTTTTAAAGATTTTATTTATTTGTCAGAGAGAGAGAGAGAGAGAGAGAGCGCGCACACAAGCAGGCATTGTGGTAGGCAGAGGCAGAGAGAGAAGCAGGCTCCCCCCTGAGCAAGGAGCCCGATGTGGGACTGGATCCCAGGACCCTGGGATCATGACCTGAGCTGAGGCAGTGGCTTAACCAACTGAGCCACCCAGGCGTCCCTAAATCAGGAGTTTTAAACAATCCTCCCCTATTTCCTCCAGTCTCCCAAAAAATAATGCATGTTGTAGGGCTCAAAGCCATTGAAATGACTAAGAAATTCCATCTGAATTCCCTTATAACCTGAGTGTAATGGAAGACTATAACAATGACTCAAAATTCATATGCAATAAAGGAAAAGGCAAATTAACTACATAAATTTAAAGATAGGCATATCTGAAAACACTATTAACAAAACATTATTAACAGTGAAAATACTGGCAAGTTCTTCTACCTCACTCAGAATTTTTAAAAACGCAAATTAAAGCTGTTCCTGGGTGGCTCAGTCAGCTAAGTATTCAACTCTTGATTTTGGCTCCAGTGGACAGCCTCAGGGTTGTGAGATGGAGCTTATTTGAGATTCTCTCTGCCCCTTCCCCCTCTAAAATAAATCTTTAAAATAATGCAGAATAAAACTACATAAAGATATCATTCCTTATCCAGGAGACTAAGAAAACAAAAACAAAAATACATCTTGTTGGTAAGAAGACAAGAAAAAAAGCACTTCCAAACATCGCTAGCTGAATGTAAATTGGTAGTCTTTTTGTGAATCTGGCAATAGCTAACAAAATTACACATCCATTTATCTTTGGACTCAGAAGTCCTACTTCATGGAAATTACCTTAAAAGTAAAAAGCACATAAATAGCACATAAATCCATATATAGCACTTTAATTATAAAATACTGGGATGTTAAGCTAAATAAAAGGAGGAACAGCTCTTTGAAATGACATAAATTGATTTTCTGGATATACTGATATGTGATGTGAAAAAAGGCAAGTGCAAATAAAATATACATTGTCTCAAAAAAATATTTTCTCAAGTGCACAAAAGAAACACAGGAAGAATAAACAAGAATCTTAAGGAGGTTGATTATGTATGGGGGTAAAAACAAAGAGGACAGAGAATGTAGGAGGAGAAGTATGGGTAGAAGGGTTGGAGAATAGAAGGGAGTCTACTTTTTTGTACAGCTTTGGCTTTTTGAGCCATGTCATATTTCACATACTCAAAAAACAAGCATTAAATGCTAAATTCCAGTCAGTAAACTGTTTTTGCAATGGTACATGTTAGCAGATTTTTTTAAGATTTTATTTGTCAGAGAGAGAGAGCACAAGCAGGGAGAGTGGCTGGCTGAAGGAGAAGCAGACTCGCCGCTGAGCAAGGAGACCAATGTGGGACTAGATCACAGGACCCTAGGATCATGACCTGGGCCAAAGGCAAATGACGCTTAACTGACTGAGCCACCCAGGAGTCCTGTAATTCTTTAATGTGTATTCTACACGTAAGCAAATGTATGCTGGAAACTGGGGCTCACGATTTTCACAGACAAAAAGCTATGTAAAAAGTGGGAGGTTAGAATGAAACTCGTGTTGTCAGATTCTTAATTAGTATCTGCATGAATGTGTGGCTTTTATTAGTAAAAAGGGGTGTGTTTGTGTGTATATACACATTAATATATTCATATTATTTCCTAGTTCTGTACACTAAGAGTATAGAATCAAAGAAACTAAGAGTATAGAATCAAAGGAACACATCTGGTCCAAGATGCTGTTTTTTAAATATCCTTTGCTGCTTAGAAGAACCAAGTTCCTTGGAGAAATGTTGATTCCCAGACTGTGACTGGGAAAGTACAAAATGAGCCTTGATTATCTTATCAGAAAGTAAGAAGTATTCAGAAAGTGTCAGGGGCATGTCTACTGGATATAAGAGCCAGGCTGAAGGGGCAACCACTGGCTAAATCCTGAACAATTTCAGCAATAACATAGGAGTCATAAATAACAGGTATTAAAATAAGAATTAATGAATCCATACAGTTATTTTTTCATACTTTTTTTTAATGCAAAAATAAAAGGAATAAAGAAGACTCATATTAGAATGCCAACTAATAAATTTAGATGGACTAATGGAATATCACTATTCGGAAACTACCATAACAACCATAGTAGGCAAAAATCACCTACGGATATTAAATGAGGAAATAAAAGTTTGATGAGAAACAGGATAACCATATATTACCAAACAATCTCCCCAAAAGACACCTAATTAATACAAAGGAAACAATAGTAACTCAGTGCAAAACCTAGCAGACAACACTTTAAACAAGTGATCAAAATGAACTTTGAAGATGACCCAAGAAGGAAACAGAATCACTGCTATAGTATGTCAAAATTTAACTTGGATCTAAACATGAGGAAACATCAGACAATGTATTAGACACTCACACATATGCACATACATATTACATGTAATGTATATAACTATATATAATGTAAAAGGTGTGTACATGTGTACAATGATAAAGCAAATATAGTAAAATATTACCATTTGATGAATATACAAGAAAAATAAACAGTAACTGAGTTGTTTGCACTGTTTTTGGAACATTTCTAGAAGTACCAATTTGAAAATTTAAGAAAGAAAGAAAGAAAAAATCCCAATCCCACCAGCAAATTGGAGGACATAAGCAGGTAACCTAATGTTCATTTCCAGGAAGCGCCAATTAATACCATCCTTCAAGCTCTGCAATACAGGACTTCAGGGAGTAAAATTCTAAGAGTGTGGCAGCCCTACAGAGAAGAATAAAGAGATGATACAACAATTTTGGCCTGCCTCTATCATTTCTTGTCCTGAAAATTCCAAAATATCAAGATGAAAACAAATCCTTCCCTTAAGGACTGTAAGAAATTTGACAAGCCATGAAGTTAAAAAAAAAAAAAAGGAATCCTGGATATAACAAGATCTCAACTACATTAAAAATACACAAAGAAAAGCACTAACACATGTAAAATGATTACCTCTGGGTGATAAAATATAGTGATTATTTTCCTACTTTACCTTCTAAAATTAGAACATAACATTTCATAAGGAAAGATTAGGAAATAACAGTAATGAACATTTGCAAGACAGAGAACAGGAGCAATGATTATAGGATATAAAAAGTAGAAAGACCTTGCTTTTTGAGAGCCTGAGTGCTAAAATGTGTGGAAGTCAGATTGGCCTTGCAATCTAAAAACCAAAGTCCCAAATCAGCCATGTCTACCTCTTAAAAAACAAAACAAAACAAAACAAAAGAACATATCACCTACTGTGTTTTCTGACAAAGCTGTTCTGTGAATCATGCAAGATAATGTACATGAAAGTGTAAAAGGATAGTATTTTAATCATACGGTAAATATCAATTAGATTTAAAAATAAAGGTGAAGAAATATAAAAGACAAATAGCTCTGAAACTTTTTTATATTTTTTAGATTCATTTCTCAGATCTACACAAGAACACAAAATGTCCATTTATGGAAGAAGCTGCCTTGCTCCGCCACCCCACCTTTGTTTTTGTTTTTTTTTTTTTAAAGATTTTAATTTATTTATTTGAGAGAGGGACAGTAAGAGAGAGCATGAGAGGGGGGAAGGTCAGAGGGAGAAGCAGACTCCCCGTGGGGCTAGGAGCCTGATAAGGGACTCATCCAAAATCCCAGGATCATGACCTGAGCCAAAGGCAGTTGCTTAACCAATTGAGTCACCCAAGTGCCCCACCACCCTACTCTTACCTATAAATGTAGTTTAAGTTGGTCCCTCTTTTTAAATTACTTAATTCACTCACTTAGAATGTTCATTTATTACATCATTATAGATGATTCACTGGTTCTATCCCAACCTCCACATCTCTATTAACAGTAAGTCACAGCAACTTAAAGCCTGAGCACTGTGGTTAAAGGTGGATAACCTCCACCTGTGCCTTTTAAAGCTATTTTGCCTATTCAAATGACCTCATCTTTCTCTGCTTTTCTCATCTATACAATGAGTTATTACCTGATTCACAGATATTTGAGCATAAATTATAATAAAACTTTTAGAATCATTTCCTGTTTAGAGTAACACTGAGTATTATGATGATTATTAAAGATGGGCATTTGGCAAGCAATTAATAACATAGTTAATTCTATCTAAAAATCTATTCTCTACATGGCTAACTTTTAAAATGCTACTCATCCCTCAAGACAAAGCTGGAATGTTGCTTCTTTTTGATAACCTTCCCTAATGTTCCAGGGTGAAAAGTACTCATTTTCTCATACATTCTATTGTTACAGCTTTGCCTACTTACTAAAGTGGCATTTCTTTACATACTGCATTTTGCTATTTAATTACATGCATTAGATCCACTACTGGATTGCTCCTTGGGGTCAAAAAATGGAGTTCTCGTATCTACACTGCAGAAGTGCTCCATACATCTTATACATAGTGGCCATTACGTGTTCGGCTTGAACAATTTAATTTCAGGCCCTTTTGTTTTTGACATTAGTATATATTTGGGCAGTAGGTGTATGTATAGATTCTACTGACTATACAGATGGTTGACCTTTTTACAATCTATACTGAACATATTATATAGCAAGAGACATCCAATAATTTTAAAAATTCATTTTAATAAAAATTATCTTCAAGATAGCAAAACCATAATGATTGTTGAGAAGCTAGCAATTCTAATGATCTAAGAAGAAAGGAATGGAGGAACTATTTGTCTTCGACAAAAGATGATTCAGAAATTACCTGAGAAAATAAAATTACAAGTTAACTGCAGATGTATGGATTCCCAAAATAGGAATCTACTCAAGGTATTGGCTATTGAAGACCTGTTTTCTTCAAAGGGCAGCTGACATTACATAATACACAGAAGTTATACCTAATAGGTTCTCTTGAAACTCTACGGTTTCCACTTTTGTGTTTTATGCTTTTAATCTTCGAAATGCTAGTTTTTGACTTAAGAGGTCTGAAAGATCCAGAGCATTGTGACATCAACTTATTTCAGAAAGTATCTGCTGTCAATCCAGTTAGAAACATCAAAAGATTTCACCTTTTAATGACCTATTGTGACCTATTGCTAAATTATACAGACTTGCAGTGTTTTTTAGTATTGTTCTCTAATTTTATTTCCTAAGAAGCCATTTTAGATAAACAACCCTTAATAGAAGATACACCTGGAACTTTCAAAATCAGTTTCTATACCAAGGTTTCCTTGCCCAGGTGGTTTTAGTGTAAACACGTACACGCTCTGGCTAATGGAAATTCAGTTCCCATAACCTTATCCGACCGTTTTAGTCTTCATAACAACTTAATAAGTAAAACTTCTTTTTAACACCATTTTACAGATGACAGATGTAACAGAGGTACAGTTTTCAGAGGGCTTAGTGAAAGGCTAAGTAACACTCTGAGGTTAAGCACCAGCAAGCAGCAAAGCAAGTTTGGCTCTAAAACTCAAGCTCTTGCCTTCTATTCCACCATCTTACAACCTACCACACAAATTAGGTTTAGAGACTTTTTTTTTTAAGCAGATAACACTGCTAACAGGTGTCATGTTTTCATTTAAATAGAATGGGCTTAGAAAACAATCTGTTACCTACTCATAAACTGCAACTTAACTTTACTCTGCGGACAGTTTGTTTTCTGATCTTACACATAGTATTTAATCATGTGACTAGCAGAAATGAATCTGTTTATGTTTTATGCACAGAGCCTGAAAGTCTACGAGAGTGACTGCGTCCCATTGTTTTTTCTAAGTTTACACATATCCCCAAAATTAGAAAAATCACACATTGTCATGAAAATACTCTGTAATGCGACAGTATTAACCAACCTGGATTTTATTTTCTATTTTTCTCTCAAACTACTATTGAAAATTCTTTAACATAAACAACTCATTCCAGTCCTATTTGTCTTTTTTGAAGTCCTATATCATCCTCCCTTGTTTTACTCCTCTTTAAATAGTTCCACGTTTTCTCTTAACATTCATCCATAGGGTCTTAACAATACATAAAACGCAAACCATCACCAATGTCTGAATTTCAGTCTGCTCCTGTGGAATGGGAAAAAGAAATTCGTCCGGCACAGCTGCATCCTGAAACTTAGCAAAAGATAAATGCCGATGCTGATAGAGCCAAACACGCTGACAAATGAATGGGAAAAACCACCTCTGGGGTGGCTTCGCCAACCCTACTCTCCTCGCCCGAGGCCCAAAGGCGCCAGGAGGCAGGCGGCCGCGACTCTCCTGCGACGACCCAAGCGCGGGCGGCCTCGATCCTCCCGCCTCTCCCCGCAGACTCCAGGCGCAGCTACAGTTTGGAATCGAAAAGGATGGGGCACTGAGCGTCTTCCGTCACTCCCGGAATTCCCAACTTGACCCGGAGAGGAGGGAAAACGGAGCAGACGACGCAGGCTCCGCTGCGAAGAAGCGGCCCACACAAAGCCCGCAGTCTCTCTAAAAGCTAGCAGTAAAACTAACCCGGAGAGCTAACAGTGATGGGGGTGGGGGGGTATCCCGGGTCCCCAAAACGCAGCTCGCCGCCTCTCGCCCGCCCAAGGGGCGCGGGGTCAAAGGCCATCTGCAGAAGCTGCAAGCACATTGGCTAGGGGACGGGCGCGCAGGCGCTGGGAGGTGGGTCCCGAATTCGCCGCGGCCGCGTCTGCGGTGCCCTGACTTCTCCGGCTACTCACCAGGGTCTGGGAATCCGGCCACAGGCGGACGCTTCAGCCAGAGCCGTGGGGGTTGAAAGCAGAGGGAGAGCGGAAGCCGACACCCCGCGGCCTCTCCGCGGCGAACCCATCCAGCCCCGCCTCCCAAAAGGCGCGCGCAGAGCGTTCCGGCAGCCCCCCGGTGGGCGGGGCCTGACGCCGGGCTCTGGAAGGGGGCAGGGCGCTGGCTTTACTACGGGCACGGGCTCCCCTTCTCTGCGAGCGTGAAGAGGGGCGTGAATGAAGGAGGGGAGCGCTTTTCCGGGTGTCCCGCGCAGAGAAAAGGGGCGGAGCCGACTCTGGCGGGACTCCCAGGCTCGCTCTCCGATTAGAGGTGACCCACCCCTCTCTTAAAAACTGTTCTGAAGTTGCTCTGGGAAGCTCTCACTAAGAAGGACCCCTGGTTTTGATGGGAGGCTTTCCAAAGTTGCTTTAACTCGAGTACGCAGGTTGTTTTCAAACTAAGGGCGAGTTTTATCGTTTTTGAAAAAACTGGAACTTTTTGTGAAGGCCCTAATAGATAAAGATGACGTTGAATTAGCAAATCTATAAAATCACCTTTGTAGTGGATTATAGAAATAATTGAGAACAAGGAGACAGGTATAAAGAACAAGAACTTTCGAAATAGGGGTTTCGGCTGAAGGGTTCCATTTTACATCAGCCGGAGAAGCCAAGAGAATTCTCTGTTTTGTTTGGTTACATAGTAACAAGGAAATCCTGGCTCACAGTCTAGAACTTGCTGACGTGAACAATTTGGTAAGGGCGTCCTTAAAATCACACTAGATTTTTAGTAGAAATTTTAGTTGTGAAATATGCATATATGAATGTATCCTGTATGTGCACATTTTAAATAATAATAAAAGAATACCCTCGTACTCACTACGGAGCTGAAGATGCAGAATACCAGTATTTTTGAAGCCTTCTCAAAAGTCGTCTCCATCCCCCCTCCCAGACAGAAATAACCATTATGCTAAATTTTGTATTACTTATTTTGCATTTTGAACATAGTTATATATGTATGATTCCCTAAGAATATGTTATCCTTATTTTTTATAATGAATCACACAGCATTTTCCCCTCCAATTTCTTTTTTTCACTACACATTTGTGTTTTGAGATTCATCTATACACGGATACATTTCACATAGGCTGGCACATCACCATAACACCTGTTATTGTTAGATTTTAAAATTTTTGTCTGCCAATAGCATCTCTTAATTTGCGCCTTTAATTTACATTAATCCCCTTGCCAATGAGCTTGTGTATATTTATAAATGCTTAGTGGCTATTTGGTTTTCTGTGCAATGCCTGTTCTCAATTTTAACTCACTTTTTATAGGCTTGTTGCTTTTGGGAATTAATTTGTAGATGATCTTTATATATTTTTAAAGCTTAAATACTTCTCTTCTTGTTGGTTATGTGTTTCAAATAGCTTTTCTCAGTTTATGGATTGTCCTTTAACTTTCTATGGTATCTTTTGATAACCAAAAGCTGTATATTTTAAGTACTGCTAGTTGTAACAAATTTTTACATTATAATTTCATCCATTTTGCTTTCTTATTTGTAACAGTCTTCAAACCTGAAACTATAGGATATTCTCGTTTATTTTCTAAAAGTTTTAAAGTTTAATTGTGAAATATTTTTAGACAGAAAAGTATAAATAAAATAATGAGTATGTTATAGGCTTTGTTGTTTTTGGATATTAATTTATAGGTAATCTTTATATATTTTTAAAGTTTAAGTACTTCTCTCTTGTTGGTTATATGCACTCAACTCTGCATATTGAAAAATTCAGCAAGACCTTCTTTCTTATGATTCTTTTTTTTTTAAGATTTTATTTATTTATTTGACAGAGAGTGAGATCACAAGTAGGCAGAGAGGCAGGCAGAGAGAGAGGGGGAAGCAGGCTCCCTGCTGACCAGAGAGCCCAATTCGGGGCTCAATCCCAGGACCCTGAGATCATGACCTGAGCCAAAGGCAGAGGCTTAACCTACTGAGCCACCCAGGCGCCCCTCTTCTGATTCTTCTCTAAAATTACCTTAATTAGAAGCGCCTGGGTGGCTCAGTGGGTTAAAGCTTCTGCCTTTCCGCTGGGATCAAGCCCCAAATAGGGCTCTCTGCTCAGCGGGAAGCCTTCCCCCTCTTTCTCCCTGCCTGCCTCTCTGCCTACTTGTGATCTCTGTCTGTCAAATAAACAAATAAAAATCTTTATTTAAAAAATTGCCTTAATTAGTCCTGGCTGTTTGTTCTTTCATATAAACTTTAGGATGATTCAGCCAAGATCTATAAAAAACCCTATTTGGATATTGAGTGGAATGAGTTTGACTTTATTGATTATTTTACCCACAGGCCTGGGAAATAAGGAGAAGGATCTTTATTGCTAATGCCAAAAAAGAAGTGGAAACGGTTTTGCTAGTAGCAAGACAAAATCAACCCCAAGGATCTTGTGGGGTAGAGACTATTATAATAATAATAATAAGTAAATAGGAGAAGACAAAGGCACCTATTAGTTTAATACATTAGAACAGTTCTCAACAAGAATTCGATGAACAAAATTTGTATTTTTCCCCCATTTTTCCCTGTTTGGATATTTTTTTCTCTCCCCTTTGGGAGCTCAGTGACCACCCTGATGTAACATATTTGAAATGTCCATTTACTACATAAAATCAATTTATATGCAGCTCCCACTTTTTCCCTTCTGGGAATCCCTCTATTGGATGAATGGCATATTCCTTCAATGCTAGTTTTTAGTTGAAATACATGTAAAAAATAGCCAATTGAATTTGCCACAAATTATAGCCATCCTATATTTGAAAAATGTCAGGATTTAGTATGTAAAAATATTTGTGATCATTACAACAAAACATTGTCCCCATACCTTCCAATAATCAAGAAATCCACACGAAAACACTTTGAACAATGATGACATTGTCTCTATTTGATATTTCAACATTTCTTGCCATTAGGAAGGGACCAACAGAACAGTCAGAGTTTTAGGATGGGGCATTAGATGCAATCCCAATCCAATTTATAAATACCATTTTGCATTGAATCTGATAAAAATCATTCAATGAGAATCTATTTACCCTAATTTATTTATGCTGTCAGGCATAATCAAACAGTTTGTAAGAAGTAGGCATACACTGATATAAAATAAAACATGCTTTCTTTCATTCAACATCAGAATATTTATTAATATAATAACTTCCATAAACATATTAGAGTCAGGAATAATGATTATTTCAAAAAATGCAGGAAAAAAACTAGGCCCTCAGGACTGGTACTCTTTTACTTTGATTTATTAGGATTCTATACTACTGAAATCTTACTTTAGAATTTCTATTTCTGTCAATTTTAAAATTGGTAAATTGGTGACAATAATTGTCACGAGAGAGAAAGTTATCTAAATGTTTAAATTAAAGCAAAAAATGAATTTGCATCCTGAAATTCCCTACTGCACTGTAAAAGATTAGTGTCTCCTTGATGGCATGGATTTTGCCCTTTTTATATGTTCAGAGTCAGCAAAAGTTGTTGACATAACAAGAATGCAACAAATAATTTATTCAGGGGATAAAAGAATTAAAGACTAAGAGGTTACTTACTCATTATTATTTAATCCTACTTTCTGATATGTATTGTTTGCTCTAGTCCTAGAACTGTCCTCACTGTCATCTGAATACTTCGTCTTTTCTTCCATCCAGTCCCTGCAGTTTCATTAGAATCTTCTAGACATATTATGTCATCTCATATCTTTGTTCATCACTCCACTTACCTGACATGTCTTCTCACTTCCTGTCTATTTCCTCTCCATTCAAGTTAGAGTTCTTTTTTGCAAGATATAGAAACTGAGTTTGGCACATGAAGCATAAATAGAACTTATGTGAAAGGTTACAGAGAAGAGCAGAAAGGTGAAGTCTAGTAAATAAATCAATGGGCGGGAACACAGAAGGGCAGGACAACTGGGATGACAGCTTCCTGCAATGGTACGGATTAAGACACTGATAATTTCAAGTGTGCACTGAGCTCTCAATGTTTGTGACACCACCATGAAGAATCTCTCCATTCTGCCTGTATTGTTTGCCTTAGTTCTTCAAGATTCAAATCTTTGGTTGGAAAAATTTGATGAGCTAAGCCTAAGTTATATGTCTGTATCTCCTTAGCATCCTTAAAATGGAAGTCAGTCCTTTTGGCTCCCTTAATGAGAAGTCACATGAAAGACACACACTATGGTTTTCCTCCAAAACCAGGATTTTTGGATTCTAGAGCCAACAAACAAACAAATACAGTAAATCTCAAAAGTTCAATTATCTACTACATTATGCTTCAATGTCCATGTCAAGTCTGCCTTCTTTAATGCTATTGTACTATGTACAATGTAATTATTACTACATACCTACATTAATAACTATTACATTATAGGCAGTATTATAGAACAGCAATAATTTCTTCATTAATTAAATTGTCATACCATTCTTTATATTTTCCTATATAATGATGTAACTAGGCTATCTCTTGACATCACTTGGGATGCAAAGACTATAACTCCCAAGAAATCCCCTGAATATAACGCCAAAGCCTCTACCAGCTGATAGCAGCAGATAATTCAGAAATACAAACTCTTACCCATCACCCTACTGCTCTAATTTTTCACCATGTGTACCCAGATTTCTTGAGTATCTACCAGTCTTGACAACAAAGAATCCAGTCTAACTCTACCTTACATAAATTCATGACTTGTGATATGAGTCAAAGAAGAAACTGGTGTTGGCAGTTCATGTCTCTAACTTAGAGCTGTGTAAATTCTCTGACCTTGTAGTGACCATAGGGGCTAAGGTGCCTTCTTTACTAATTAGTAGAGACTGATTTAGGATTTACTCACACCCTAGTATTAAACTCAATGTAGGTAATTCTCAACTGCTACAGTCTCAATGTTTGCATCCCTTCAAAATATGTTGAAATAAAACTACTCGGGTGATGGTACCAGGAGGTGGAGACTTTTAGAGGTGGGGACTTTTGAGGTGATTAGGTCATGAAAGCAGAACCTTCATGAATGGTATAGTGCCTTTAGAAAAGAGGTGCCAGAGAGACCCTGTTTCTCTTCTAACATCTGAGGATAAAATAAGAAACCTATAACCCAAAAGAGGGCTTTCACCTGACCATGCTAGCACCCTAATCTTGAACTTCCAGCCTTCAGAACTGGGAGAAATAAATGCTTCATGTTTATAAATCATCTGGTTGACATATTTTGTTAAAATATTTTGTTATAGTCCTTAAGCAGACTGAGAAACCAACTAAACAGGCCAAGTCCCTTTGACCAAAGCTCTTTTCATTTCTGATTGAAGCACTGGGCCAGGTCATGGCACTGCAAGTGATGGAGATGGGGGAGAACTCCAGTGTCATTACTGTTCCACATAGAGGTGGCAGAGCATTAAACTCTGGCTGATTGGTGCTGGTAGACTAAATGCACTGTTGACTAGATATGGGCCATCTCTCCTGGCAAGACCCTGTTCCATGGGGCCGTGAGACAGATGCTTGTCTTTAATTGAAACCTGGGCCAGCAGAAAGATATGGGACTTCCTGCGTGGGGCAACTACTCCACAGGTTGATACATAGCCTATCAGTGTTTTGAGGGAAGGAAGTTTCATGTACTAGGATCAAGTACATTAATTTTATGCCGAATTAGCCAACCCCCAAATTTTGTACTACCTGAAGTCCAGATTTTATAGTTATCTTCTAAGGCATTGGATTTTGTTTTATTTTGTTTTTTCCTTTCCTGAACGAAACATAGATTCCTTAACCAAACTGACCTAACCTTTCTTCTGCCACAAAACCATCATCTCCTAACATTTAAAAAAAAAAAAAAAAGAGCAGTTTGCAAAGTTACTAAAAAAACAAAAACAAAAAAAGTCTGTTATTGCTTAAGATAGATGAGCCTACTCATCCTCTATTTATGTAAGACAGAACACAAGTAATTTTTCTCAACAGCATGCTGCAAGGTGATTTTCTGTGCCTGCTTATTCTAAGAAGTAGCTGGCAATTTCTCTTGCTAAAAGTGTAAAGGAAAGAACATGTACTTATTCTCTGATAAAATATCCCTCTATTAGAGAACCCAATTAAAAAGGAGGTCTGTGCCTTGTACATCTTTTTTACCTCACATAATGTCAAGATCCATGAGCACAGACACAAAGATGTCTAATTCACTGCTGGGTCTCCTATATCCAGCATGAAGTAGGTGCATGTGGTAGGATGAGCGATGGTCCCCTAAGAGAACTAACTCCAAATCTTCTGAAAATGTGAATGTTACTTTACATGGCAAAAGAGACTTTGCAGATATGATTAAGTATCTTGAGATGAAGACTGTCTGCATGGGCCCTAACTATCATCACAAATGTCCTGATCAAAGGCAGGGAAAGGGAAATTTGAAAGAGAAGGAAACGTGGCAGCTGAAACAAAATGCTATGTTGCCAACTTTAAAGATTGGGGAAGGGGCTGCAAGAAAAGGAAGGAAAGGAATGCAGCTCTAGAAGCTAGAAAAGGCAAAACAGATTCTCCCGTAAGCCTCAAAAGGGAGAGCTACCAACAAAGCTAACACCTTGATTTCAGCCCAGTGAAATTAACTTCAGCCTTCGGAATTCCGGAACTGCAAGAAAATAAATGAATGCTTTTTTAACCAACCAAGTCTATACTAATTGCTTCCAGCAACTAAAGGAAACTAACATGGCGCTCAAAAAATGTGTTGAATAAATAAAGCAATGAACAGCAGGGCTTCAGTAAATGTTACATTAATTACGAGACAGCAGGTTGGTCTAAAAATAGTGTGTGAAAAGAAAAACGGTAGATGTACCATTTACTCTTCTTTTTATTGTGGACATTAAAATGTTTTTTTGGATGTGAGAGAATCGTCACTAATTGTCACTAACCTGAACTGGGGTTTTCATTCATCAAATATTATTCTGGTTGTTTTGGAAGTTTTGTTTTGTTGAGATTGCTCAATACGTTAATTTTATAATTGGTTTTGATTATGCATTTATAAACAATTTTGGGGGGCTGCCTACTGTCAGAATACATCATCTCAGAAGAAACATCTGCCTTCTAGGAGCTTGGTATCTAGAAAATACAGAGACACACGTTGTGTGGTTTATATTAATTATCCATTTACCACTGAATGGGCTACTTCAATTATATTTGTAGATGTCTATATTTTCAAGAGTTTGTGTTCCCGTAAGATGGGCTTTCCTTCATTCATCCTTATATTTTTATAGCACCTGGCCCAATGACTTTCGCATAGCAAGTCTTCAAATATGTTTCTTTAACTGAATGTGTCTAATGGCCAGAAATTCATTCTTTATTGACTAAATAAGGAATAAAGTACTATGCATCTATGTGTGTATGCATGTTCACTCCTGTATGTGATACTTGGTGGTCTGCTTCTTTCAAAATAAATTCTTTGAGTAGGATGCTTAATCATCTTTTAGAATAACAAAATGCAACAATAAAAGCAGAACTTACCAAATTACCATTTTTTATTTCATAGCAAAGAAATACACATATATTTTCTAAATACTCTCTTAACATTTTATGATTCATTAGAAAAATATAATGTGCTCCCAGAAAGATTAGAAATAGTTTTACGCATATATTTTAACTGCTTTTATATGTTTAGAACTTGTTCTAGGTATGGAATATCTTTATTTTGCAATATTAATTTTTCTATTTTATACAACTTGTTCAGGAAAAGTATAAAAGAAAATATCAAAAGAATGAGAAAATATTGACTTTAAAAAATATTTTCCAGATGAGTGTCAATGATACTTAGTCCATTTAAGAAAACAAGATAAGGAGATTTTAGATTGGGTTTACCAAGAAACAGAATATATTGGCCTCTCCCAAATTTTTCTCCAACATTTCTGGTTCAATTTTGATTCTCTCCTATATGTGTCCAAGCTCCCTAGATGATTGTTATCTTCCTCATTCTCCCTGGGGGTATTTTTGTCTCCAAGTCTGAGATTTCTTTTCCCTTGAGCTCTTACTGTAGGCAGGTTTGTAATTCTGAAAATTCTGACTGGAGGTACCTGTTTGGGTTCATTGGCTCCCCTTAGATTAATTCAGGCTTGCATCTACTGGGGCTTTGTTGGAGTTATGGCAACTCATAGAATTTTAGAGTGTGACAGGATATTAATGTTCAGCAGGACAGCATTTCTCTTTGTAGAACAATCTCTTCTACAACACTCCAAACACATGGTTACTATAGTTTGCTTGGCAACAACCAAAAATAGGCAACTGATGCCCACAAAGTCAGAATAACTTGCTGCAAAGTTTCCCTCAAACTAAGCCAAAACTAAGCTTATCCCTTCCATAAATTGATCCTAGCTCTTAGGAGCTACAGAAAATACTACAATCCTTCTTCTACAAGAAAGCCCTAAAAATATACAAATATACTTCTAATTTTCTTTGCAAGTTTTTTTTAGAGAGAAGTATTTGACTTCTTTAAAAATTCTCTGTGACTTTGTAGCCAGTGCAGAATATACTCTATTTTTCTGTCAATTTAGTCTGAGAAGTCAGTATCAAGAGGAAAAGGAAAGCTTTAATTTCTCATATGAGCTTACTTTAAATATCAAGTTTCTGATTAACACAATACTGGGTAAACCAACCAATGTTCATAGCCCCCTTCCCAAATACATAAAAATGCTGAGCAAAATGTAATTCCGAACTATTTGGTTTTAATATATAACAGAGTAGAGAAAGAGAGAGAGAGAGAGAGAGTACTTTCAAGTGTCTAAAACAGAGAATTTGGGGCACCTGGGTGGCTCAATGGGTTAAAGCCTCTGCTTTCGGCTCAGGTCATGATCCCAGGGTCCTGGGATCGAGTCCCACATCGGGCTCTCTGCTCAGCAGGAAGCCTGCTTCCTCCTCTCTCTGCCTGACTCTCTGCCTACTTGTGACCTCTGTCTGTCAAATAAATAAAATCTTAAAAAAAAAAAAAAATAAATAAAACAGAGAATTTGAAGCCAAACAACAAAGGCAACAATACAATTAATAATAGCAACAACCCATTAGACACAGGCAGTTTTAGAAGAACCACTGAAAACTGTTCAAAGAAACAAGATTTTTACAACCTTCTTGAGGATAGTTGCTGGATATGTGCTGAGCAACCTGAACCAGTTCAAGATGTAGAGCAGCTGTAATGTGCCACAAGCTTTCAGAAAAAGTGAAATGAACAAAAGTGCTTAGTTGAGTTAATGACACAACCATTGTGGGTACTGAGTTTCATGACCATATGTTTATGGTAAACATTTTGTACTTTTTTAGTACTGTACATTATACAAAAGTGAGTTTATATAGTCATTTGAAATGTTAAAGTTGAAACACTCCAAAACACAAAAAAATCTAAGGAGAACTCCACACTTAATTTTGGGGCACCTGGGTGGCTCAATCGGTTAAGCATCTGCCTTTGGCTCAGGTCATGATCCCAGAGTCCCAGGATCCAGCCCTCTGTGGCTAGGCTCCCTGCTCAGCCAGGAGTCTGCTTCTACCCCTCCCCCTGCCCTCTCTCTTTCTTCCTCACTCACTCTCTCAAATAAATAAACAAAATCTTAAAAAATAATAATACAAGGAGAATCTTGGAGGAATCTGGGGAAACTTGGTAAGCAGCTGAAGCAGGTGTAATTTTGGCTTTTTAGATATTTTATTAAGTTTTTATTTTAAAATCTGTTATAGTTAATAGTGTTATATTAGTTTCAGATGTACATATAGTAAGTCAACAATTCTATACATTACTCAGCACTCATCATGATAAATATACTCTTAATCTACACCTTAAATATATATATATATATATATATATCTTAAAATATACTCTTAATTTATACTTTAATTATACCTTCACCTAGTTTACCCATCCTCCTACCCATCCCTACTCTGGTAACCATCAGTTCTGTAGTTAAGTCTATCTCCTGATTTCTCTTCTTTTCTTTTTTTTTTTTTTTAAGATTATTTATTTATTTATTTGACAGAGAGAGAGATCACAAGTAGGCAGAGAGGCAGGCAGAGAGAGAGGAGGAAGCAGGCTCCCTGCCGAGCAGAGAGCCCGATGCGGGACTCGATCCCAGGACCCCGAGATCATGACCTGAGCCGAAGGCAGCGGCTTAACCCACTGAGCCACCCAGGTGCCCCTTCTCTTCTTTTCTTTTATTCTCTTTTGCTCATTTGTTTCTTAAATCCCACATATTAGTGAAATTATGTGGTATATGTTTTTCTTTAACTTATTTCACTTAGCATTACACTCTTTAGCTCCAAGTATGTTGTTGCAGGTGGCAAGATTTCATTTTTTATGACCGAATAATATTCTATTGTACACACACACACACACACACACACACACACACACACACAGTTTCTTTATCCATCCCTCTATCAATGAACACTTGGGCTGCTTCCATCAGTTAAATGGGATTGTTTTCTTAATTTTTTCCTTCTGATCCATTATTAATATACTGAAATGTGATAGATTTCTGCACATTATTTTTATATCCTGAAACATTACTGAATTCATTTATTAGTTGCAGTAGTCTTTTGGTGTTTAGGGCTTTCTATACATAGTAAAATGTCATGTGCAGATAGTTACAGTTTTACTACTACCTTACTAATTTGAATGCCTTTTTATTTCTTTTTGTCTGAATGCTGTGGCTTGGACTTCCAGTACTATGTTAAATAAAAGTTGTAAGAGTGAGCATCCTTGCCTTGTTCCCACCTTAGGGGAAAACTGCAAGTTGGGAAAAGCTGAGGATATCCACTGAGGATAATGCTAGCTATGGGTTTTTTGTATATGGCCTTTATTATTTGAGATCTGTTCCCTGTAAACCTACTTTGTTGAGGGTTTTTTGTCAAATGCTTTTTCTGCATCTATTGAAATAATGATATGGTTTTTATCCTTTTTCCTATTGATGTGACACATTATATTGATTGATTTATGAAGATTAAATCACCTTTGCATCACAGGAATAAATCCCACTTGATTGTAGTGAATGATTTTTTTAAATGTATTGTTGGATTTTTCGGCTAGACTTCTATTGAGGATTTTCACATCTATGTTTATCAAACATATTGACATGTATTTCTCTCTTTTTCTCTCTCTCTCTCTCTTTTTTTATTTATTTTTTTTTTTTTTTGGTGGTGTCTTTAACTGGCTTTGTTATCAGGGTAATACTGACCTCAAAGAATGAATTTGGAAGTTTTCCTTTTATTTTCTTACAATAGTATGAGAAGAATAGGTAGTAACTCTTTAAATGTTTGGTAGAATTCACGTGTGAAGTCCTCTGGCCCTGGACTTTTGTTTGTTGGGAGTTTTTTGATTATTGATTCAATTTCATTGCTGTTAATCGTTCTTTTCAAATTTTCTATTTCTTCAGTTTTGGTAGATGATATGCTAGGAATTTTGGTAGATGATATGCTAGGAATTTATGCATTTCTTCTAGGTTGTCCAATTTGTTGGCATATAATTTTTTTACAATATTCTCTTACAATTGTTTGTATTTCTGTGGTGGAGTAGTCATTTCTCCTCTTTCATTTGTGACTTTGTTTGAATCCTGTCTCTCTCTCTCTCTCTCTCTCTCTCTCTGTCTCATGTGTCTGGCTAGACGTTTATCAATTTTGTTGATCTTTTCAAAGAACAAGCTCCTGGTTTCATTGATCTGTTCTTTTTGTTTGTTTGTTTCTATATCATTTATTTCTGCTTTAATCTTTATTATCTCCTCCCTTTTGCTGCATTTTGGTTTGTTTGCTCTTTTTTTAGCTCCTACAGGTGTAAGGTTAGGTTTTTTATTTGAGATTTTTCTTGCTTTCTGAGGTAGGCCTACATTGCTATAAACTCTCCTCTTACAAATGCTTTTGTAATTTCAAAGATTTTGGATTGTTGTGTTTTCATTTTCATTTGTTTTCATGTATTTTATTTTATTTCTTCTTTGATTTCTTGTTTGACCCATTCATTGTTTGATAGCATGTTATTTAACCTCCTTATATTTATGCTCTTTCCAGATTTTTCTCTCGGTGGATGATGTCTAGTTTCATGTCACTGTGGTCAAAAAAGATGTATGGAATGAGTTATATCTTTCTTAATTTGTTGAGACTTGTTTTGTGGCCTAATATGTTGTCTATTCTGGAGAATGCACCATGTGCAGTTGAAAAGAACGTGTATTCTACTGTTTAAGGATGGAATGTTCTGAATATATACCTGTTAAGTGTATCTGATCCAGTATGTCATTCAAAGTCACCGATACTTTGTTGATCTTCTGTTTGGATGATTTTTCCATTGATATAATTTGGGTGTTAAAGTCCCCTACTATTATTCTATTACTATAGATTACCTCCATTTATATTTGTTATTAACCATTTTATATATTTGGTGCTTCCATGTTGGGTGCATAAATATTTGCAGTTGTTATAACCTCTTGTTGCATTGTCCCCTAAATGACTAGTGTACTTCTTTGTCTTTAATTACAAACTTTGTTTTAAAGTCTATTTTCCCTGATATAAGTATTGCCACTCTAGCTTTCTTTTGCAATTCATTTGCATGATAAATGTCTCTCTATTCCCTCATTTTCAATCTGCACACGGTTTTAGGTCTGAAATGAGTCTCTTGTAGGCAACATATAGATGAGTCTTGTTTTTTTATTCACTCTGTCACCCTATGATTTTTGATTGGCGCATTTAGTCCATTTATATTCATAGTAATTATTGATAAATACGTATTTATTGCCATTTTTTACTTGTTTTATGGTTGTTTTTAGTTTTCCTCTGATTCTTTCTTCTCTTTCTCTCTTTCATGGTTTGTTGGCTTTCTTTAGTGGTAGGCCTGAATACCTTTCTCTTTATTCTTTGCGTATGTGTTACTGGTTTTTGTTTTGAGGTTACAATTAGGTTTGTATATAACATCTTCTAAATATAGCAGTCTATATGAAGTTGATGGTCACTTAAATTTGAATTCATTCTTAACTCCTCCACCTCCCACGTTTTAGGTACATGGTGTCATATTTTACATTTTTTTAAAAATTTTCTGAATCCCTTGACTAATTTTTACAGATACACTTACTTTTACTGATTTTGTGCTTCCAAATTTTTATACTCTCACTTATGATCTTTCCTTTCCACTTAAAGAGTCCCCTTTAACATTTCTTATAGGGCTGCATTAGTGGTCATGAACTCCTTTTGTTTTTGTTTGAAAAACTCTTTGTTTCTCTTTTTATTTTAAATAATACTCTTGATGTATAGAGTATTCTTGGATACAGTTTTTTTCCTTTCAGCACTTCAATCATATCATACCATTCTCTTCTTGCCTGTAAAGTTCCTGCCAAAACTCTCTGATAGGTTTATGGGATTTTCTTATATATAACTATCTTCTTTTCTCTTGTTGCTTTATAGGTTTTTTTTTTCCTTTATCACTACTTTTTGCCATTTTAATTACTATGTGTTTTGGTGTGGATCTCCTTGGGTTGATTGTGTTGGTGGATTTCTCTGCCTCCTGAATCTTGATGTCTGTTTCCTTTTCCAGATTAGGGAATTTTTCAGCTATTTTTCTTTAAATAAATTATCCCCTTTTTTCTCTTTTCATCTTCATGGATCCCTATAATGCAAATGTAATTATGCTTGGTGGAGTTGCTGAGTTCTGTAAGTCCATTCTCATTTTGCATAATTCTTTCTTCTCCTTATGCTCAGCTTGATTACTTCCCATTATTCTGTCTTCCAGGTCACAAATCCATTCTTCTGCTTCATCTTACCTATTTATTCTATCAAGTGTATTTCTAAATTAATTTATTTTGTCTCATCTCTGATTGGCTCTTTTTTTTATCTCATTGTTAAGGGTCTCATTGATGTCTTCCACTCTTTTCTCAAGCCCAGTGAGTATCCTCATGATCATAACTTTAAATTCTCTATCTGGCATATTATCTCTGTTTCCTGTAGTTCTCTTCCTGTGGTTGTTTCTGTTCTTTCACTTGCAAGACATTCCTCTTTCTCCTCATTTTGTCTAACTCTATGTATCTGTTTATGCATGTTAGGAAACTCAATTACATCTCCTGCTCTTAAAAATAATAACCTTATGAAGAAGAGTTCCCCTAGTGCCCTGAAGCACAGTGTCGCCTGTTCACCAGAGCCTGTGCTTCCAGAAGTGTCTCCTCTGTATGTTACATGTGCCCTACTATTGAGTTCTGGCCACTTTTTCCTTCAGTCCGATTGTCCAATTGTCTGCAGAGGCTGTCTCTGCCTGTTATGGGCAGTGCTTGGTCCCTGGCTGGGTAGGGTGCATTTTAAGAAGGTGTGCACTGGCCAGCTTACAAAATGAGACCTGCCCTGCTGCCTCTACTGTTACTGGAACTGAGGTCCCATGAACCGCACAGGTTGGGAGATGAGGTATTGGTGAGGGTGCACCAGTCTTCTAGGGAAGGGGGAACCATATCGCCACAACTGAGGCAAGCATGGCTTGGAAGGATGGACCCCCTGAAGCAAGATTTGGGTGGGGGTTAGTATAAGCAAGTTATGTAAAAAGTGTGGAATCTACACTGGTTCTCGCAGGTAGCTATGTATTCATGATGGGTGGCTGGGGTAGGAAAAGACATCTGCCAGCTCCTTTGTTCCTGCAAGGTCTTCCCATGATCCCTGCCTCTCTAGGCCAAGCTCTAGGATGGGTACTTCCCTCCCCTCTGGCCCTGGCATTTTTCCAAGTGCTGTTTCCAGGCTATATCCCTGCAGGCTATTTGTCATGCTGTCTCTTTAAAGTTGAGGACTCCGCTTTTTAAAAAAATTAATTAATTAACTTTCATTTTTTAGATTTAAATTCAATTAGCCAAGGTATAGTACATCATTAGTTTTTGATATAATGTTCAATGATTTATAAGTTGAGTATAACACCTAATGCTTATCATTCTAATACCCTCGGGACTTTCTCAGAGCCAGAACCCCTGATTTTTAAAATTCTAGACTTTAAGTCCCATTAGTTGTAAGAACTCACAAGATTAGGTCCCCTCGATTTCAAAGCCAAATATTACAGGGATTTGTTTTCCCTATGTGGACTCCTGAGTATGATAGTCTGTTTTCCTGCTCTTCTCCTAATCCTTTGGGGTAGCTCCCTACCCTTCACAGACAGCCATGTTTCTTTTTACTCCCAAACAGTGTCTGCAACTTTCCTACTTTCTCTGATATGGCTTCTTCTCTTCCTTCAGTTGTATAGTTTGTTCTGCCTTTGTTGGATCATTTTCTGATTACTTACACTGATGTGAGAGTTATTTAGTTGTATCCATGGGACAAGGTGAACTTAGGGTCCTCCTACTCTGTCATCTTCCCAACCTCCCAAAGCAAGTATAATTTGAAATAGGTTTCTTATGAAACTCTTCTCTGATAAAGCATGTCTACTCCTTGTCTGAGCTATTCTATTTTCTTATGAATCCCCACTGATTAAATATTTACCTTAATATCACTGCATATAAGCTGTTGTGCCTTCAGAAAATATCCCAAGACACCTCCTATGTTTATATTTAAGTTATTTAGGAACTAATACTCTCAGAAGTTGGGGTGAAAAGGGTTGTGGTGGTAAGAAGAGATTGGAGAGTGACATTGGAATCTGGTAAGTGCTGATAACATCATGAACTGAGGTACAAAAAGTATCTGATTGAATGTAGACAATTAGGTACCTTTCAGTTAAGTCCAAACACAAAGCTTTGGGAGTCAGGGGGTATAGACATTTTATTCAAAGTTGCCTAAATATTTTCTGAGTTAATAATGAATTTTATACTGCTAATCCCTCATAGACACTAAGAAAATATATTAGGTGAAGAGGCTAGTCTTATAAAATCATGTGTGGCCTTCTAATATGTCACACTAGAATCCATGTGAGATTCAGACAAAGAAAAAATAATAGCACTCAATGGTCACAAAAGCAATTTTCATTTCTGCAAAGGACAAAGGACATGGCATTAAAATGACTGATAATATCCAGTTCAGGCAAGGACATAGAATATGGACACTCTTAAATATTATTGGTGAAAATATTAGTTGAGAGAAGCTTTCCAAAAGACAATTTGGGTACACCTGGTAAAAATTATTCTTTGTGTGAGCTATTTGTAGCAGTCTCTCCTACAAATTACACCTATATTGGGCGAGCTATACATGTAAGTAAATGACAGGAAAGATATCCACGTATATTTTTTAAGAAAAATGATGTTGCCAAGCTATGTAGATGGCTATAGAAATAACATTTATGTCTGTATAGTTTTCTATCACTATCCTATGAAATTACCACAAATTAGTGGTTTAAACAACACAGCTTTATTATTTCACAGTTCTTTAGGTGAGAAGTCAGACTTGGGTCTCCTTAGGGTAAAGTGAAGGTGTCAGCAAGGCTGCCTTCCTTACTGAAGGTTCTAGGGGTGATTTCATTTCTTTGATTATTCAATCGTTGGCAGAATACAGTGTCTCACCATTAAATGAGTTGAGGTCTGCAGTTTTCTGCTGGCTGTAAACTGAAGACAGATTCCGGTTTCTCATTCCATTGCATTTTTTGGCTCGACCCCTTTTCTTTATTTTCAAAGCCAGCAAAGACATGTCAAGTCCTTCTCATGTCATAGTCATCTGACTCACTCTTCTGCTTTTCTCCTCCACTTTTAAGGACTCATGAGATTGTTGTAGGCCCAAGTTAAGAATCAGGATAATCTCCCCACCTCAAGATCCTTAACCTTAATCACATATACACTTTTGTCACAAAAGGTAACATAGTCATAATATGCATATATATATATATATATATATATATATATATATACACACACACACATATACATACACACACACACACACACACACACAGAGGTGAGGAAAGGGAGAGACAGACAGAAGGAGAACAACATTGACAAAAACAAAAAATAAATATGTATTCATATAGAACAAGTTTCTAAAAATAAATATACCAAACACTTTCAACTGGTTATTTCTGGGAATTGGCTTTTCAGTTTCTATATATACATTTTTAAAATTTTTTAAAAAATTTCAGTGTTCCAGAATTCTTTGTTTATGCACCACACCCAGTGCTCCATGCCCTCCATAATGTGCCCTCCATAATACCCACTACCAGGCTCAAGAGTAGTTTGCTTATATACAAAAAGCATACATTAATTTTTGCACTGAAAAAAGTAAAAAAGTAATAAATTGACCAATTGGCCTCAAGACCCTTGATATAAATCACTTACTACATCTCCTAATATAAACACCTAGGGAAAGAAACAGTCTCTAAGTAAAATCAATGCTCCTTGAATTATTCATCAAAGTAAATTGGCAGACACTTCACCACAGGTGTTATAAGCTCTGAACTGAAGAAATTAACCTTTAAACTAGTAATTGGCTGATTTGTGGCATATCTAAATATGCTTAGTATAAAATGACTATATTAGTATTACTACTAATAACACTAAATACTCCTGCAATGGTAGTTACAAGGAAAATATTAAATTGTTTTATATTATAGTGACTTATAAAGCTATAGTTTCAAATACTTTTAAAATTCAGAAAACTATTTTATAATGTGAAGTAGGGAGAACAGATAATATTATCATCATTTTTTGGCAGGGAAAATATTCAAAAGGCCTAGGTAAAACTTCATGAAGTTCTAATAACTCAAAATTATGCAGAACAAAAATAAGTTCTTGGGTGTTCTATTTTGGGAACTATGTATAATGTAAAAATAAATACAATTTCTTCCTTAATGAAATTAACAGTGTAGAAAGGTGTTAAGACATGCATGTGGGTGGTCACACTTAATGCAGAAAGTTATTAGCATTATAAAAAGAGTATCAGTGAAGTATTAGAAGAGTTCGAGATAAGTAGATTGCTTGAGTATGAGATCATTAGGGAAATGTAATCAAACAAGCAATATTTGGATTGGGCCTGAAGTAATACATATTGTGTGATTTTCCATAAACAGGAACTGAAGCAGGGTGTGAGAATATAAGCCAAGGACTGAACGAGAATGGTCTTATTAAAAGCAGTGACAAGGAGAAGCAAGAAAGAAGCGAGTCATTATGTTTAGAATTAACAACAGAAGACACATGAGAGAAAAGAATCCAAGATGACTCCAATTTTCTATTCTGGATACATAGAATAGTGGAACTGTTAGCAATACTCACCGGAAACATTTCCTCTCCTTCCATTACTTCCTGAACCTTCTGTGAGATGGTTACTACTCCAAACACTCCTTAGGAATTGCTTTTTCGAGGTCTCTAGTGATCTCCTTGCACCTCCAGTGATCTCCTTGCACCTCCAGTGATCTCCTTGCACTAAATATAATAAAAATAAAAGTCACTATCATATTTGATTTCTTGGCCGCATTCAGCTCTAGAGTCACCTCCATCTGTCTTGAACACTTTCTTCTTCCTTCTTAACTCCACAGTCTGCCGCTTTACAAAAGACAATTCATGCAAAGGGCACCGCCCTTAACACTCATGCACACATGTGCTCAAAATATATTAGCTTAGTCCTGTGATTATTCCTATTACTTAAAAAAAATACTTTATTTATTTGACAGAGAGAAATCACAACTAGCAGAAAGGCAGGAGGAAGCAGGCTCCCCGCAGAGCAGAGAGCCTGACGCAGGGCTCGATCCTGGGACCCTGAGCTGAAGGCAGAGGCCCCAACCCAGTGAGCCACCCAGGCGCCCCTCCTATTACTTTTTTTATGACCCCACAATCTCCCTTGTATGCTTCTTTTTCTTGGTTGTGCCCTTTAGTAGACTCTCTTCTGCGTGGGTCTTCTCTCTTCTCATGCGATGTACTCACTGTTGGCAACCTCCATTTAGTTTCCTGGCTCTCATAATCATCAGTATCCTAAGAATCCCAAAGTCAACTTTCTAGTTCAGATTTTTCTTCTAAACTCCAGACCCATTAACTTCTTTTTGACTATTTATGCTTATAAATACTTTGGGAAGCTCAAATGTAAGATGTTCAAGATTGAACAAGTTTTCCTGCTTAACCTGCTCCTCTCTTTCTGCTTCATTTCTCCATAGAAGTTTGCAGTATAATAAAAAAAAAAATTTTGGTATTTATTCCCAGTCCCCAGCATACATCTCCCAGAACCTTAGAAATTGTCTCAGTGATAAGAGTTATAAGAGCATCATTTGTTCTATGAGATAACTTGGATGAGACCCTCATAAAAACCTCTAATCCCCTGTTTGGGAGCTACTGGGTTGTGGTGCTGAGAGGAAGGTCCACTCAAAGAGGGCATGGCAGCTCTATGTCCCCTCCTCTATCCCTTGTTTTATGCATCTCTTCCATTTGCTGTTCTGAGTTGTATCCATTATAATAAAACAGTAATAGCAAGTAAGGTATTTTTCTGAGCCTTGTGAGTTATTCTAATTATCAGAAGTGAACAATGGTGGGGGTGGGGATTGTAGGAACACTACTAGCTTAGCAGGACTTTTTAGCTTAGTGGAACTGAACTGAAGATAACCTTGTGACTCCAAACTTGCAACTGGCATCTGAAATGACAGAAGTCTTGTCGACTGAGAACCTTTAAAACTGGAGGCTGATGCTACCTGCAGGGTAGTTAGTGTCAGCATTTAACTGAATTGTAAGACACCCTATTAGTGTCAGAATTGATTAGTGTCATGACAAAAAAAAAAAAAAAAAAAAAAAAAAAAAAAAAAACTACCTGTAAAGATATCTTTATCCAACCTATTACTCAAACCAGAAATCTTTGTCTTTTTTTTTTCCCCCCTCTTGGTCGCAAATAAATAAATCACCAAGTCTTTCAAAATATATTTTAAACTTCTCAGCTTTCTTCAACTCTAATGTCACTACTTTATTTTTTTTTTTTTTTAAAGATTTTATTTATTTATCAGAGAGAGAGAGGGGGAGAGAGCGAGCACAGGCAGACAGAATGGCAGGCAGAGGCAGAGGGAGAAGCAGGCTCCCTGCTGAGCAAGGAGCCCGATGTGGGACTCGATCCCAGGACGCTGGGATCATGACCTGAGCCGAAGGCAGCTGCTTAACCAACTGAGCCACCCAGGCGTCCCCCTAATGTCACTACTTTAATCAAAAATTTCATCACCTTTCATTTGATTCTAATTGATCTTTCCCCTGGTTTTGACCTTTCAATGCACCTCCACACTGTAGTCAAAATGTTTTTTCTAAAACTCAAATTTGATCATGTAACTCCCTTCCTTATAAACTTCAATATTTTCTTTGTTTCTCAAGAAATAACACAGCTTAAAGGGCCCTAAAGAATTTGGCTGTTGATTGCCTTTCCTGTCTCAAAACTTACTACTCTATACCACCTGTACTCTAGCTATAATAAATTATTTTCTATTCCTAGGCTTGATGTGTGTCATGACCTTTCTTATTTTCATACTTACTGTTATTTCTACCTATAATATTCTCTTCTTCTCCCCTTTACAGGGATAAATTGCTACTCAAGCTCTAGCATTCAGCTTAGATGTTATTTCCTTTAAAAAAGCTTTTTCTGATACCAAGTCAAGATTAGGTGACCTCTTTGTTTTTTTCATCTTATCACAAGCTCATCATAACTTGGCACTTATCATGCCATCTCATACTTTTCTGCTAACTTGTGTGCATGCATGTCCCTTAATTCTGTGTAAATATCCTCATAGAAGAGACCTTATCTACCATCTTCTTCAATATACACTCAGCAATAGAACCTGAAAAGAAAACATTCAATAAGTACAATGATGAACGTATATAAATAAGCAGATGAATGAACAGGTAGCAAAACAGATTTGGGAGGTAGAAAATGATGCACTCAGATTTGGACATGTTGCTTTGACTTGAAGTCATCATCATAATATCTAAGGCCTTTATCATCTGCATGGTTAAACCAGAGTTTATAGAAAATGCAAATGTAGGTAGTAAGATCTGGGAGTGATCCACAAAGTAGAGATCACTAAAGCCACAAAACTTGATGGAATTGTATATAGAAAATATAGAGAAAAAGAAGCATTCAGAAATATCTATATTTATTTTTAGCTAAAATCTCCATACACCTGAGATCAGGTGAGTAAAAGCTCCATTAATGATTCTAGACCAACACAATTTGATGAGGATTTAAGTTTGTGAATGAGAAGCTATTGATGATGACTTCTAGACAAGTAATTGTCTTGTGAATAGGTATATCTAGCATCTTTGCCAACCCAACATTCTCAGTTACCTAGTAATCAATAACAAAATGCCCAAAGAAACATAAAAAATGGTGAAAATCCTGTATAGTCTTAGGAACCATGACTAATCAATATACCTCAAACTGAGTTAATTTATCTGGAAACACATCAATGACTCATTGCTTCTTCTTCCTGAGATTGTAAGCCATACATTAACATTACAGAAAATAAATTTAGGAGATTCTGGCACTCATAATTTCGAGAAAAAAAAAAAGGATAAAGGCAATGTCACAACATATAATATGCAGGGAACACCTTTCTAACATCCATTCACTTGCTCTCATCAGCAGGGTTCTGAATTACCTGCAGTGGGAGACACATGAGAACGTAAGTTACTCAAGGAGGAAGCCAGTAGGTGGTGGTTTCTCCCTGATCTACTATGATTCTTCCCAATGATTGGGCAGTAACACAGGAGAGGCAACAAGATACACCATATCTGTAAATTTAAAACTGAGGCAAATGGAAAGTGAGACACAGAAAGCTGGTCCCTGGAATAGCAGGCTCATAAATTGTAGAAAGGAAATTATGCACAGATTAAATTATTTCACTCAGCTTGCCCATGTCTTAGCATCCTTCCAATTCTTTTTAGAATGCAGGATTACTAAATTTTTGCTGTCTTTCTAGTTTAAAATGGTAAAAAATATATTCTGAAAAATACGTTAAGTGTACAATAAAGATATCAAAATGTGTCCTCCCATGTGCTACTTAGACAAATCCAGGCCATAAAAGACCTCTCTACATTAAAGAATAAGAAAACAGAGTGAAGAAAATGGAAAATAATAGTTTGTTTTCATAAAAGGAGTAAAATCCAACACTAAAAATTATTCTTGAAAAAAAAAAAAGCCTTCCCTAAGAAAAAAAATTTGTTTTAAAAGTGCCTATCTCAGAAAAAGATATATACCATACGATCTCACTTATATGTGGAATCTAAACAAACAAAAAATAAAAACAAAAACCAAAACACAAAACCTGAGCTTATGGAAACAGAACAAAGAGTGGTAGTTGCCTGAGGTGGGTGGGGAAAAGGGGTTCAAGGGGTCGAAAGGTACAAATTTAAGTTATAAAATGAGTAAGTCATAGGGATATAATGTAGAGCATGGTGACTATAGTTAGTAATACTGTACTGCATATTTTAAAGTAGCTAGGAGAATTGATCTTGAACAGTCTCATCACAACACAAAAATGAATAATTAAGTATGGTGATGGATGTTAACTGGACTTTCTGTGGTGATCATTTTGGAATATACACAAACATCAAACTATTATGTTGTGCACCTGACAGTAATATATGTCAATTATACTTTATATAAATAAATTACTTTTCAAAAAGAAATTAGTATTGCATTAAGAAATAATATATCACAACACATTTAATTTATCTCCACAGTAAAATTATAGTTCAACATCTGGAAATTCACTAAAATAGCACGTCTTAATAATTGGTCAAATGATATTAAAAAAATACAAGTGTTTGTCATATACTATCGAAAGAATTCACATGGGTTCTTGAAGCAAGAAAATAGATGAAATAATAATCAAAATACTAAGTTCAAATCTTGTAACAATCATTAATATTACTTTCAAGGAATTTGGACTGAAGATGTGTGCTGTAATTGAGGCCTCACTTCCTGCCACATGTCAATTATAAGAGACTGTTGACCTCTGACAGTTAAAGGTAGCTAGACAAAAAAGTACCCAGAGGGAAAATTTTTGTCATGTTTTTCTATTCTGAAAGTTAGCAAGGTATTTCATTAGATGATAGATATGTAAAGCCTTGATGTGAGGATACATATAAATTGCTTAAAATACCAAATTCTATTAACGGAGGCCTACGGGTGAAAAAGTGCAGAGAAAATATGCATCCAGTCAATAAAGACAAAGCTTTTAGAGAAGTTTTTGTTTTTGTTTTTGTTTTTTTATCTCTTCTAAATTCATACCAGTGCGGTAGTTTCATATCACAGTAGAAGAACAATCTGTATTACACATTCTTGCAATAGGTGGTGGATACAGTACCTGATTTAAAAAACAAAAAAAAGAATAAAAATTCTTTAGTGATCCGAGGGTTTAGCTCTTACTCTCTTCCGGCAGCTAAATGTTTGAATATGTAATAAAACCTTATACTTTGCCAATCCCTTAAATCTAAGTTCTGTGTAGCTCTGCACCAGATCTGACCCAGCAGGTTCAGGACCTGGATTGTCAATGGGAGTGTGAGTGTGAGCAGGGGTGAGTGTGGCAGGAGTGCAGCTTCTCCTCCACACCCAGACCGCAATGCTTCCAATAAAGCCCAGCTGGTATCCACGAAAAAAAAAAAATTAAGTTCTGTGTAAATGATCAAATGAGGCCCAGTAAGTGGAAGAAGCGTAAGAAGAATTCAACCGAATTCTTGTAGCACATCAAGTTACTTATCTGCAAATTATAAATGCTATTCTCTCTAGGCTAACAAAATATTAAAAGATATCCTTTCCTTATGTTTTCAACTGAAAGCCAGAATAGAATTCAAGGAACCTAAATCATTTAGTACACAGTGGACTTTGTCCTCTGACATACCACAGTGTAGGGGAAAAGATAGGTCATAAGAAGCAAACAGCATGGTGACCACTAGCAAAATTAATATACAAAAATAACATAAAAATAAATATAAAAGCAGAATAAATAAGAATGTGTGAGACCTATATGAGGAAAGCTATATTTTACTGAGATACATAAACAAAGACAGATAAATGGAGGTTCATACTTTATTTTTAGGTGTGAAAGTTAATATTTAGAGACATCAGTTTTTCCAGCTGGATCAAGCGATTCATTGTTTTGGCAAACAAAATCTCAAGAATTTTCTCAACTTGATGAAATAATTCAAAAACATAGGTTAGAAAATTAACCAGTATGTAAATCACCAGGAAAATTCTGAAGGAAGAAGAATGAATAGAATCATAAAACTGTAGTAATTAAAATAGAGTAGATATGGGGAAAGATTACTCAGATCAATGAACTAAAGAATCTAGAAGAATCAAAGAATAAAGAATCTAGAAACTGGCCCTACATTCTTACTGACACATGAAAAATGTGGCATTTCTAATCACTGGGGGGAATATAGATTACAAGAAAAATGATATTAGGTCAACAGAATAACCAGTTTGGTTAAAAGAAAATGCACTTAAGATCTGATCTCGAGTAAAAGACATTATAAGATTAAATACATAAACATAATATAAAAATAAAAAAAACTCATAATACATAAGAAAAAATAGATAATGTTTTAGTAATTCCAGTATAAGGTATATAAAAAGTTTATACAAATCAATAAAAAGATATAGTAGAGTTTTTAAAACAGGGTGAAAACCACTCATAAACAAAAGTCACAAATTAAATAAAAAGGGTTAATGTGCATTTGAAAAGCTAAACCTCGGGTTAGTTTCCTGAGTGTAAAATTTTTAGAGTCAGTAGAGCCCCAAGCTTCTAAAGGCCCAATGCTCAGTGTAATACTGTGTTGTCATACTCTTGAAATTTTAGTAATTTGGAAAAAGAGCCTGGACTTTCATTTTGTATGGGATCCTGAAATTTATGTAGCCAGTCCTGATTTATCTTCACATAAAATCCATGAAATACAAATTAACCCTCAATTTAAAAAATTGTTTTCAGTTTTAAAAAGATGAAAATGTTGATGATATCATATAATAGTAAGAACTTAGATAAGGGGGTGTGGGTGCCTGGATGGCTCTGTCCGTTAAGCTTCCAGCTCTTGATTTCAGCTCTGGTCATAATCTCAGGGTCCAGGGATTGAGCCCTGTGTCCAGCTCCATTTTCAACAGGGAGTCTCCTTGAGGATTCTCTTCTCTCTCTCCCTCTCTCTCTGCCCATCTTCCTGCTAATTCTCTCTCTCAAATAAATAAGTTTTTAAAAAGAAAAGGGTATAGATAATGCAGAACTCCTACTTTTAGTACAGCCAGTTGCAAACACTCTAGAATCATATGACAAAACTTAAAGTGATCCAGCCTTTTTTTTCCTCCAGAAAAAGATCTACAGAAACTAACTGAACCAATATGTAAAAAGGATATTCATCACAGTATTGTTTATAATAGCAATCTAAATGTCCACAAAATCATTGATTATAAATTGAAAGATACATTTATATAGCTGTACATTATACTTTAACCTGAAATGTTATACAATTTTTATATTCACATAAACACATCCATATGACATATAAAGACATACAGTGATATGGAAAGATATCCATGATCTACTGTCAAGTGAAAAGCAGGCTGTGTAACAAGGAGAGTGAAATGCTATAGGAACTTATAGAAAACTTTTGGTGTATATGTATAAAAAAATGTCTGAAAAGAAGAACACAAAGATATTTTTGCCTGGATTACAGAAAATTTTCATCTTGTTGTTACAGTTTTTGGTAATCTTCTTTTAAACAATGACCTTTTTATTACTATTAAAATTAAGAAAAACATTTCATTTTAAATGAATAACAATCAGCCTATTTAATTGTGTCTGTGATTATTAAAATACTGAAATACAGGTCTTCCTTGACTTAAGATGGGGTTGCATTCCAATAAACACATCCTAAGATGAAAGCGTCATGAATTGAAAATGCATAATATACTTAACCTACCAAACATCATTGCTTAGCCGAGCCTAATTTAACTGTTCTCAGAACATTTACGTTAGTTTATAGTTGGGTAAAATCATCAAACACAGCCTGTTTTATAAAGTGTTGAATATCTCATGTAACTTACTGAATACAGTACTGAAAGGGAGAAACAGAATGGTTGTATGGGTACAAAATGGCTGTAAGTGTATTGGCTGTTTACCCTCATGATCATGTGGCTGACTGGGTTCTGTGACTTGTGGCTACCATCCAGCATCAGGAGAGAGTCATACAGTGCTAGCCTGGAAAAAGATCAAGATTCAAAATTCAAAATACAGTTTCTACTGAATGCATATCATTTTTGCACCACCGTAAATTTGAAAAATTGTAGGTTGAATCATTGTAACTTGGGGGTCGCCTGTATGTAGTTGCAAAAATAACATTAATTTGATATCAAATAGGGCATATGACATAAAAAAGTTCTGAAAGAAAAAAATCAACAATATTTAAAAGTTATGGTAAATCATTTCAAACATGCAGATTATACGACAAAAATTGCAGATTATACGAAGGTAGAAGGACAAGTATACCGATTTCTTCACCTTAAAAGGAAGCAAATATATATGCACTAGTTCAGTTCTGACATAGACAATTAAAGAAGTATAGGTTTAATTTTGTTTTTGCAAGGCATAATTGTAGTAGAATTTATAAGGATTTTTAGAAGCATGAAAAATTATACCAGACAGCACAGGATCATGAGGTAGAACACAAGTCAGTATATCTTGAGTTGGAGTGAAGAATAGTACTTAATGTGAAAAATAATAATGGATTTGGATTCAAATTTAATTAAAAAGAGAGGAAACCATACCGCACTTAATGAACCAAAGAAAATTTCAGTCTTTCATCTAAAAAAGAAAGCACACAGAGTATAGTTGAATCCAGATGATGTATTACAGCGATTGAGTTAATTCTCTCTGTTGATTAAAATAAATACATAATCTCCAATAAATTGCTTCCTGATATTCCTTTAAGTTGTTTTATTTGAAAGAGACTTCAAATGGAGGAAAATAGCAGACATCTAAAATAAATTCAGGACCACCTGCAGTTTGACTCTTAGAAGTCTGATGAGTAGAGATATTTTAGTCAAGTGTCTGATGTAAAACATCACATTTCTATCATCATTTTTGATTGGAAAGGGGATACTTGGAAGTAATCCAGCACAGTGTGGTAGTCAAACTGAAGGTAACATAATGCTAATTTTATCTGTATAGCTGGGCTGTTAAGACTTAATTTTAAAGAACTCAATTAATGGATGTTTAATTTTCTTGCCAAATTCACTTAAAGTTTATTAAGTCGTTTCTCTTTTCACTTTTTAAAAAAACACTGAAACCTATGCTATCAAAATGGCAGAATAAGAAAAATTACATAGATTTAAAAATTTGAATCCATATTGCCTATATTCATTATATTCAGAGCTGGATAAAATAGAAGAATTGAAGAGTTTAAGCCTTTTGAAACATTAACTAAAAAAATGCATATGTCATGAGTTGCCAAAAGTAATACTAAATTAAGGAATGCCAATTTACAAACTTCTTTTTTTTTTTTTTTAACTTAGGCAGAAGAAATTTATTTTCTCAGAGTGCCAGCACAGAAAACACTTTTTAAATAAGTCTGACCCTACACAAAGGTTAATGCGTTAGTGGCAAAATTTGGCCACCTTAAACAACAGAATGTCGGTTCCCACTTCAGAAAATAGGTAACCAGATAAAAATCTATGAAATAGCCACTTGTTGTTTTTCAACTTATTCTCTGTAGACTATCAGCATAAGGATTATCTGCTATGCTTTTAAAGAATTCAGATACTTGGCCCTGGTTTAAAATGACTAAATCCACATTTCTGAGATAAAACTCAGGAATATTCCTTTTTTGCCAAAATCATACTAACATAAAAACATGCTAACATATATTAATTTCTCTTAAGTCCCTGCTTATAGGGAAAATTCAAGAATCTGGAAAGGAGAAGCATGGGATGCTGCACAAGGGCCACTGGTTGGTTCTCTGAGACCAGCTGACTTCATAGTTCTTATGTGCTGCTAAGCAAAATTCTCCAGGTTCTTTGGAGTCTGCATTAGGACGACAGATGTCAGGAGAGTTACGTGCAGAGAACAGATGATTGTGGAGGGTACAGGAACCTGCTGTATCAGCAGTTCTGCAGATAAAACTTAGGAATGAAAGTTAAGAAATGTGTACTTATCTTCCAACCTGCTGTATGAATTTTGGGAAAAAACATATATTTTTACAACTCTTTTGCCATCAGGTATAAAAAAATAAAAATAATGTATGACCCCTTCCAGCCTCAGATAAATATTTCTGTGAACAATTAAATGTTTCCAAGAGCTTTGCCCTGTCCATAGAACTGGTGCTCTCTCAGCCAGGCTCACTACTTGTCACTAAATCATTTTATTCTTCCCTCTCACTGAACTATATTCCCCTCCCTCTCATCCCCTCTTTTTTTCTGTATATGAAGAAAATATTGATAGACTTCCTTGTAGACTAACATTTTAATAAAATACCTAGCATTGTCACCAGGCATATGGAATAGTTAGTATTGTTGGTAAATTGCTAATGTTTAATTTTTGTTTCACATTCACTTTTGTTTTTTTAATTCACTGATCAAATATTTTTGCGTCTCTACTTGCACAAGTCACTGCTAGGTCCTATTCAAGAAGTGATATAGCCACTAGACACCATTATAAAGTCCGCAGGGTAACAGAGAAAACAATATCAGACAAGTATTCAAATGAATAAAAAGTTGGAAATACTACCGACAAAAAGTATAGGGTACTCTCAGAGAAAATAATACAGTAATGAACACAGTAATTTAATTAATTAATGCAGCGATCTAATAGGGAGGTCAGTAAGTGCCTCTTGGAGGGTGTCCTATATGAGGAGGTGCTGGGGCCTGAAAGAAAAAATTGTTAGCATTTGTTCACAAGAGTGAGGGTGAAAGGGTTTCAGACAGCAGAGAGGATAAATAGTATCTTCAAAATTCACAAACGAGTGTAGTGTGGCTAGAGCACAGTGAAAGGGGAAGGAGCTGGATAAGAAGCTAAAGGTGGAGGATGAGTCAAAGTAAAAACTTAAAAGCTTGTGTTAAAGCAATTGAAGCATTTGGAGAAAGGGAGTGACTGGATCCTCTTGGCTGCCTCCATGGAAAAGAGACGTAAATATTAAACACGGGAAGAACAGTAGAGGCTAGTTTATTCTGGGTTAAAAGATAACAGTAACTTATTTAAAGTCACCTAGTGAAGTTGGTGAGAATTGTCTAATTCATCCCTCACTTTGTTACAGGAGTAAGCAAACCCAGAGCATCTAAAGTACTGGCTAGGTAACCAAAAGAGGGATTTGGACTCACAGAGGAAAAGGCAGAGCTCAGTCTTCAAAACTCATATATAAGAATGAAACCAAGGCAAAATTTTCAAAACTATAGCAAGACCAGTGGCACAGGTGACAATGCTTTGTGTCAGAAGGTTGGGCTAGGAGACAATAGGCCAGGTTTGGCCTAGAACCTACAGTGCCGTGGATGAAGCTTAGGAAATTCCAGCTACGGTAGATCAGGAAACAGAGGCTGGTAGATACCACCAGGTAAAAAATACTTTGTGTTTTAAATCACTGGATGATATTCTGCAATGCGCATTATGGAATAAATGTGACTACAGAAAGCTAAAATGTACTAAGGATGTGTGTTGCACATTTAAAGTGATGAGAACAAGCATCAGAATCACCTCGGTTAGCAGTGCTTGATCAAGTCTTTCCCAACTTCCAGCTATAATATTTATTAAAAGATATTAAAACATAAACATTCATAACTCTTCAAATCAATACAGCCAATATTATGTACACAAATTACAAGTTTCTTTGCATGGAATGAAAAATTATAATTAATGTCTGATGCTGACACGTACTTTGATTTTTTGAGGAATATATTCCCCAGGGAAACAGAACCAATAGCTTAGATAGAAGCACATGGGTAAGTTATAGCTGATATATAGATATGGATTTATTGTGAGGAATTGGCCTATGTGGTGATGGAGTCTGAGAAATCTCACAATCTGCTATCTGCAAGGTGGAGACCCAGAAATGTTGGTGGTATAATTCAGTCTAAGTCTGACCGCCTGAGAGCCAGGGGGCTAATGCTATTAAATCCCAGTCCAGGAGTAGAAGAAGATGAGAAGACATGTTCCAGCTCCAGCAGTGAAGCAGAAAAAGGTGCATATTTCTCTTTCCTCTTTTTGTACCACTCAGGCCTCCAATAGATTGGATAATGCACGCTTGGGAAAGGCCATCCACTTGACTGAGTTTGCAGATTCAAATGCTAATCACATCTGGAAACAACTTGACAAACATATCCAGAAGTAATGTTGGTAACCAGAAATCTGGATATCTCCTGTTGGGTTGACACATAAAATTTACTATCATAAGAGATAACAAATGTGTAAACCTAAAGATCATCTTCACCGTTTTGCCACAGGTACTCTACTCTTGGCCTCAGAGCTCAATGTCTGGATCAATCACAGCATGAAACTTGTATTCCACTAATATGGAGGAAAGACCTGCTTTCTAAAACATACAAGACCATGCAATCTTCCAGTTTCTCCATTTGTAGTTCTCTCTGTTCATTCTGGAAATAAAATGACTATTCTATTTTAGCCAGAGGCAGGCATGAGTGTTGGTGCTCTTCAGGGATGTGGAAATACCAGTAGGGAGGGACTGTGATGGAGAGCGATGAAGCAGTGTGTACTGTGCCTTGTTATCATCACTGTCCAGCAAGAGAAGATCGAAATAATATTTTCAATCATTAAGACACAAATGATGCTTTTCAAAAGACAGCCAGATAGCTACAAAAGATAAATGTTTTCTGAACATAAGAAATTTTGATGGAGGTTCTACACATAAACTCTGTGACTCAAAATCCATCTGAGGGAGGTTAGAATAGAGTAAGATGGCCCATGAATTCACCCACAATGTTTATGAACAATACCATGTTTGGATATACATTCTTCTTTACCATAAAAAGCAGATATAAAAGATAGGTAGGTATTTTAACAAATCGACATAAAAGAAGTATAATGGTATATAAACTGCGAAGACATATTTTTGGGAAATGTTCACTATTAGAAATATAAAACACTTTTTCTTAAAGCATCTGCTTTAGGTCCTTAATACAATTTAAGAAAACATGGACTCAGATTTAAAAGATACAAATATGATGTGAAATGCAATAGATTGACAAGAAAAGGACATTAATTGAGGGGAAGGTAGAAATTAAAAACAAAATTGCCATAACACAGACTCTCCATGGAAAAATAAATAAATATTGTGCATAAAGGGGTACCTGGGTGGCTCAGTTTGTTAAGTGTCTGCCTTCAGCTCAGGTGATGATCCTAGGGTCCTGGGACTGAGGACCGGGTCAGGCTCACTGCCTGGAACAAAATAAAACAATTCTAGTATCCGAACTACATCAGGCAGTATCAAAGCACTATTTTATTTGTTAAACTGATTATTATAATGCATTTTTAACATGTATGTATCTATTACATTTTTAAAAAAGATATATGCTTTACAAAGCCTAGCAAAAATTATAGTAAAATCACAGTCCATGGAGAATTAGACAAGAAAAATAAAGATATATTTTTAAAAGCTCAAAATTGAGAGGGCAAATAAATGAGATTTTCAGGGGTATAACAAACATGCTTATAGGAGGAGTCAAATTCTTCTACTAAAGACAAAGTCCAATCATATGTTATTCCCAAGAGACATAGCTATGGGGGGAATATGACATAGAAAAGTGAAAAAAAAAAAAGAACTGCCAGAGATGTTGGGTAAAGCAAACAAAAGAAAGAATATAATATTAAAACCAGTTATATTAGATTTTGTGGCAAATAAGTCATCAATCAGAAAAAATGGCTCTCATTTTATAATAAAAATTAAAGATTTTAAATCTATAATTATAGGAGATATTAAAAAAATACATTTGTATGACAAATAACATAGCTACAAAATATTTAAGGTAAATCTACCCTATGAAATTTTACAAGGAAAACTTGAAAAAGAAGAAAAATGGTAGATTTGAAGACACATCTCCCAAGTTTTAAAGAGCCATGTAGAAAAAAGTAAAAATATAAAAGTTATGTAATACTTTAATTTATAATTTATTTAAAAGAGAGTCCAAATATGTTTCAAATATGCAGGACATACACTTTCTTCTAAAAGCCAGTGGATCATTTATAAAAACTGAACATCTAATAGGCCACAAAGAAAAGTATTTTAAATTAATTACAGGAAAGCTGAAATTGTGTATGTCATGATATTAGATCAGAAAGTAATAATAGCCACTAATAAAAAAGTTGAAAATTAATTATTTGGAAATAAACAACGCATGGCTCATTAACATGGATCAAGTGAGATGGATTACTGATTGTTTATAAAGCAATACAAATGAGAATGCTTTAATAAATATTTGATAGAAATTTTGTGTCCGCAAACCCTTTGGCTTAAAATCAGAAGATGGAATGAATTAGCAACTAGGTAGATAGTGATTAACGCTAGGGCAATTCACCTATGTCTATGATCAACTACCATATATAAATATTCTTTTATCATGGAAAATAAGCCTATTTTTTTTTTAAAGACTTTACTCATTTACTTGAGAAAGAGAGAGAACACACACAAGTGGAAGGGGGGTAGCGGAGGGAGAGGGAGAAGTAGACTCTTCACTGAAAATGGAGCCCTACAAGGGGCTTGATCCCAGGACCCTATGGCTCTATTTAAGGACTGTGGGATTGGGATCTGAGCTGAAGGCAGAGGCTTAACAAGCTGAGACACCAAGGCGCTCCAAAAATAAGCAGATTTTTTAAAAAGGAAAAATATGCATGGGTGTAGTTAAAAATGTAGCAATCATCCTGCAGCCAAAACCAAGTTATTTTTAAATTATTTTAGTTTAAAATAAACAGAGCCAAATTACTTTTAAAGGCTTTCAATACAAAAAAACAACAAACAAAACCCCAAAACCAAAACCAAAAACCTAAAAAAAGCAAAAAACAAAAAACAAAAAATAAAAAGAAAAGAAATAAGAAATTAAATTGAACATAAAATCATTCAAATCAACGGCTTGTTTTAAAAGGTTGGTTTTATTATTCAGTATCATGAGCCAAACAGAAAGAGATGAGCACCATGGAAAAGATAGGTTTTTACAGTTCCCAGGATAGGGGTACGCCATGCCATACTGAACCACACAGGAAAGTACCAGGGTTGGTCAGGAAACAAAGGTTACAAGGGAAAAACATAGGTAAGGTAAGAGACTTTTGCGTGATTTCCCCGGGAAGGAACAGACATGGCAGGATAAGCAGGTTTAGGATTGACTGGTCTGAATAATTTCAGTAGGCTATGGGGTGCAGGGGCTCTCCCAAACTGTCTAGCACCTTACTCTGGGGTGGTTAGAGCAGGGAGATAATGGCCCTGAGAGTGAAAGAAGGGGGTGGGGTGGGAGGATTTGGGATTGCTTGGTTTACACAGGAAAAGTGTTCTCCTGGCCTAATTATTTACTAGCTCTAGGAACTGGCTAGGATTTGCAGGGTCAGTAAGCCTTCAAGATGTCAAAACACTGAAATTAAATAAAATAAAAAGGTGTGACTGATAAACTGTGGATCCCAGCAGGTGGTCAAAAGCAGGCTTCCTTATCTCCCTTCGCAGCCAGGGCAGATGCTGTGATGCATTGCCTCATTGCATTCTTAGGTAGAGAGATGAATGACTAATCCCAGCTGCTGGAAGTGCCATCAGCAAAAACCTCTCTGCCCCATCACTCTCCTTTCCTAGATGGGCTCACATCCAGTGACTGGTGCAGAACAGAGCTTCTTAACTTTGGTATTATTGGTACTTTAGACAGAATAATTCTTTGTTTTGGGGGTCTGTTCTGTTTACTGTGGAATGTTTAGTGGCATCTCTGGCCTCTACCCACTTAGATACCAGTAGTACCCGCACTCAGAATGTCCCCAGACATGGCCAAACATCCCCTAGGGAGCAAAATCACTTCCAACCGAGAACCACTGATGTAAGGGTATAAAAGCCCACCCACTTCTAATTCTGGACAGCTGTAATGTGTCATTCTTTCCTCCTCACATCCCACGGAGTTCCATATGAAGCTCATGACTCTGGTCACACTACCCACTCCTTCAGGGCTAATTCATCCATTTCAGTGCATCCATTGTCATGTATATACTGACAGCTTTTAGATCCACATTTCCAGCCCAGACCTCTTGCCTAACCATCAAATCTGTTTGTCTATTGGCTGTGTCTTTTTATCAAAAGACATTATATTTTTGTGCTTAAGAACGTGAGCTCTAAAGTAAGAAGAAAGGAGAAAGAAAAAAACCAAAAAAAAAGGAACACAAGCTTTAGAAGCAGTTGCTCATGTAAGGTACCTTGACACACCTACTGGTTTTATAACTTTAAGATACCTCTGAGCCTCTCTTTGCTGCTTCTTCATCTATAAAATGGACCCAAGAATATGATGTACCTTATAGGCTTGTGGGGGAATCAAATGAGTTAACATAGAGAATTTAAAACAATTTCTGGTAAATTGTAAGTTTTTAGTAAATATTAGCTCTTACTATTAATCACTAAATTGTCTTGCCAGTATCAAAGGGAGTATGTACAAGTCCAAACTATATCCTCCATTTCCCAACTTGGTCTTCTGTATTTCTTCCCATACGTGACATCACCAACTATCCATTCAAGCCAGATGCTCGCTCAGTGATGTTATTATTGATTGTTCCATCTCCTACAGTGACTACTTCAAGTTAATCACCAAATCATAGTGAACCTACATTCTTAGAATTGGTTGAATCTGAGCATTTTTTTCATCTCAATTGCCACTATCTTAGTGTAATCCCATATCTCTTATTGGAAGAGCCTAGTGAAGAAGTCATAGCTGGGTTAAAGCCCAGTTCTAACAGTTAAACGATATTGGGTAAATTATATTTCCTCTCTCTATCCATCTTTTTCTTTGTCTGAAAAACAAAGACAATCATGCTTACCTTTAGAGGATTGTAAAAATATTACAAGGGAAGTATTGTTTGTATTACCCTCAACTTAAAATAACACAAATGACCATTAATAAAAGACTGGATTAAATAAATTATAATATTTTCATAGAATACATAGCAATAAAACTAAGGAAAGTACCATTGCACAGGACAACATGGTTAAATCTTAGAAATGTAATATTGATTTCCCTTACCCCCAAAAAAAGACAAGACACAAAATAATACATACAGAATTTGTATAAAATTTAAAACAGAAAATCATAACTGCATGGTTTAGTGATATATACCTAGTGGTAAGACTTGGTAAAACTGTAGCAGAACACATGGTTGTAATTACCATAAAAGTCAAACACATGAATGGGGCAAGGAAATACTGAGGAGGGTTGATTAGGGAAATTACAGTCTAGACTGGTGGCTTTTGTGGTGGTTAGATAATGTTCATTTTCTCAACCCAGGAGGTGGTTGCTTGAATATTTATATATATATTATTTATTATATTGTGGCTTAAGATATTATGTTCTTTTTTGTATGATAGTTATATTTCACAAATTAGAAGAGGTTAAATAAAAGGAATATAATAAATGAAAATTAAGTATAAGCACAGAAATATAAAAATGTAACACCTTGACACACACATACATACATATATATGTATATGTATATATATGTACAAATATATGTGTGTGTATGCATATATATGTATATGTATATATAATTTTGAAAATAAAGGGTTACTATCAGGTCTGAATTTCAGACCTGTTTCAGGAAGATCTCCAGTTCTTATAACACTGTTTCCCAGGAAACAGTAAAGATAAATGAAGAATATTTTATTTGCCTCATTGGTGTGTGGAACAGTCATCTGCCTTGGGTTAGGGAGCTGTGAGCTGGCCTATGTGGTAAGTATGGTATAAAATCTTGGTATAAAAGCTTGATGTGAAATAAAGGCTGAGGGTTCCATATGTCCACATGACCCACATGCACCCAGGCTCTCATCTGTGGCAGTCATAGGTGTCTATGTAGGTGAGGTTGCAAATGAAGCCTCTCCTTTTGTGTATTTAAGTAGCTGCTGAGAAGAGATGAGGAGATGAAGATGCCTAACCTACCTCATGTATGGTTTTCTTTTCTTCTATAATGCCAAGTAAACAGAGCTTTATGTTAAATCCTGCCTATGTCTCTTGAATGTGATTGCCAATTCACACCCATTACCTCAGTCATGGGTGCCAGACATTGGTGTCAGAAATAGGCTTGGTTTTCAGACCTTTGAGTCAAAACACTATGATGCAGGAAGCAGAACTAAGTAGGGGTAGGGAGGAGACTCTGATGAGGATTTGATGCCAGGGTGGCTGGCTACATCCTATAGATTTATCTCCTGGGTTACTGATAAAACAGATAGTAAGGAAAGGCAAAGTGAGGTGGGGGTCAACTGAAGAAATAAGGAGATGGTGAATCAGTTAGACTCATTATCAGATTGCAGTTAAGACAAGAGATGAAAAAAGAAGAAATTTGATGGATTATTTCAAAAGATTTACTAGAACATTATCAGTAGTTGGAAAATCTGTTCCATATCAGGCAGAGTCTTCCCTTATTGAATCCTGTGAGACATGCTCCCTTTAACCCAGCCTGGATGAATTTAAATCCAAAGATGCTGTTAAGGAACAATAATAACAGGTGATAACTAAGGCTACTAAATGTACTTGGTACGTTGAGATAGTAGAAGCCAAAGAGGATTAACCTAAAGTTTGGAATATTTTGCCCTACCCCTTGTGGAAGCTGTAAGGTCATGTGCTTTGGTTAAAGTAGAATATCCTATGGTTGGTGAAACTTTTGGGTTAAGTGGATACTGGTACATAATGCACTATAAATGTTCAGGAAGCAAGATAATATTAAGAAGCCAAAAAGGAAGCTAAAGGGAATGGAGATATGTGATAGGATGTGTCATGGTCCCAATAAAACTCTAGCTAGAAACATGATAAAGGAGGAGCTATCCAGTCGTGGTATTCCCTTTGCTTGAATATATAACTGGAAAGGATGTGATACATGAATGGAAGGTCTTGCCCTTCCCAGTCTGTAGCTGAATGTTAGGGACATCTGTGCTTTGTCAGGGCTCAACTGGATCAGCTAAGTGGGAGCCCTAACAATTGACCTAAGCTTCTTCTATAGGAAAGACTAAACTGTATTACCTTCCAGGAATGCAACAGGCAATCTTAGTTCTGAGTAAAGAATTCATGGAACAAGTTGTCCTTCTCAAATACCTATTCTTTCCACCTTTGCTCTGTCTGGTCTGGAAGAAAGTCCAAAGCTTCTACTGCTTCAGACATGGTAAAAACTATCAGAAAGTTCAGATGACAATGTTGATGGTATGCTGTCATAGACTCAGAATCTTGAAAATGTCAAGCACAGGAGAGACTCCATTAAAAATACTTCTACTGTTGTCCTTCAAGGTTACTCATGTTCTCCAGGATTCAGTTTACTGCCCTGTGTGTTGATTCATGAAGTTGATAACATAATGATACGTCCCCTCTTGGATAGGAAGCTGGGACTGGAGGGAGGACAAATTTAAAAAGATGTAGTTGCAGTAGGACTAGCCAAGGATGCCTAGATAATGTGGCTAAGGAGTCAGGACCCAGTTCAGTCGGACCTTTTTCCAGGAATAATCTAGGCTAGGGCCAATAGAGGATTTTATGAACAACAAAGAGAAAACTGTCTCTCTTCAGGTCTTTATTAATAATATGAAGGAACAAAGCCTCAAAAGGCTGTTTGGATTCTAGAGGACACCACATTCAGGAATCCTGTTAGCTCTAATATACAAAAAGACTAGAAAAAGAAATGGGTTTGAATGCAGTCCAGAGCAGAGGATAACCCAAGCTGTCCCTCTGAGATTTTATAATTCTGACATAACCAGTGTATTTAGAGAAGTCTACTGCTAAAACACATAGACTCAGTCCCTGGCAAAAACCTTCCAATGCTACTTATAGGCAACTGTTAGGTTTCTGGACTAAAATTTCCCTGATACTTTTTCTAAGAACAGTCCACATGAAAAACAAGCGCTGGCACATACTCTGGCTCTATTAAAAATAACATTCATACTTAAGAGTATCAGATTATATTGAGGCTTATCTATAACATCATGGGTGATATCTGAAGGAGACTCCAGTAAAGAAGAAGCTATACAAGTTCCCTGATAAAATATAAATAGTATATTTTAGAGCACGGAGATCAGCTCTGAGGGAATGCACTGTGTCCTTAAGAAGATAGCATCTCTGCCTCTATAGTGGAACTCCTGAGCTACCCATTCTTATTGCCCAAAGATCTGAAATCTGTTGAGGCAAAACATCTCCCTGATTTGCTGATGGGAGTTCTTACAGTGAATGGTAGGACTCTATGGGAAGGCTGCTGCATCATACAGTGGTCTGTAGAAAGCAATAGGTATACACAGTGAGCTAAATTGAGAACAATATATTTGGCAGTGTATGAAGAACTTGGCTCTTAGCATCAGGGAAATTACTGAATATATAGAGACTCCTTGGCTGTGTTGCATGGATAGGTAGACAAATGGTTCCTTAATGAATAGATACAGAAGAAAAGGGTAAAATTGTGGATGTTCCTACAGAAACTCCTAGGGAGAACTGCATTCATGGATATGCACTAGGAGAACATTTTTCTAGCTCAGAGGAACAGGGACTAGCCAAGGCCATTTCCCTGGTCTGCCCCTGGGTAAAAACAGTTAGGTGTATGAGATGAGCTGGCAAAGTGATGCACAAATAATGTCATAGTGGTTGAAAGATCGGCATATACTAGTATCACTCTGAACAGCCAATAATATGGTGAAAAACTGTACTGAATGTTATCAAGAGAAAAAAATGTCCAAAAATGGCATTAAGGGAATTACATGAGGTCAAGAATCAGCATATCATAGACAAGTGGATTACATAGAAAACTGCTCATGGCTCCTGGAGTATTCCAGTGGGTCTTTTCAGGAATAGACAAGTGTTTGGGGTCTCCTTTATATGGCTTGTAGGAAACACATTTCACCATAGCCAGTTCACCAAATGGGACAAAAAGTACAACCCGGAATAGACATATGTTCCTACCAGAGAGAAGGGAGGGACTTCACTGAAAATTGGAATGGGCAATTAAAACATTCATTATTGAGTGACAGGATGCTAAGGATGATAAGTATGAGAGAGTCTGGATAGTAAGTTAAGTGAGTGTATGTTTCATTTGAATATGATCAATATTGAGAGAAGAATAGCCTTAGGGAAGTTTTCTGTGTACCAGGAATAAGAGGGTCATAAATGATGCTGTGGCACTAATCTTTGTCTTCTGCAATTCACAAGCTTTTCTTTGGGGTGTTCTGATATAATGGTTTAGATTAAGATAAAATTTGTCCTCTTTCCAGCTGAAGGGAACATTACTGCTTAAAATACTGTATTCCTTTGATGTTGACATTTATTCCTAAGGTAATCCTAGAGCAGATGGTCACCTTGAGAGAAAAATCTCCTCCTACCTTTTCTCTTTGCAAACCTACCATCTATTTTTAAGAATGGAGAAAGGAGGACTTGCTGATGTTCTATTGTTACCTGAAGGGGAAAAAAAAAAAGTCATTTGAGATGGTATGCCCTGCAACACCTCTGTATCTTCACCCAAGAAGGGTTCTCTATTGCAGATGATTGCTACTGTGTTTAAGAAACACAACATCCCTGGGTATTTTAGAAGCCCAAGCCAGGGAGACAAGCCTATTGAAATGCTAAGAACCATCTAAATTATAGCAGAATGTCAATGGAACATGTGGCCCTTATCATCATTTTCCTTATTGCATATGTGTCAGGAATTTAAAAGGAGGTGTCATTTTTTGCTATATAGTTAGTGGGTACTGAGCAGAAAAGACCAACAATATATTCTCTTTATAGGGTAAATGGGTTATACTCTACATTAATTGTGGGAATCAGTATCAATAAAAAGCTATTTTTTCCTAGCTGGGTATGATTAGACAAGCCAGAAGGAATCCTGATTTACTGAACATTCATTCTAGTGACTACCCCTGTCACTGAAAATACATTATAAAGGTAAGAGATGATTCTGTTGGGAAGGATGGAGAAATTACACTGTAATAAAAACAAATATTTGGTATGCTAAGTATTACTGTAATAGTTACTGTTATATGGTATAATATTAGCAAGTAATTTATATGCTAAGTATTATTTTAATGTCTCATTTACTGTTATTTGATATATTTTATAGGCTTATATATAAATATTAAAGACAAATAAATATATACTGATGGTGACCACCCAGGATGAAAAGATATTTGGGGAAATTGGTTTAAAATCCCCACTTGTTATTAACCCCATGGAAACTGATTGTCCAGACAAAATGGTAAATTTGGTCTTAGAGAAACTAAACACAAATATAAATGTCTCTAATAACTTTTAAAATATACAAGTGATATTGAGTGAGAGGGAGACCTGAACAACTGATAAGAAAGTAAGAAAAAATTTACAAGTCAAGATGAACATGTTTTAGGAAGAGGATACCAATACTTTTTGTTAAATAGTACAAACCTTGGTGGTTGCAGGCGCATTCCCTTGTTTTTTCCTCTATATAAAATTTTAGAGATATGCTTCTCAGAAAAAATGTCACAGAACATTTAAAGAATTTGTTTCATGAAAATATTGACTCAAGGGCGCCTGGGTGGCTCAGTGGGTTAAGCCGCTGCCTTCGGCTCAGGTCATGATCTCAGGGTCCTGGGATCGAGTCCCGCATCGGGCTCTCTGCTCAGCAGGGAATCTGCTTCCTCCTCTCTCTCTCTCTGCTTGCCTCTCTGCCTACTTGTGATCTTTCTCTGTCAAATAAATAAATAAAATCTTTAAAAAAAAAAAAAAAAGAAAAGAAAATATTGACTCAAGATCATGGGGGTGAAACTGTGAGAAAGAATCAGTCTGGTCCAGTTCAGCCTCTCAGAGGATGACCTTAGTTTCCCTCAGCACTTTTTCCTTGGAAGGAGTGGAGCTAAGAAAAATGAGAAATAGTGTTTCTATTTGTTGGATGAAATCAGCACTAGGTTGGGAGAGCTACAAGTTGGCAAGTTTATTTGGGGCCTATGGGCTTAAGCGGTATAAAAGATTGGTAGAAAATAGAGCTCATAGTTTTTATGTGTCAAAATGGCCCTCTCACAATTGCTCATGGAATCCTAACATCCAACCGGTGGGATAGACAAAAGAACCTATGTAATTGGGAGCTGCTGAGGGAGTGGAGGATGCTGCAGCTGTTGTGTTTACTGATTTGTATCCTGTCATAAAACTAAATAAATGTAAAACCTATTGATATCTTCAGGAAAACATCCAGACTCTTTAGTGCAGTTTCCATCCACTAGATGACCACTTCAGCCTCTCTTGTTCTCATTCATAATGTCTGCATACCTATCTTGTCATCTATATGTAGATAATTTAAAATACTTGTATTTCCAAAAAATAATTTTCTCTTATCTCTGATTATTTGCAAATTTTCTCCTTTGTTTACAATCACCAATGCAGACTGTAAACCATATCCCATTCCTACTCACTTCAGTCTCAAAGGGTATACTTTGATACAAGACAATAGTAATTATTCAGGCTTTATCATGGCATAAATGAATGACACCCCATGACCCACTACTTCTCTTAGATCTGATTTCATGGTCATGGGGAAATCTTCTAATTATCTTTGATTAAATTTTCTTTTCTTTTTTTTTTTTTTCTAAGCAGCTTGATGTAATATAGGAAGAACCCAGGAAGTGGGCACTATAACTGTGGTGACTAGGCTGGTACTTCAGTTTCCATGTATTAACATTCCAAGTTAACCATCAGTGTTTCAGGACTTTATTAATGTCAATCAGTGCCTGAGGAATTTCTAAATATAAAAGCACGCAGAAATGTAAGGTTCTTTCATCCACAAACCTAAGTACTATGCTACTGACACTGAAGCTCTTAGGCTAGAGAGACTGCCTATTTACTGCTCTCTCTGTCTCACTGTAATAATGAATCTTATGTTTAGATTAATGTATCACTCCATAATCACAATAATAGTTTTTGCTTAAATAAAATTAATAATATTTTTTATCCAGTTAACATAGGTCAAATAGAGCTTTGCAAATAGGTATACATAACTTGATGATAAAAATAAATAATTACTCAAGAAAATGAGAAGATAAATCACAGACGAGGAGAAAACACGTGCAAAAGACGTATCTTACAAAGGAGTATAAATTTTTAAAACTCAAGAATTTTTAAAACTCAACAGTAAGAATACAAAAAAGCACCATTTAAAGTGGGTAGAAGAAGAATAAATGAAACAAGATGGGATTGGGAGGGAGACTAACCATAAGTGACTCTTAATCTCACAAAACAAACTGAGGGTTGCTGGGGGGAGGGGGTTTGGGAGAAGGGGGTGGGATTATGGACATTGGGGAGGGTATGTGCTTTGGTGAGTGCTGTGAAGTGTGTAAACCTGGTGATTCACAGACCTGTACCCCTGGGGATAAAAATATATGTTTATAAAAAATAAAAAGTTAAAAAATTAAAAAAAAAAAAAATGGTTCCAAAGACCTTAACATACATCTCACCAAAGAAAATACACAGATGCGAAGTAAGCAAATGAAAAGATTCTCCTCTTCACATGTCATTAGGGAAATGCAAAGTAAAACAAAAATGAGATATCATTACACATCTATTAGAGTTGTCAAACCGGAACACTGACAACTCCAAATGTTGATGAGGATGTGAAACAACAGAACTCTTATACGTTGCTGGTGAATATGAAAAATGGTACAGCTTTGGAAGATGGTTTAATAGTTTTTTTACAAAACTAAAGATACTCTAACTATACAATCCAGCAATTGTGCTCCTTGGTATTTACCCAAAGGTACTAAAAATTTATGTCCACACAAAAACCCACACACAGATATTTATGTTTTCTTTATTCATAATTGCTACAACTTGGAATTAACTAGGATGTCCTTCAGGAGGGAAGGATAAATAAACCGTGGTGTACCCAGACAATGGAATATTATTCAGCATTAAAAAGAAATGAAAAGACATGGAAGAACCTTAAATACATGTTATTAAGTGAAAAAAATGCCAATTTGAAAAAGCTACATACTGTATACTGTATAATTCCAACTATATGACATTCTGGAAAAGGCAAAACTATGGACACAGTAAGTCAGTGGTTGTCAGAGCCTAATGGTTGTCAGGACCTACAGGAATTATGATAATTTCATAATTCCAAGAGTGTTGTCAAAGACTTCAAGCATTTCATAAAAAAAGTAAGCAACTTAAGAGCCACTTGTCTAAGTAATAGCAGTATTCCTTCAGTTGCAGAGTCCATCATTCACGACATCTCTTGTCTAATTAAAGTAATATCTAAATCATTTCTGTGCCTCCAAAATGGCAACTCTCTAACAATTTCTCCCCACTGCTGTCAGAATGAGCTTTCCCAAATACAAGTTTGCCCATTTTGTATTCTTCCTTCAACTTCTGGTTTACCCTGTTTCTCACACAATAAAGTTAAAACTTGTTTTGGCTGTCACCGAAAACTTCTTGGCTTTTGGAACCTTTCATGTCTAAGTTATTTTCTTCCAAAACACTCCTCCGGTAAAATAGTATCCAATAGTTTAATTTCTTAAATAGGTAAGTTCCAACAACTCAATAGCAGTAAACTGCATGGTATTCCACAGATGTTGCTGTACTTCCTCCTGAAATTTAAGGTGTCCCGAGGCACTCCAGTGAATGTTTTGTGCCTCATGGGATGCTCTGCTGTACAGTTTGGGTATGATTACATGATGATATATTTTTCCTCCATCTATTTATTTCTTTCTTCCCTTCCATTCCTTTGAATGTCCAACCCATTCATAGACTCTGCTCTTCTACATCCATTTCTCAGATATGCTGGATAATTTTATATATCTGAAGTCTTGTTCATTCGAATTCTTCTCCCTGCACTGCATTTTTCTGTCCTTGTTTAACTAAAAACAAAAACAAAACAAAACAAACAAACAAACAAAAACCAAAAAACTACCTCATCATTGAAGTTCACCTCCAATATCGCCTCCTTTATTAATATTCATCATTCTCTTTCTCTGCCAAGGAGAGTTTAACTTCTCATCCTTTGTGCTTTACTGTACCTTTATTGACTTCTACCATGGCAGCTATGGTATTTTGTTTTAAATATTTTTTTTTTGGTAGGCTATTTTTTTTTATTTTAATTAAATTTATTTATTTTCAGCATAACAGTATTCATTATTCTTGCACCACACCCAGTGCTCCATGCAATCTGTGCTCTCTATAATACCCACCACCTGGTACCCCAACCTCCCACCCCCCCACCACTTCATTCCCCTCAGATTGTTTTTCAGAGTCCATAGTCTCTCATGGTTCACCTCCCCTTCCAATTTCCCCCAACTCCCTTCTCCTCTCCAACTCCCCATGTCCTCCATGATATTTGTTATGCTCCACAAGTAAGTGAAACCATATGATAATTGACTCTCTCTGCTTGACTTATTTCACTCAGCATAATCTTTTCCAGTCCCATCCATGTTGCTACAAAAGTTGGATATTCATCCTTTCTGATGGAGGCATAATACTCCATAGTGTATATGGACCACATTTTCCTTATCCATTCGTCTGTTGAAGGACAGAAAGATTCCCTTCTTCTTTTTTTTTTTTTTTATAAACATATATTTTATCCCCAGGGGTACAGGTCTGTGAATCACCAGGTTTACACACTTCACAGCACTCACCAAAGCACATGAAACAAGATGGGATGGGAGGGAGACAAACCATAAGTGACTCTTAATCTCACAAAACAAACTGAGGGTTGCTGGGGGGAGGGGCTTTGGGAGAAGGGGGTGGGATTATGGACATTGGGGAGGATATGTTTTAAATATTTTTTATGACTTTTATTCTTATCTAGACTGTCAGACCCTTGATCAAGAGGCAAAATCACCTCAAATCTACCTTTATATTTTATGGAGGACTTAATTACTTAATAAATACCTGATAAAAGAATGAAGGAACTTATGCCATTCTATGCCAAATCATCATCTGTTAGAAGAGTTTAGAGATGGACAGCATATGGCTATAATTCCAATTTAAGGTTTTCCATTGACAAAGATTCTCTCCTTGAAACTTTAGCCAGGCTCCTATAAGCCCACTTCTCATCTAGGCCTCAACCTTGGCCCTCAACCTTCAACAAACACTAACATAGTTTATAAAAGCTCAACATTGTATCCCTAGGATGACTCTCACGCCCCTTAAAGTGTCTGCCTGAGGAAACTCAAGGTTACCAAAAGAATTTAACTATTTTTTTTCCAGCCAGCATCTGAAGATAGGGCCCCGTCTCCCAATTTCTGTGGAGAATAGGAGCCTAACTTTGATAAATGTCAGTTTGCAAACCCAGATAGGTTTCAAATGGGCCAATCCCCCTTCCTATTTTTGGTAATTTTTCACTTACCTAAGTTTATTGAGTTTCTGTTTAGCCCCCTCTTTATTCCCTCTTTATTCCTTCTCCAGTAAGTAAAACTGGAGATTTTCTAATTTTCTAAAGATGTTTCTAAGTTTCTAAAGTTGTTTTTATAATTTTCTAATTAAAGTTGTTCCATATCAGACAAAAAATTCATCCCTCTCAAGATAACAAAGGTAGCCCTGTAAATGTTAGGAGACTTTTACTCAATATTAATTTGATAATTTGTTTATTTTAAGACATATTTTAAAGATTTATTTATTCATTTGAGAGAGAGTGTGTGTGTGTGCTTAAGCAGGGGGGATGGCTAAGGAAGAGAGCGAATTCCAAGCAGACTCCCAGCTGAGTGCAGAGCCCCAGTGCAAGGCTTGATTCCATGACCAATGAGATCATAACCAGAGCTGAAACCAAGAATTGGACACTTAACTAATTGAGCCACCCAGGCACCCCCTATATTTTAAAACATTTATTGGTTGCCTAAGTTATCAATATATACAATATGCATGTGATGAATTAATTCGTATGTGTTAATTTCTTACTGTGGGTAAAGCTCTTTACTTTCTAAACACTATTTTTTTTAATATATATACTTTGCTAATGTGCTGCTCTATAAAAGGACATATCTTGGCTATGTCCCTGTGAAACACTTGGCTTTTATAGATATAACCAAGAAATTAGACCATACCAAACTTCCCTTCCAGTGTTATAGATATTTCACTGAAGTGTAGCATAATAACTTCTTCTTTTTCCATAGGGGTACTGACTTTTCTCAATGATTCTTTTCAACTTAACAGGTAAATCAACTGCCATTACACAGTTTCTTCTGGCCAGCACTCTCAGGAGAGTCTTTGCTTCCAAAAGCTACTGACTCTTACAACATCACAGACTATGTATTATAAACAATTCATCACATATTTAATGACAACAGTACTTTCATCTTGTGTACTTTAAAATTATTCTTTTTTCTTCAGTAATGTTAAAAGAACCCTTGTGTGAGAGAGATGTTTTTCCTTATTTTATCTATTTAACAAATGGAAAATCTCTGGCCCAGAGGTTCAATTAAGGTCACAGAAGTCCTTGGTGCACTAAGACATGGAATTCCCAAACTGATGACTTCAAGGCTCTTGCTCTAAACATTCAGTCATAAAGGATATAATTATATGTGCTTGAGCGTAAAAAGAGGGGAGAATACTGCTGTTTTCCCTCTATCAGAAAACTGTTACATTTTCGGGGTGCCTGGGTGGCTCAGTGGGTTAAGCCACTGTCTTCGGCTCAGGTCATGATCCCAGGGTCCTGGGATTGAGTCCCACCTCGGGCTCTCTGCTCAGCTTCCCTCTCTCTCTCTCTCTCTCTCTCATTCTCGCCTGCCTCTCTGTCTACTTGTGATCTCTCTCTGTCAAGTAAATAAATACAATATTTAAAAAAAAAAAGAAAACTGTTACATTTTCTAATCGAAGTTTTATTTACAACAGTTTATGGGCATTAAAAGAAGGGGACCAGTATCTGATGGCAGTGTTCTATGTGCTCATGACTGTGTTGGGCATTTTACAATAGCAACTTGTCAGATCTAGCTAAAGACTGTGCAAGGTGACTATTTTTTATCTCTATTTTATAAGAAAGAGCTAAGTTATTCACTTAAAGTCACACAGCTATTAAATGTCAGATTTAAGTTACAAACAGGCTGAGCTTTGAAGCTCATTCATCCCTTATTAGCAGATACTTCCTTCTGAATATAACTATATAAGAACTGAGAAGTATATAGAATTATGAGATACATCTAATTTTAAGTAAAGTATGTGCCAAAACCTAACATTATACAGCTATAATATATTAAATATAAAATATTTTCAAATCATAACTTTAATTAAGGTGCTTAATCTGATTCATGTTACAGTCGACAAAGACAGTCTTAATGTTCCCCTCAGTTTCTCTAAACTTTAGACAGGTTTCTCTCTGACTATAAGCCCTACACTTCAATCTTCCTTAAAGAATTGACTTCATAAATTTGGCAACTGTAAACTCCTTCTTTCACTCTTAAAAGTATATAAAACTACTGGCTGCTTGTTGCCAGTGTTATTACTCAGGAATATCTTCCTCAAGGACCTAGGAGCCATTCCTTTGAAATGTAATAATCAAGGAGGAGAGTCCCTACCTTCTAGCTTCTGTGAGAGAGGAAGAAGTATAATTTCCATTAGTACCAATTACCAAACACAGATGGACTAATCCCAAAGAAAAATATTTGCAAACTCAAGAATAACTCAAAGTACTCCTTAACATATCCTATTGATCTACCCCCACTCCTCCATCTGACTTCCTCTGTTCACTAGTACTTTTCTCCTGGCTCACCTTAGTGCTTAAAAACCCTCCAGCCCCTTGTTTTGGGGGGACAAAGCTAGTTTTCCACATTTGACTGTGTCCTCTCTCCTATTGATGTCAATGTATTGAAATAAAATCAATTTTGGTCTGCCCACTTTGTCCATTGTGATTTTATTTTCTTTAAAAGATTAATTTCAATTACATGCAATTTTTGAGAAATTTGCCTACTGATGAAAGCTCATATTAAAAAAAAATCAATTTGTATTTTGCATTTCTTCATACCTATTAAATATGTTTGTAAACAAACTATTTCCATAGAAATGGTATTAAAAAGTTTAGATGAAATAACCTTTTTAAAAAATTGTCCATATTTGGAGGGGCAAGATGGCAGAGAAGTAGGAGACCCTGTCCCCTATAGTGAGCTAATTATCTACCAGAACACTCTAAACACCCATGAAATCAGCCTGAGATGTAGGATTATACACTTCTGGATCTCTATGGGGACAAATACACCAGTGGAGAGGTAAAGCAGAATAGAATGATTGGACTGATATTGGAGGATAAACAGAAGGGGGAGGGAGCCACCAGAATTGACTCACTGGAAAGTAATACCCCAAAACAAAATTGCCCTGTGATTGGGGACTAGCATTAACTTGGAGTCTGGTTAAAAACACTCAAAAAGAGCAAAAGATCTTACGGGGCAATGGGTGGAATCAGGCAGGTATGGACACAGGCCCAAGCCCAGGGACCCAGGACAGGCATCACCAGTGACCCGTGCCAGAAAGAATGCAGCAAAGATCCAAGCAGTGGTCCCTGATCCCCCGGATTTCTGCTGCTAACACCACTGCTCAGCTAGATGTACTCCTGTCAGCACATGTGAGGGAGTCTGCTATGTGAGCCAGCCGGTGCTCTCTAGAACCACAGCCATTTGCACACTGCATACACTGCATGACAGGGGTCTGAACCATGCTCCCCACCAGTGCCTGAGAGAGCACCTGAGAGAGCTCCATATGGGCACTAGCCCGTGGTCTCTAGGACCAGCTGAGAGTCTGAACACTCCAGCCCAGACTTGAAAAACTGCGTGCTATCTCTGGTTCAGATCTCTCAGACAGGCAGTGACATGTGAAACCTTGAGGTATGGACCCCAGACAGCAGTCCCAGCAAAGGCAACCACTGGAGGTAGGCTCCCTGGACAAATATCGCTCACAGATTAAGTGGCACGACAGTGCAGAGACAATCGGGAGCTTTGGGTGACCCCTGAGACGGTGGCTGGGGACATGCACTGCTTGTGGGAGGTTGCATAGCTCAGCAGAGTGTGCAGAGGTGGAGTCTATGGGTTCTGGACCACCCAGAGGGGAGCAGACCAAGGCTTCTCTCTGAGACAGAGATCTGGGTGCAGTTTACTTTCCACTAAACCAGAAAAAGCCTCAAAAAGCCACCAAAGAACAAAAACCTCCAGGAAAAAGAGCCTGAAAAATTGGTTTCCACAGAGCCCAGCCCCCGATAGGGATCAGGAGGACTCAACCCAAACAAGGCTGCCTAAAAAACAACAAGGCAGGCCCCTCCCTCAGAAAGCCCGACAAAAGACAAAAGAGTGAGAGGACAGCCACCACAGGGTCCCCATAAAACTGTAAGACCCCAATATCAGGGGAAAACAAGATATTAAGCTCCCAGTATTACCCTAAAACCTACATATTTCACAGATACAACTTTTGTTTTTAACTCATTCTCACTATTCTTGCTCTTTTTAATTTTTTAAACCTACTTACTATTACAACTAGAGGTTCAGTACTACATAATCCATAAGAACCTTTTAACTTGATCTTTTTTTATACATATTCCTGTGTTTTTCTTTTACTTTTCTATTTTTTAAAATATATATATAGATATAAGCTTCAAGGTAATCCTCTTTCCCTAATCATTTCCCTAATATTACCCCTATATATAAACCAGTTTAAATCTCTTTTTATCTCTGGAAAGTTGAGTCCTTTAATAAAGATATTAAGATACACCCAGGGAGAACCAAAATAACCTTCCTCACCCACATCGAGAATTTATAAGCATCCTCTCATCTTTTTCTTCTGTCAATGTTTCTGTGTATTTGTTTTCATTCTGGTATTATATAAATCTTATCCTTGGGGTTCATTTTGGCTGAGTTCTTTTGTTTTCTTGTCATTTATTTTTGTTGGTCATTTTTTTGTCCATTTTTGTTTGTGTACCTTATAAATCTTACTTTTGGGGCCCGTTATGGCTGGGTCTTCTCTCTCTCTCTCTCTCTCTCTCTTCTCTCTCTCTCTCTCTCTTTCTTTTTAGTGGTGTCTTGATTGCTCAGAACATTTCAGGGTGCACCTTTCCTGGATTACTGTTGATATATTCAGCTTTTACATCCCCTCAACCACCTCTCACCAAAATGATTAGGTGGAGGAACACCCAACAGAGGAAAAATTCAGAGACTGTGCCCATTCCATCAGAACTATTGGATATGGGCATAAACAGAATGTTGGAAAGGGAATTCAGAGTAACAATTATCCAGGCAATGGCTGGGTTGGAGAAAACTATTAGTGACAACATGGAATCTCTAAGGGCAGAAGTGAAAGCTGCTGAGGAAGAAGTTAAAAATGCTATCAGTGAGATCAAATCTAATCTAAATGTTCTAACAGCTAGGGTAACAGAGGCAGAAGATAGAATTAGTGATCTAGAGTACAAACTGATAGAGAAAAAGGATCAGGAGGAGGCATGGAAGAAACAGCTTAGAAGCCATGAAAACAGAACTAGGGAAATAAATGATGCCAAGAAATGTTCCAATGTCAGAATTATTGGTATCCCTGAAAGGGAGGAGAAGGAAAGAAGCCTAGAAGATAGTGTTGAAAAAATTCTTTATGAAAATTTTCCCAATCTGGGGAATAGAACCAGTGTTCATGTCCTAAAAGCAGAAAGATCAGCCCCCAAGATCAGCAAATCTAGAAAGACCTTAAGACACTTAATTGTGAGACTGATGAATCATAGTTTTAGACAAGAGCTCCTGGGGTCAGTTAGGAGGAAGAGATTCCTTACGTACAGAGGGAAGTCCATCAGAGTAACATTAGACCTGTCCACAAAAACCTGGCAAGCCAGAAAGAGCTGGCAACATATTTTCAGGGCACTAAATGAGAAGAACATGCAGCCAAGAACATTTTATCCAGCAAGGTTGACATTCAAAATGGATGGTGCAATAAAGAGCTTTCAAGACTGGCAAGGTTTAAAAGAGTATGTGACCATAAAGCTGGCACTACAGGAAATATTAAGGGGGGTTGTATAAAGGAAAATGACCCAAGAGTGACATAGAACAGATATTTAAGAGGCAATCTATAGAAACAAGGACTTCACAGGCAACATGATGTCAATAAAAACATATCTTTCAATAATTACTCTCAACGTGAAAGGCCTAAATGCTCCCATAAAATGACACAGGGTTTCAGATTGGATAAAATGACAGGACCCATCCATATGCGATCTACAAGACCCATTTGGAACCTAAAGATACATCCAGACTAAAAGTGAAGGGATGAAGAACCATCTTTCATGACAATGGGCCTCAAAAGAAATGAGGGTGGTGATTCTAATATCACATAAATTAGATTTTGAACTAAAGACTTAGTCAGAGATAAAGAATATTATATCATCTTAAAGGGTCTATCCACAAAGAATATCTAAAGATTGTAAATATTTACACCCCCAATATGAGAGGAGCCAACTGTATAAGACAAATGTTAATCAAGATAAAGTCATATTGATATGAATACATCAATAGTCGGGGTTCCTAACAGGCCACAGATCATTCAAGCAGAAAATCAATTAAAAAAAAAAAAAAAGAAAAAGAGCACTGAATAACACATTGGACAAATTGGACCTAATAGATATATACAGAACATTCCACCCTAAAACAACAGAATACTCATTCTTGCCAAGGATACATGGAACTTTCTCCAGAATAGACCTCATACTGGGTCACAAATCAGGGTTCAACTGACACCTAAAGACTGAGATTATTCCATACATATTCTCAGACCACAATGCTTTGAAACTGAAACTCAACCACAAGAAAAAGTATGGAAGGAATTTAAATACTTGGAAGCTAAAGATCACCCTGCTTAAGAATGTTTGGATCAACCAGGAAATAAAAGAACTTAAACATCTCATAGAAACCAATGAGAATGAAGACACATTTTCCAAAACCTTTGGGATATGGCAAAGGCAGTCCTAAAGGTGAAATACATAGCCATCCAGGCTCACTCAAAAAAATTGAACAATCCAGAATACACCAGCTCTCTTTACACATTAAAGAACTGGAGTATCAACAACAAATTAAGTCAACCTCACACACAAGAAAGGAAATAATCAAGATTAGAGCAGAGATCAATGAGATAGAAACTAGAGATACAGTAGAATACATCAACGGAACTAGAAGCTGGTTGTTGTTGTTGTTGTTGAAAGAATCAATAAGATCAATAAACCACTGGCCAAACTAATCTAAAAGAAATGACAGAGGACCCAAATTAATACAATTATGAATGAAAAGGTAGAGATCACCTCTAACACCAAGGAAATAGAAACGGTCATCAGAAACTATTATCAACAGTTATGTGCCAATAAGTTAAGTAAATTAGATGAAATGTATGCATTCCTGCAAACCTATGAACTTCCAGAACTGAATCAGGAAGAAATTGGCAACCTGAATAGACCAATATCTAGGAACGAGATTGAAGCAGTGATCAAAAACCTTCCAAAAAACAAGAGCCCAGGACCTGCCAGATTCCCTGGAGAATTCTACCAAACGTTCAAAGAAGAAATAACACCTATTCTCCTGAAGCCATTTCAAAAAGTAGAAACAGAAGGAAAGCTTCCAAACTCTTTTTATGAAGCCAGCATTACCCTGACCCCCAAACCAGGGGATCCTGATTTGGGGATCAGACCCCACCAAAAAGGAGAATTTCAGACCAATATCCCTAATGAATATGGATGCTAAGATTCTCAACAAGATCCTAGCTAATAGTATTCAACAGTACATTAAAAGGATTATCCACCATGACCAGGTGGGGTGGTTCAACATTTGCAAATCAATCATTGTGATAGAATCAGTAAGAGAAGAGAGAAAAACTGCAGGGTCCTTTCAATTGATACAGAAAAAGCATTTGACAAGATACAGCATCCGTTACTGACTTAAGCTCTTCAAAGTATAGGGGTAGAGGAAACATACCTCGACTTCATAAAATCTATCTATGAAAAGCCCACAGCAAACATCATCCTCCTTGGGGTAAAGCTGACAGCCTTCCCTTTGAGATCAGGAACACGACAAGGATGCCCACTCTCGCCACTCTTGTTCAACATAGTACTAGAAGTGCCAGCAACAGCAATCAGACAACAAAAAGAAATAAAAAGTGTTCAAATTGGCAAGGAAGAAGTCAAACTCTCTCTATTTGCAGACGACGTGATACTTTGCATGGAAAACCCAAAAGGCTCTACTCCCAAACTACTAGAACTCATACAGCAATTCAGTAATGTGGCAGGATACAAAATCAATGTACAGAAATCAGTTTCTTTCTTACACACTAACAATGAACATATAGAAAGGGAAATGAGAGAATCAATTCCACTTACTATCGCACCAAGAACCATAAGATACCTGGGAATAAACCTAACCAAAGAGGTAAAGGATCTGTACTCAAGGAACTATAGAACACTCATGAAAGAAGCTGAAGAAGATGGGAAAGATGGAAGAGCATCCCATGCTCATGAATCAGAAGAATAAACATTGTTAAAATGTCTATACTGCCTAGAGCAATTTATACTTTCAATGCCATCCCAATCAAAATTCCACTGGCATTTTTCAAAGAGTTGGAACAAATAATCCTAAAATTAGTGTGGATTCCTGTCTCACGTTGAGGTCTTTTATCCATTTTGAGTTTATCTTTGTGTACGGTGTAAGAGAATGGCCGAGTTTCATTCTTCTACATATAGCTGTCCAGTTTTCCCAGCACCATTTATTGAAGAGATTATCTTTTTTCCACTGTGTATTTTTTCCTGTTTTGTCAAAGATTAATTGACCATAGAGTTGAGGATCCATATCTGGGCTCTCTACTGTCTTCCACTGCTCTATGTGTCTGTTTTTTTGCCAGTACCATGCTGTCTTAGTGATCACAGCTTTGTAATAAAGCTTGAAATCAGGTAACGTGATGCCCCCAGTTTTATTTTTGTTTTTCAATATTTCCTTAGCGATTCGGGGTCTTTTCTGATTCCATACAAATTTTTGGATTATTTGCTCCAGCTCTTTGAAGAATACCGGTGGAATTTTGATCAGAATGGCATTAAAAGTATAGAGTGCTTTAGGCAGTATAGACATTTTAACAATGTTTATTCTTCCAATCCAAAAGCATGGAATGGTCTTCCATCTTTTTGTGTCTTCTTCAATTTCTTTCATGAGTGTTCTATAGTTCCTCGAGTACAGATCCTTTACATCTTTGGTTAGGTTTATTCCCAGGTATCTTGGTTCTTGGTGCTATAGTAAATGGAATCAATTCTCTAATTTCCCTTTCTGTATTTTCATTGTTAGCGTATAACCCAAATTGCAGAGTTTTCTTAAAGCCCAAACTGCAGGACTCAGACAACTGTCACTTCTACCTTATTCTATATGTAAAATCAATTTCCTAAGTCCAACTGCATTTCAGTGAGTAAGAGAATAGACTCCACCTCTTGATGGGACAAATGACAAAATATTCTGACCATGCTGTAGTCTACCACAAGGACCATCCTATTGTTGGCAACTGATAGGATACACAAAACCTTTTTCAAAAATAGTTTTCGGGAGACTAGAGAGGAAAATCATTAGTCACATTTTAGGAAAATTAAGAAAAATTTAGGGGTACACTTCTTTCTTCTAAATGCAAATTTAATTTTAGGATTCATGTCTTATTTCCCTCTTCGACCAGTACAAGAGCATCTGTCATATAGTGGGTGGAAGTAAATATTTGTTGAGTTAATAATAAATGAATTTGAAATGTATAGCTTTGGTTATGAGATTTTTAAAAGCAGTTTCCTATTATTTTCTGTGCCTCTTAGTCTAAAATACAACTTTACTATTAAATGCTAGGGCATACATTTGAGTTGAGCAATTTGGGACTGGAATATGATGATGTTTAATCAGACGAGCCAGGGAGACTTATGTACATTCAATGTGTTATCAGTGTTAAAGGCAGTGAACTACAAATTAGATAAAAATTGTTATAGTATACTTTCCATTTTTATAGTAGCTATCTCGATCAAAATTCCACTGGTATTTTTCAAAGAGCTTGCACAAACAATCCTAAAATTTGTATGGAACCAGAAGAGACCTCGAATTGCTAAGGAAATATTGAAAAAGAAAAAGAAAACTGGAAGCATCACATTGCCTGATTTCAAGCTTTATGATAAGCTGTGATCACCAAGAAAGCATGTACTGGCACAAAAACGGGCACATAGACCAGTGGAACAGGAGAGCCCAGATGTGGACCCTCACCTCTATGATCGAGTAATATTCAACAAAGCAGGAAAAAATACACAGTGGAAAAAAGATAGTCTCTTCAATAAGTGGTGCTGGGAAGATTGGATAGCTATGTAGAGAAGAATTAAACTTGACCACTGTTTTACACTATACACAAAGATAAACTAAAAAATGGATAAAAGACCTCAATGAGAGGCAGGAATCTATCAAAATCCTAGAGGAGAACATAGGTAATAGCCTCTTCAACATCAGCCACAGCAACTTGTCTCCAAAGCAAAGGAAACAAAAGAGAAAATGAACTTTTGGGACATCATCAAGATCAAAAGTTTCTGCACAGCAAAGGAAACAGTCAACAAAACAAAGAATACCCCACGGAATGGGAGAAGATATTCGCAAATGACCCTACAGACAAAGGTCTGATGTCCAAGATTTATAAAGAACTCAAATTCAACACACACAAAACAGATAATCACATCAAAAAATGGGCAGAAGACATGTACAGATGCTTCTCCATGAAAGACATACAAATGTCTAATAGACACATGAAAAAAACGTTCATCATCCTCAGACATCAGGGAGATTCAAATCAAAACCACATTGAGATATCACTTTACACCGGTTAGAATGGCCAAAATCAACAAGACTGTAACCTACAAGTGTTGGAGAGGATGTGGAGAAAAGGAAACCCTCTTAACACTGTTGGTGGGAATGCAAGTTGGTGCAGCCACTTTGGAAAACAGAGTGGAGATTACTTAAGAAATTAAAAATAGATTAACAGTATGACCCTGTAATTTCACTACTGGGTATTTACCCCAAAGATACAGATGTAGTGAAAAGAAGGGCCATCTGTATCCCGATGTTCATAGCAGCAATGGCCACAGTCGCCAAACCGTGAAAGAGCTGAGATGCCCTTCAACAGGTGAATGGATAAAGAAGATGTGGTTCATATATATAATGGAATATTATGCCTCCATCAGAAAGGATGAATACCCAACTTTTTTATCAACATGGATGGGACTGGAGGAGATTATGCCGAGTCACTGAGAGTCAATTATCATATGGTTTCACTTACTTGCGGAGCATAAGGAATAACACAGAGGACATTGGGAATTGGAGAGAAGTGAGTTGTGGAAAATCAGAGGGGGAGAGAAACCATGAGAAACTGTGAACTCTGAGAAATAGCCTGAGAGTTTTGAGGAGGGTGGGTTGGTAGGAGGTTGGGTGAGCCTGGTGGGGGCTATGAATTCCATGTATTGCATGGAGCATTGAGTGTGGTGCATAAACACTGAATTTTGGAACACACACACACACACACACACAAATTAAATTTTAAAAATTGCAAAGAAGAATTAAATGTACCACATATTATATTAAGAATTTTTTCCATATTTAATCGGAATTTAAAATGATTGATATCTGCTGAGTAAAAGATGATTATCCAGTTTAGGGTCAGTTAAAATTAAATGTACATGTCTTAAAAATATACATAGAAAATATGTGTGAAGGCAATCTTTTAATGGCTTTGCCCATTCTTTTTTCTTTTTTTTTTCCTTCCTCATTTTAACTTAATTGCCATTTTAAGACTATACTGACAAAAACAGTTACATTTTGAAGTACTGGATGTTAGAACTTCAACATATAGATTTTGGGGTGTGGAGATATTCAGCCCATAACACTCCTCATTCCCTAAACTCTCTGTCTGGCCTGCTATGTTCTGGCTGACTGTAGTTCCTTATTCTGAAGAATGAAATCTCAAGGCTTTTGCTGTTTCTTACCTTCTCTAGAATGTCCTTCTTTCAGACTTACCCAATTTAAACTTTTAATTCATTCAGAGATGCCTTCCCTGACATTGTAGCTGAAATAACACTCCTCATCTGAACACAAACCCTTTTATTACACGTACTTTCTCGAGTTTTTTGTAAAGCACTTATCACTACCTTACACACTGTTGTATATATGTTAGTTGTCTGTCGACCTTGCCCCACCACCTTAGAATGTAAGATTCATGTTGCACTATTAGTCATGTTAATTGCTAGCATGTCTTATACTTATTAGGTGCTGTATTTATCAGAGTTCTCTAGGGAAATAGAGCTGATGGTTGAGAGAGTGATAGTGATAGAGATAGAGAAGCTTATTAATATGAGGGCTTGGCTCACACAATTACATAAGGCTGAGATTACGTGGGCTGTGTAATCTACAAATGATGTCTGCAAACTGGAGGTCCAGGAAATTTGGTGGTTTCGTTCCAGTCCAAAATAGCGTTGTAGTTTCAGTCTATACTTGATCTTAACCAGAAGTCCAAGAAGCAATTGTAATTTCAGTCTGAAGGCCAGGGAACCTGGTGAGCCAATAGTGCAAGTCCCAGTCTGAGTCTGAAAGCACAAGAGTCAAGAGTGCTAATGTCTGAGGGTAGGAGATGAATGTCCCAATCAAGCGCAGAAAGCAAATTTGTCCCTCCTCCATATTTTTGTTTTATTCAGGCCCTTAGTGGATTGGATGATACCCAATCACATTGGTAAGCTTGATCTTTTTGTTATTTAGTCTATGCATCCAAATGCTGATCTCTTCATGGACATGTGCAGAAATAATGTTTTACCAGCTATCTGGGCATTTATTAGTGAGTTGACACATAAAACAAACCATCACAGTATTTAATGCATTTTTTATGAAAGAATGGATCTCTTCTGGGTGTGCATGAAATTCTATGTAGGGCTAAGACAACCTAAAAATGTAGACAGAGAAGGAAAGAGTAGTCCTAGATGGGCAGGGTCTAGAAGACTCAAATCAAGTCAAGTGGTGAACAAGCTTAATTTATTCAATCATTTATGAACAATGAGCTAGAATTATCATGACTCCTTAGGATTTAGGAGACCCAAAGTTTTCTTTGGTGAGAATTGCCATTATCAAGACAATCATTTTACTTTCAGCAAAGCACATATCTCTATAAATTTAAAACTCTAGGTCAGACTATAAAAAATTACATTTTCTTATTTTATCAAATCTTTTTTTTTTAAAGATTTTTATTTTTTTGACAGAGAGAGAGAGATCACAAGGAGGCAAAGAGGTAGGCAGAGAGAGAGGGAAGAACCAGGCTCCCTGCCGAGCAGAGAACCTGATGCAGGACTTGATCCCAGGACACTGAGATCATAACCTGAGCCAAAGGCAGTGGCTTAACCCACTGAGCCACCCAGGCACCCTATAAATCTTTAAGAAATAGAGCATATCACACAATTTTTGAAAATGTACATTCATATATTGGGTTTGTTCTATGATTGATTTGATTTCTAAAGGTTGTAAAGCAGGTAAATTTGGAAACCTAATTATTAATAACTAAGGGCTGATTTACTCTTGACAAGGAGTTTAAGGTTGATTGATTTAATTACTATAAAATTCAAGATTTAGGTAGTAATTTCATAAAATCTAGAGTACAGGATGGCAGATTTACAGCATACTGTCTCCTCACCAAAATACTTTTCTTAGCTCAGCATATTTTCTGCTGTTTCTATTAAGTGTTTTTGAAAATTCAGACACTCAAAATACTGAAGACTATGATTCATATTTTTAAAACATGAAATATTTTTTCACGTTTTTAGAATGTCATTTCCCTGCAGGTAGAAAGCTCTATTCTTCTTAATAAGAGAACATAATTGCTGGCTGATAAAATTATCAAAACACAAGTAAAAAGAATAGGATATGTTCAATACAACAGAGAAAGGATAACAACATGATAAGAACTTCTTAGTCAGGGTAACTGTTTCTCAGTATGCCGAAGATTGGATGGGCAGATTTTACATGAAAGAAGATACTTGAGAATAAGAAACAGTTTGGAAAATTTTAGAAATAAGATACCAGAAATTTAATAAATTTAATAATTTTTTATCAAAAATTTAATATATAGAAAATTTAATAAATTTTCTCAGAAAATTTATCTAAGAAGTATGGTGCTATACACTAGTTACACACACACACACACACACACACACAACTCTTAAAAAAAGACCTCCATTGGGAAGCCTGGGTGGCTTAGTGGGTTAAGCCTCTGCTTTTGGCTCAGGTCATGATCCCGGGGTCCTGGGATTGAGTCCTGCATCAGGCTCCTTGCTCAGCAGGGAGCCTGCCTCTCTCTCCGCCTCTGCCTGCCTCTCTGCCTGCTGTGTGCTTTCTCTCTCTCTCTTTCTGACAAATAAATAAATAAATAAAGTCTTAAAAAAAAAAAGACCTCTATTAGAAGCCATTTTTAAAGAATATTGTATCTTAGTATAATAAAGTTAGTATGATCAGAAAACAAAAAGTTTTATGTAAATTTTGTCTCCATGTACCCACACAAATGTTCTTTGGTTTCAAATAAAAGACCAACAAACTTGGACAAAAATGCTTAGGATCAGAGTAGGAGCCTCCTTGGTCATGGATGATTTTTTTTAGCTTCTCGGAAAGCAAGGTAATGAGTAAAGTGAGTGGTTTTAATGCTGCAGTGCCCTTATTTTCAAAGTAGAGATTTTTTTGTTTACAAAACACCAGAAATGATTCTCAAGATTCAGTCCTGTCATCATGTTGTTTTTTCAGATAGCTTTTTGAGATATAGTTCACATATTACACACATCTCAAGATAAAGTTCACTCATTTACAGTATATGATTCAATGGATTTTACAGTATTCACAGATACGTTCAAATGTCACTATAGTCAATTTCAGAACATTTTCATCACTTCAAAAAGAAACCCATTTGATTTTAATGTTTTAATTGTTTATTTAATTAATGATTAATCAAATAAGTGATTAACAACTTAAATAATGATTCATTAATGTAATGATGAATTAAATAATTTAAATGTTTGAATGATACCTCAGCCTTTCTGCAACTATCATAAAGGAGGAAAAAGGCTTATTGACTTACCTTCTCCCCAATCTGAGACAAGGTGAGTTTATGATTAACACAGAAACAAAAGAATAAATTAATTCTGGGTCATTATTACAATATGAATGTATGATTGCCAAATAATGAGTTGAATTCAGTCTATTTACACTCACTTCCAGAACACATGGCTCTCTGCATGTACTTAAATATGAAATGCCTTAAGTTTTCTCCCCTGGAGGGAACTAAATCATGTTGAACTTTATTCATCTTGGTGCTAAAAAAATATCAAGTTGTTTTCATTATAGTTTACTTAAGTCCTTAGTGAAATTCAAATATGTTCTATATTTGAAGGAATAAAAATAGTTAATATGTCAGAATCAGGGAAACACATATCTACCATTACCTAGCTGAAGCATGGATGGATCTATATCACCTTCTCTCCCTTGCACACATACATGTACACACACATACAAAAAATATTACAAGTTTAGGTTCATTTAGTATTTTCTAGCCATTTCCAGAAGTAAGGTTATATCTGAGATTATTTTGAGTAATTAACTTAATTTTATATTAAAATTAGCAATAAAAGATCTTTTAATTTATTTTTATTTATTGCTTTCTTTTGGATAGTTTTGTGAACATACTGCAGAAAATTTGAAAATGATATTTTCGTGGCAAAATTTCTTTGTCATTTATCTAAACAACATTCCTGTTCTTTTAGTATTTATCTCTTTACTACTTTTTAATATCCTTTTTTTCTAATATAAAATTAATTATAAGCAATTTCCACAGAATTAGTTACTCCTCATATATATCATCTTTTAATGCCCCAAGGATAAGATTTTTTTTTAAGATTTTATTTATTTATTTGACAGAGATCACAATTAGGCAGAGAGGCAGGCAGAGAAAGAGGAAGGGAAGCAGGCTCCCTACTGCTCAGAGAGCCAGATGCAGAGCTTGATCCCAGAACTCCAGGATCATGACCTGAGCCAAAGGCAGAGGCTTTAACCCACTGAGCCACCCACGCACCCCCCCCCCCCAAGGATAAGATTTTTGAGGAAATACCTTTCTTGGGAACTGGATAATGCACATTAGAATTAAATGTTGGAGAAGGCTGAGAGTGAAGTTTGCTGCACAAAAGAATCCATTATGACTCTTCCCTCAAGAAAGGGAAGATAGTGGAGTAGGAGAACCATAAGCTCACCTCCTCCCAAGGAAATAACTTGATAACAACACATATCAGTGTAAATAATCCAGGAAACAATCTGAAGACTAGTAGAATAAACTCTACAACTCAATGTAGAGAAGAGGCCACATCAAAGAGGGTAGAAAGGGTGGAGTTATAATCTGGAACCAAATGAATTTGTAGTTCATCTGCAGGAGGGAGGGATGCCATGGGCGTGGAGAGGGGGAGAGAAAAACAAACAAGCAAACAAACAAACAACAACAATAACAAAAGCCCTTCACACTAGGGAACCCACCTAGGGAAGACAAATCCTATTAACATTTGACTTTGAAAAGCTGAAGGCCCACATTTTGTGAATTCTTACAACCAGGAGGACTTAAAACCTGGAATTTAAAAAAAAAAAAACAAAACTAGTGGGCTTGGCTCTAGCTGGTGTGCTAGAGGAGACTGAGTTCCTGCCCTTTAAGAGACAATGCAAAAAACGGCCCATGGAGATATAGCATAAAGAAACAGTTTGAAAGGTGCCTGCCATATATAAGAGGAAGTTATTTACGAATCTCAGAGTTGTCCCAGAGGGAAAGGAATCCCTGGGGAATTCCTTCAGGAACAAAAGAATTGGCAAGTGCCATTTCCCTCCCCCACCCCAAATACCCTGGCCACTTACTGGACTCCTTATCTAACTTGCTAGCACTTTTACCCCACCCTGCTGTGCTATACTTCTGCTAATCTAGTTGGCCTTAGTCCTGGCACTGCAGGGCCCATTCTGCAGAAAACTAATGGCACAAAAATCTTGCTAGCCTCCTTCCCTGGCTACACCACACCCTTGAACTATGCTTCAGTGGATCTGTCTTCTCCAATATTCTTTTGGCCAGAGCCCATAAAGGATGGTGCCACAGGCCTGACAGTGTGTAAATAGCCCCAACAGTGGCCAACTACCACCCCAAACTAACTCCTGCCACAGAAAAAGGGATGGATAAATATAGAACCCAGTCAAACAGAGGCCCCAGCAGTAGGTTGGAGGCAGACAACTGGTCTAACTGCAGGCCCCACTCACCAATGAAAGCTTTTCAGAGAACAACACAGGGACACTGTACTGCAGTTTGGTGCTACTGCATCTCTGGCAATCACCTGGTTTGACTCAACTCAAGCCCAATATGTCCCCAGACTGATCCACTAACACCACAAGGACCAACACTGTCCACAACAGGGAAACAGAGCCATTGCTGATGACTAGACTGAAGGAAAAAGCAACTCAGCCACAGTAGCTGACACACAAAACAAGCATATGAGGCATACTGAAGTACCAAGTTCTGGCAAGCAGGGGACACTGCACTGAAGGGCATTATAGGACTTCATAAGACCATTATCTTCAAGTGAAGGAGACATAGCTGACTTTCCTAACACACAGAAACAGACACAGGGAAGTAGACAAAATGAGGAGACAGAGGAATATATTTCAAATGAAAGAACAGGACAACATCACAGCAAGAGATGTAATTGGGAGGGAAATAAGTACTATGCCTGATAGAAAATTTAACAGAATGATCATAAAGATACTCACTGGATATGAGAAAAGAATGGAAGACATCAGTGAGACACTTAACCATGAGATAAAAAATGAATCAGTCAGAGATAAAGAACATAATAAGTGAAATTAAAAATATACTTCATGGAATAAGTAGTAGATGAGATGAAACAGGTGGATGAATCAGCAACCTGGAGGATAGAGTAAGGGAAAGTAATCAAGTTGAGAAGGTAGGAGCAAAAAATAAACAAATAAACAAATAAATAAAGCAAAACAAGAATAGAATTAGGAAATTCAGTGACAGAATCAACCATAACATTTGCACTATAAGAATCCCAGGAGGAGATGAAAATGAAAAGGGGCAGAAAGTTGATTTGAAGACCTAATAGCTAAAAACTTCCCAAATCTGGGAAAAAGAAACAGAAATTCAGATCCAGAAGACACAGAGATCTCTAAACAAAACCAAGCCAAGGAAGGCCATAAGCAAGACATAGAGTAATTAAAATGACAAAATGTTTTCTGAGTATAGATACTGTGTCTCTTTGGTTAGGTTTATTCCTAGGTATCTTATGGTTTTGGGTGCAATTGAAAATGGGATTGACTCCTTAATTTCCATTTCTTCTGTCTTGCTGTTGGTGTAGAGAAATGCAACTGATTTCTGTGCATTGATTTTATATCCTGACACTTTACTGAATTCCTGTATAAGTCAGCCACTCTGGAAAACAGCATGGAGGTTCCTCAAAATGTTGAAAATAGAACTGCCCTATGACCCAGCAATTGCACTTTTGGGTATTTACCCTAAAGATACAAACGTAGTGATCCAAAGGGGCACGTGCACCCGAATGTTTATAGCAGCAATGTCCACAATAGCCAAACTATGGAAAGAACCTAGATGTCCATCAACAGATGAATGGATCAAGAAGATGTGGTATATATACACAATGGAATACTATGCAGCCATCAAAAGAAATGAAATCTTGCCATTTGCGACAACATGGATGGAACTAGAGCGTATCATGCTTAGCGAAATAAGTCAAGCAGAGAAAGACAACTATCATATGATCTCCCTGATATGAGGAAGTGGTGATGCAACATGGGGGCTTAAGTGGGTAGGAGAAGAATAAATGAAACAAGATGAGATTGGGAGGGAGACAAACCATAAGTGACTCTTAATCTCACAAAACAAACTGAGGGTTGCTGGGGGGGAGGGGGTTTGGGAGAAGGGGGTGGGATTATGGACATTGGGGAGGGTATGTGCTTTGGTGAGTGCTGGGAAGTGTGTAAACCTGGTGATTCACAGACCTGTACCCCTGGGGATAAAAATATATGTTTATAAAAAATAAAAAAATTATATTAAAAAAAATGACAAAATGTCATGATAGAGAGAGAACTTTAAAAGCAAAAAAGGAGTGGCCAGTTGGTTAAATGTCTGAGTTCAGCTCAGGTCGTGATCTCAGGGTCATGTGATTGAGCCCTGCATTGGGTTTCCCATGCAGTGGAGAGTCTGCTTTCCCCCTCCCTCTCCCTTTGTCCTTCCCCCCACTCATGTTCTAGCTCACTCTGCAATAAATAAATAAATAGATAATCTTTTAAAAAAGGCAGCTAGAGAAAAGAAAGCAGTTACCTACAAGGGAAACCCCATGATGCTATGCACAGATTTTCAGCAGAAGCATTGTAGGCCAGAGAAGTGATATGATATATTCAAAGTACTGAAAAAAAAAATTTGCATCCAATAATACTCTATCCAGAAAGGCTATCATTCAGAATAGAAGGAGATAGAGTGTTTCCCAGACAAACAAAAGTTAAAAGAGTTCATGACCACTAAACCAGCTCCACAGGAAATGTTAAAGGGAACTTGCTACAAGGGAGCATGAGGAAGCACAAAAGCAATAAAAATACGTATATTGGTATAAATCTGTCAAAGGGCTAAAAAAATGTAAAGTATGTTACCATATATCTAAAATGTGTGGGGGAGAGGAGTAAGGAATGGGTTCAAACTTAAGTGACCATTAACTTACTATAGACCACTATATACAGAAGATGTTATATACAAACCTAATGGTAAACACAAATAAAAAACTGTAACAAATATGCAAAAATTAAAGGGAAAGGAATTCAAATATATCACTAAAGAAAACCAACTAATTGTAAGAGAAGAGAGCAAGAGAGGAAAGGATCAGAGAAAAACTATAAAAACAACCATAAAACAAGTAACATTATAGCAATAAATATATACCTATCAATAATTATTTTGAAGATAAATGGACTAAATGTTCCAATCAAAGGACATAGAGTGGATTAAAAAAACACAAGACAAATAAAAAATGAAATAAAAAATACATGAAGACAAATGAAAATGAAAACACAATGGTCCAAAATCTTTGGGATACAGAAAAAGCAGTTCTAAAATAAAAGTAATGTTTATAGCAATAAAACCACCACCAACAACAATAATAAAAAACTCAAAAAAAAGAAAATATAACCTCATACCTAGAAAGATCTAAAAAAAGAACAACAAAAAACCCAAACCATTAGAAGGAAGGAAATAATAAAGATTAAAGCAGACATAAATGAAATAGAAACTAAGAACAAGAACAATAGAACAGATCAATGAAACCAGGAGTCAGTTCTTTGAAAAGATCAATAAAATGATAAAACTTTAGCCACTTGTCAAAGTAAAGAAAGAGAGAACTCAAATAAAAATATCAGAAATGAAAAAGAGAAATGACAACCAACATCACAGAAATACAAAGGAATACAAGAGAATATTATGAAAAATTATATACCAACAAACTTGACAACCTAGAAGAAATGGATAAATTTCTAGTAACATATAACCTGCCAAATGGTTCAGGAAGAAATAGAAAATTTGAACAGATTGATTACCAGTAATGAAATTGGTCAATAATCAAACAACTCCCAACAAATAAAAGTCCAGGACAGAGGACTTCATAGGTGAAGCCTGTGTGTTTTACTAAACATCTAAAAAAGAGTTGATACCAATTCTCCTCAAACTATTCCAAAAAATGAAGAAGAAGAAGAAGAGGAGGGGGAGAGGGAGGGAGAGGGGGAAGGGGAGGGGGAGGAGGAGGGGGAGGAGGAGGAAGAGGAGGAACAGTGGGAGGAGGAGGAGGGGAAGGAGGAAACTTCCAATTTCATTTTGTGAGGCCTGCATTACCCTGATAACAAAACCCAAAAAAGAGAACTATAGGCCAAATCTCTAATGAACATAGATGCAAAAATCCTTAACAAAGGATTAATAACAAATCAGCAATATATTTAAGAAAAATCATTCATTACAATAAAGTGGAATTTATTCCCAGTATACAAGAGTGGTTCAATATTTGCAAATCAGTAAACATGATACTTTCTCTTTCATCAAGAGAAAGAATAAAAACCATATGATCATTTCAGTAGATGTAGAAAAAAGCATTAGATAAACTACAACATCCATTCATGATAAAAACTCTCAACAAGGTGGTTTTATAGAGAACAAACCCTAACATAATATAGGTCTTACATGAAAAACCCAGAGCTAACATCACACTCAATGAGGAAAAATGGAAAGCTTTCTGCTTAAGATCAGGAACAAGGCAAGGATGTACATCCTCACCAATTTTATTCAACATAGTATTGGAAGTCCCAGCCACAGCAATCAGACAAGAAAAGGGAATAAGAAACATCCAAATTGCTAAGGAAGAAGGAAAACTTTCATTATCTGCAGATGACATGATATTACATATAGAAAACCCTAAAACACAAAAAATGATTAGACTTGATAAATGAATTCAGTAAGGCCACAGCATACAAAATCAATGTAAAGAAATCTGTTGCATTTCTATACACTATGAAGCTACAGAAAGAGAAATTCAGAAAACAATCATATTTACAATTACACTAAAAATAATAAAATACCTAAGAATATACATAGCCAAAGAGGTGAAAGAACTGTACTCTGCAAACTATAAAACAGTAATGAAAGAAATTGAAGATGACACACAAAAAAATGGAAAGACATTCCATAAGCAATCTCAAAAAAGAAGAGTAAAGCTGGAGATACCACAATTCCAGATTTCAAATAATACTATAAATCTGTAGCAATTGAAATAGCATGGTACTGACAAAAATAGACACATAGATCAACAGATCAGGATAAAACATCCAGAAACAAAACCACAGTTATATGGTCAATTAATTTTTAATAAAGGAAGTAAGAACATGCAATGGGAAATAGTCTCTTCAACAAATGGTTTTAGGAAAACTGGATGGTTACAAGAAAAGAATGAAACTGGACCACTTTCTTGCATCATACACAAAATAAACTAAAAATGGGTTTAAAGTCTTAAATGTGACACCTGAAACCATAAAAAATCTAGAAGAAAGCAGAGGCTATAATTTCTCTGGCATTGGCTGTAACAATCTTTCTAGATACGCTTCCTGAGGCAAGGGAGATAAAAGCAAAAATCCTTTTTTTCTTTTTTTTTTTTTAAACTATCGGATGGGGTGCCTGCGTGGCTCAGTTGGTCAAGTGTCTGACTTTGGCTCTGATCATAATCTCAGGGTCCTGGAATCAAGACCTGCATTGGGCTCCAAGTTCAGTGGGGAGTCTGCTTCTCCCTCTGCCCCCCCCATATGGTGCGCTCTCTCTCTCTCTCTCTCTTTCTCAGATAAATACAATCTTAAAACAAAAAAAAAAAACAAAAAAAGCTGGGGTGCCTGGGTGGCTCAGTGGGTTAAGCCTCTACCTTTGGCTCGGGTCATGATCCAGGGGTCCTGAGATCGAGCCCCACATTGGGCTCTCTGCTTGGTGGGGAGCCTGCTCTCCTTCTCTCTCTGCCTGCTGCTCTGTCTACTTGTTATCTCTCTCTCTTTCTGTCAAATAAATAAATAAAATCTTAAAAAAAAAAGCTATCAGGACTACATCAAAATAAATAGCTTATGCATGGTGAAGGAACCAATAAAAAAACTAAAAAACAACCTACTGAATGGGAGAAAATATTTGCAAATGACATATACAATAAAGGGTTAGTATCCAAAATATATAAAGAACTTATACAACTCAATACCCAAAAAATAAATAATCCAATTAAAAGATGGGCAGAAGACATGAACAGATATTTCTCTAAAGAAGATGTATAGATGGCCAACAGAAAATGAAAAGATGTCCAATATCATTTATCATTAGGAAAATGCAAATCAAAACCATAATGAAATATCACCTCATACTTGTCAGAATGGCTAAAATCAGAAACATAAGAAACAACTATTATTGGTGAGGATGTGGAGAAAAAAGAAACCTCGTGCTCTTTTGGTGGAAACACAACTTGGTGCAGCCAATGAGGAAAACCATATGGAAGTCTCTCAAAAAATCAAAAATAGAACTATCACACAATCTAGCAATTGCATTATAGATATTTGCCCGAAGAATATAAAAACAGAATTGGAAAGGATATACATTTATTGCTGTATTATTTACAATAACCAAATTATAGAAGCAGCCCAAATGTCCATGGATAGATGAGTGGATAAAGAAGGTGTGGTGTATATACATACAATGGAATATTATTCAGCTATAAAAAGAAATAATATCTTGTCATTTGCAACAACATGGATGGAGCTAGAGATTATAATGCTAAGTAAAATAAGTCAGTCGGAAAAAAACAAATACCATAGAATTTCACTCATATGTGGAACTTAAGAACAAAGCAAATGAACAAAGGGAAAAAAAAGAAAGAAAGATTGAAAACATGAAACAGGTTCTTAACTATACAGAACAAATGTTGCTTACCAAAAATGAGGTAGTGGGAGGATGGGTGAAATAGGTGGTGGGGATTAAAGAATACAGCTGTGATGAGCACTGAGTTATGCATAGAATTGTTGAATCACTATATTGTACACCTGAAACAGATATATATATATATATATATATATATATATATATATATATATATATGTTTTGGAATTAAATTAAATTAAATTTTGGAATAAAATTTAAATTAAGTTAAATTTTGGAATTAAATTTTATTAAATTAAATTAAATTAAATTAAATTAAATTTTATGATATGTTACATATAACATATTATATATTGGAATTAAAATTTTAAAAGTTAATAAAATAAAAAAAGAAGAATCTGTTATATACTCCTAGTTATATACTCCTATATTTTCCTGTTATATACTCTTAATCTGTTATATACTCCTATATACAAAACCCTTTATTCAAATAACATGAAGTATCATACTATGGAACCCACTTTGGGAAGAGATTGGTTAATTGTTCTCCAATTTATGATCTTTATACTATTTATGGGATGAATATACTTCTTAAAATAGATTTCTTAAATTGAAATAAGGAGTTGAAATTATAGATACTTTTAGAAGATATATATGGCTATTGCTTATATTTCCGAAAGTGTTCTGCTGATTACAATGTATTTGAGGCTGTGTCTTTCCTTGTACATTTCCCTGCATTTGTATTGTCATATTTTAAATCCTTGCTAATAGAAAAATACATATATAATTTGATTTCCATCTATTCTATGAAATATCTGAGATGTCTGGAAAAACTATATAATTCATTTTATTAATCTTAACATAATTATATTTTCATACATTTTTATTCAATTTGAAACTATTTTAACATCTGTTTAAGGCTTAATTACTGCAGCCTAACAACTGTCAATATTTAGTTGTGCTATATTGAAGACAAAAATATTATATTACTTTCTTTTTTTTCCTTCCTAATAAAGTTCAATGTCATTTTCAAGGGTCAAAATTTTCAAGGGTCAAAAACAATTCAACTGAGAATTTTGTGTGAACTTGGTATTAGCAGTCCCATTTGTTCCAAGGAGCAAAAACTGACATGAGCTACTTTAAGGAAAACAGAAATTTTTAAGGAAACAACAAAGTATTAATAATTTGGTAGTTTGCTAGAGTATCTCTCAGAATTCTAAGTTTTTGAACAATCAAACCACAGAGAGGCCGAGGCTAAGTAAAGCTCACTACATTCAGATTTGCCATTCTAAGTCAAAGTTTTATTTTATTTTATTTTATATTTTTTCAGTGTTCCAAGATTCATTGTTTATGCACCAAACCCAGTGCTCCATGCAATACGCACCTTAATACCCACCACCAGTCTTACCTAACACCTATGTTCCTCCCTTCCAAAACTCTCTGTTTCTCAGAGTCCACAGTCTCTCATGATTTGCCTCTCCCTATGATTTCCCCCAATTCACTTTTCCTTACCTTCTCCTCATATCCTCCATGTTATTCCTTATGCTCCGCAAGTAAGTGAAACCACATGATAACTGATTCTCTCTGCTTGACTTATTTCACTCAGCATAATCTCCTCCAGTCCCATCCATGTTGATAAAAATGTTGGGTATTCATCTTTTCTGATGGAGGCATAATATTCCATTGTATACATAAATCATATCTTCTCTATCCATTCACCTGATGGAGGGCATCTCAGCTCTTTCCACAATTTGGCGACTGTGGCCATTGCTGCTATGAACATTGGGATACAGATGGCCCTTGTTTTCACTACATCTGTATCTTTGGGGTAAATAAGCAGTAACGCAATTGCAGGTTATAGGGTAGCTCTATTTTTAATTTCTTAAGTAATCTCCCCTCTGTTTTCCAAAGGGGCTGCACCAACTTGCATTCCCACCAACAGTGTTAAGAGGGTTTCCCTTTCTCCACAGCCTCTCCAACACTTGTTGTTTACAGTCTTGTTGATTTTGGCCATTCTAACCGGTGTAAAGTGATATCTCATGTGGTTTTGATTTGAATCTCCCTGATGGCTAATGAAGTTTTAATAAGACTTTGCCTCGACTACTTTATACTTGCGACTCATTCCAAATTTCAGATTTGTAGATTAGATAAACTGATTAGTTGGGAAGGATGTAGCTGACAGTAGATGGAATATTAGTGATACCTTTCTGACTATAACTTTTTGGGTTTCCCATGAAAACTCCCAGCCCCAAAAGTCAACAAATCAGGCCTCAGGTCATCAGATAAAGCAGAAGGAAGTGATGTGTTAACTACAGCAGCCCTACTTTGTGGTCAGAGTCCCATCTTCTTCTTGTGTTTTTTTTTTTTGTTGTTGTTGTTTGTCTGTTGTTTTTTCCCCATGCCTTCACACTCTGAACCTATCAATAGAAGTTGGAGCCTTTAGTTGGAGCCAAATCAGTTAGGATGTGATTTGAATTAGTTTAAAGAGCTTCATTAGAGATCTGATAATATTAGATAGTCATTTTTTATAAATGCTTATTGACTATCTTAAAAAGCAAATCTTCTATAAACATTCCATATATTTGGTATATGGCAATTTGGTTCTTTATGCCTTCATTCATTCTTTCATTGTTTAATCTTCTACAGAAAATCAGTTGCATGTTAAATCTTTTACTACAATTCTGTTTCTAAAAAGACATACCCTAGACCAAATCCAACCTGCACAAGTGTTTTGTTAGGCACATACAGAGCTTTGTGTTTGCTGGTTTTAAAGGTAAAATACACATAACAACATAAAGTTTACCATTTTAATCATTTAAAAAATGTACTATTCAGTTCTATTAAGTACATTCACATTGTTGTAAAGCTAGCAACACTATTCATCTCCCAAAATTTTTTATCATCCCAAACTGAATCTACCCATTAAATAATAATTTTTCCAAATCTCCATCCCAGCTCCTAAAGACCACCATTGTACTTTCTGACTCTCAAATATGACTATTCTAGGTATCTCATATAAGTGAAATTATCCAACATGTGTCTCTTCATATTTGGATTATTTTATTTAACATAAAGTTTTCATGGTTCATGCATGTGATAGCATGTATAGGATTTCTTTCCTTTTTAAGACTGAATAATATATTATGGTATGTATACTCCACATTCTGTTTATCCATTCATCTGTTGATGAAGATTTCAGTTTTTCTTCCTTTTGTGTATTGTAAATAATGCCAGTATGAACAGTGGTGTACAAATATTTGAATCCCTGTTTTCAATTCTTATGGGTATATACCTAGATGTGGCATTGCTGGATCATGTGTAAATTTATGTTAATTTTTTGGGGGAACTGCCAAACTGTCTTCCACAGCAGCTGTACCATTTTATGTTTTTATTAGCAATGTGCAATGGTTCCAATTTCTCCACATCCTTGTTAACACTATTTTTTTTATAATAGTTATCCTACTAAGTGTGAAGTACTATCTAATTGTGGCATTGATTTGCATTGCCATGTAATGTTTTGAAGTATTTTTAAAAAGTAGCCAATACAGAAAAATCTACAGATTTTATGTAGAAACTTAGAATTGCAGCTACTTTTGAAAAACCAGTAGGTGTGATAACATACAGTTCCACCTGGCAGCCATGATCTGGACCCAAGAAGTGGCAACCCTCTTTAGATAGAACATATGCTTTCTTACACTAGGTAGACATTTGTTTCAGACCACCCTCCAAGGCCCATTCATTTGTATTATATCTAAATACAAATTCATAAATTCAAAACTAGTAAGTTCATAGTCCTTGTATTAGACAATATATGCTCTCATCTGGATTTGGTCCATAAATATTCTGATGACCAGCTGTTATGGGGTTGAGATACCAATAATTGACTCAGAAAGAGTAATTTAGTAGGCTGAGCGAAATGACTATATCTCAGTTGTCATGATCATCTTAGCTCTACAAACATGTAGTCTATGGGTTTTAATTAAGAATATGTCATAAATTAAAATGATTAAATTAAAATGATTTTCAAAAGTGTTGCTATTTTGAGTGTTCTAAAAATTTAATTAAATTCAAGAAAGATTTGGAAATTGCCTTAAGGTACTTAAGCAAGTAGTTTGTAAAAACAAGGAAAAGTAAATAGCTATTTTAATGGGAAAAACACCCAACCATGAAGATTATTTTTCTAACTTTTAACTGTAACAAGGCACTTTTGGCTGGGGTCTATTCATGGCTACTACAACATCTCCAGCATCAACACCCTAACCCTCCATATGGTGTTTGCTTGAAGTATTTCCTTTTTTAATAGGGAAAGGAGAAAGGTTAGAGTATGACAATAACGATGTATTGCATTTATTCCCTTATATGGCTTGCTTTTGAATCCTAATTAAGGGAGTAGATAAAGGCAGAAACACACAGAAAAATTTGGGGCAGAATCAGAACGGCCCAATGAGGAAACCAAATATGGTACAAAATTGAAGAGAATGAATTTTGCTTCTGTATAAAATGCTGCAATGCAGCTGGAGGACAGAAAACTTGGCAATGTTCCAATATGGCAACCTTTGCAATTGTTAATTTCCTGATGGACAGCATCAATGTTGATTCTTCTCTGGGCAGTTTAGTGCAGTTTCTGGACAAGCAGAAACAAAACCTGAATAAGAGCCTGTGTGGTGACTATAGTTGAAAGACTGGCATATTGATTTATTATGTGAAAAACCTATTTGGCAGCAACCACAAAAAAATAAGGACACTTTAAGGTGTTCTAATTTTCCAAAATCAGTTTCCTGGGAACTCTTGTCATTATAATTTGAAAAAGAAAAATATGTGCAAATTTACTGTATAGATTAGGAATTATTGGGTTATGAATTTATATTAGTTAAAATGCCCTCTGCTCAGACAGAATCACATTTTCAAAATGATCTAATAGTGAGAAGAATGGTCTTTTGCATAACATTAATGCAGAGGAAGTATAGTATGCAAGCATGATGGTTCAAATTTCTGCTGTCCTCATGGGGTTGCTCTTCTCCAAAGAGTAACTATGCCCAGGCTGGCTGGTAGGAGGAAATTTGCTGCCACTGCAGTGTTATATCCAAGTATGTGTCTAGGGAGAAAAATAGGGGGAGCTATTCCCAGAGTCCCTCATGGACTTTCCATTGCATGTCATACAGAACTTGGTAAAATACCCCCACTGTGAGAGTATAATGTTTAAGGGAATGAGATTTCTATGATTAGCTTCAATTTATCAAAATGTCTTCCTGAGGTTAGGAATGGGTATGGGTATCACCTTCTCATTATCACATGAGATAGAGATTGAACTGCAAAAGGAATTCAAATATTGCTGATTGATAAAATAGATGTCACATAGACAATCAGCAGTGTCTCTCTTTAAAATACCTGAAGCACAGCTGAATCAATGCATATTCCCATCTCCCACAGGACACCAGTGTTTGGTCTCAAAGGAACTTGATCTTATCCACTCAGCTAGGAACCACACAGAAGGAAGCTGTGTGGGGGACAACCTAAAGAAAGTAATTCATTCAATGATCATGTAAACAGAATTAGCTTCTACGAGAAAACTTACAAACAACCTTGTCTCCAGACCAGGAAGGAATAATGAAACATAAGCAAAAGAAAAAGAAGACAAAGGTTTTAGGAACTCAAAGGGGCCTCATTATGGCTGAAGATTAATTTTAAAAAGTTTTTCATTTGTTGGTTTGTTTCAATGTTATGTTTTCTTCTCTGCATCTTTTCCATGCAACCTCTCACAGTCCTTCTGTATTTTATTATTTTGATGAATCTATCATTTCCTCTGTATTACCTCTATGTACAATTACTTGCTATTAAAATGTGTGGTGTGGATACATATGCCAAAGTACATAAAGGGCAAAAATATGAATGAAACAAGAATTTGGGGGGGGGGTTGAAGAGTATGAAGAGTATGAACTTCCTGGTGTAGTTTAGTACAATTATGCCATAGAATATTACTTTACATACTGGATTAGATTAAGTGGAAAATCAAATTACTATCATTACTTTCATGCTTTATTTTTTCAATTCAGTGCTTTTATATGTATAGCACAAATACGCTATTGAAAACATTATATATCATCTACCATCCCTTTGTATAACTTTATATAAGAATACAAATTCATTTAATTCATTGTCAATGTCATTTAAAGGAAACATCACTTTTATATTTACCCTAATTTCATGTGTTTCATTATTTAGTCAGTCTACATTTATTAAAAATTTACAAAAGATTACAAGATATAATGTTTGTGCTTTAATCTGAAAATACTGGCCTACATAAGTGCAAATAGAATTAGGAATATATATGAGGTGATTTTTTAAACTTTCTACCACAGTGTGTTTAAAAAAATATTTGGACATAGCCACAGAGTAATACAGTTTAAATAGTAAATGACTCCAGAGGAAATCGATTTTGAGACCAGCATTAAAGCATGTGTCTGGCCAGTACTGAAGTTAAAAGAGAAGTTGAGGGAAGTCCTTCAAATGTAGAAAGTGGTGGCTTGCAATTAAATGAAGGTAAGGATGATGATTTTTACTGTTGAGAGGAATGTAAGGGAATTTATTTGGTGCATTATAGGAATTGTGGTCCTTGAGATGATAAGAAGACTTCAAAAAGATATGTACTAAATGCTTCAGAATCCTAGGAGCATGTGTTCAGAGGAAATGTACAAAAATAATCAAATCTAAACTACTATAAAAATGTATATAAAGTAACAAGTATCTATGTTAACTGATACTGATTGGATAAGATCATGGGCTTATGAATTTTATAACTAATTCATGATATTGTGGGTGATCCCTTAACTTTGAGGAGGCTTGACTACACTTCACAGGAGTACTTGAAAAAAAAATTCTGCAAATTAGTTGAGTTACACAGTATAGTGTTTTCAATTAACTAGGCTTTGTTGATTTCTAAAGTCCTTTAATCATTAATGCTTACTTTCATAACTTTATATTAAATGTATTTCTAATTAGCTTATAGACCCATATAGTTCCTTGATAAGATGATAAACTTGTTTAAAATACTGAGGGTGTATTCAACTAAGTCATATCTTCATCATGACTGAAAAGCTACAATTTTATCTGATAATATTTTAAATATTAGCTGAAAATAAACTATTTAGATTTTCCTCAAAACATTTTAAAATGGTCATTAATTTGTGCACTTAATTTTTTCCCTTGTAATCTGTAATTATCCCACCCAGCCTGTAAATACACACATATAATTCTTCCCATGCATAGTGAACTACTTAGTTTGTAGTAGCTGAACTTGAAATTTGAATTCCAAGTGGCAACACTCTCATTGGAAATATTTTTAGTACTTTCATCACATTTAAAAATTCTTTAAGTTTAAAATATGCTTGGCCATAAATATATGATCATTATGAGAAGTTCTACATAGAAATACTAGTGGTCAATAAATGCCTTCACATTTTCTATGCTAATGTGGTGCTACTATAAAAATGAAAGTATACTATAACAATTTTTATCCAATTTGTAGTTCACTGCCTTTAACACTGGTAATACATTGAATGCACATAAGGCTCCCTTGCTCATCTGATTAAACATCATCATATTCCCGTCCCAAACTGCGCAATTCAAATGTATGCCCTAGCATTTAATAGTAAAGTTGTCTTTTAGACTAAGAGGCACAGAAAATAATAGGAAACTGCTTTTTAAAAACTCATAACCAAAGTTACACATTTCAAATTCATTTATTATTAACTCAACAAATATTTACTTCCACCCACTATATGACAGATGCTCTTGTACTGGTTGAAGAGGGAAATAAGACATGAGTCCTAAAATTAAATTTGCATATAGATGAAAGAAGTGTACCCCTATTTTTTTTTAATTTTCCTAAAATGTGACTAATGATTTTCCTCTCTAGTCTCCTGAAAACTATTTTTGAAAAAGGTTTTGTGTATCCTATAAGTTGCCAACAATAGGATGGTCCTTGTGGTAGACTACAGCATGGTCAGAATATTTTGTCATTTGTCCCATCAAGAGGTGGAGTCTATTCTCCTACCCACTGAAATGCAGTTGGACTTTGGACATTGATTTTACATATAAAATAAGGTGGAAGTGACATTTGTATGAGTCCTGCAGTTTGGGCTTTAATAACACTCTGCAATTTGGGATCTCTTCTGGTTCCATACAAATTTTTGGATTGTTTGTTCCAGCTCTTTGAAAAATGCCAGTGGAATTTTGATTGGGATGGCATTGAAAGTATACATTGCTCTAGGCAGTATAGACATTTTAACAATGTTTATTCTTCTGATCCATGAGCATGGGATGCTCTTCCATCTTTCACATCTTCTTCAGCTTCTTTCATGAGTGTTCTATAGTTCCTCGAGTACAGATCCTTTACCTCTTTGGTTAGGTTTATACCCAGGTATCTTATGGTTCTTGGTGCTATAGTAAGTGGAATTGATTCTCTCATTTCCCTTTCTATATGTTAGTTATATTGTATATTCTATTGTTAGTGTATAAGAAAGCAACTGATTTCTGTACATTGATTTTGTATCCTGCCACATTACTGAATTGCTGTATGAGTCCTAGTAGTTTGGGAGTGGAGTCTTTTGGGTTTTCCATGCAAAGTATCATGTCATCTGCAAAGAGAGAGAGTTTGACTTCTTCCTTGCCAATTTGAACACTTTTTATTTCTTTTTGTTTGATTGCTGTTGCTGGCACTTCTAGTACTATGTTGAACAAGAGTGGCGAGAGTGGGCATCCTTGTCGTGTTCCTGATCTCAAAGGGAAGGCTGTCAGCTTTACCCCAAGGAGGATGATATTTGCTGTAGGCTTTTCATAGATAGATTTTATGAAGTCGAGGTATGTTTCCTCTACCCCTATATTTTGAAAGGCTTAAATCAGTAATGGATACTGTATCTTGTCAAATGCTTTTTCTGCATCAATTGAGAGGACCCTGTGGTTTTTCTCTCTTCTCTTACTGATTCTATCACAATGATTGATTTGCAAATGTTGAACCACCTTGCATCCCCTGGGTAAACCCCACCTGGTCATGGTGGATAATCTTTTTAATGTACTGTTGAATACTATTAGCTAGGATCTTGTTGAGAATCTTGGCATCCATATTCATTACGGATATTGGTCTGAAATTCTCCTTTTTGGTGGGATCTGATCCCCAAACCAGGATCCCCTGGTTTGGGGGTCAGGGTAATGCTGGCTTCATAAAAAGAGTTTGGAAGCTTTCCTTCTGTTTCTACTTTTTGAAACAGCTTCAGGAGAATAGGAATTATTTCTTCTTTGAACGTTTGGTAGAATTCTCCAGGGAATTTGGCAGGTCCTGGGATCTTGTTTTTTGGGAGGTTTTTGATCACTGCTTCAATCTCGTTTCTAGATATTGGTCTATTCAGGTTGTCAGTTTCTTCCTGATTCAGTTCTGGAAGTTCATAGGTTTGCACGAATGCATCCATTTCATCTAGTTTGCTTAACTTATTGGCACATAACTGTTGATAATAGTTTCTGATGACTGTTTCTATTTCCTTGGTGTTAGAGGTGATCTCTACCTTTTCACTCATAATTGTATTAATTTGGGTCCTCTGTCATTTCTTTTAGATTAGTTTGCCCTGTGGTTTATTGATCTTACTGATTCTTCCGAAAACAACAACCAGCTTCTAGTTCCGTTGATGTATTCTACTGTATCTCTAATTTCTATCTCATTGATCTCTGCTCTAATCTTGATTATTCCATCCCTTGCTCATGGAACCAGAAGAGAGCTTGAATTGCTAAGGAAATGTTGAAAAAGAAAAACAAAACTCGTGGTATCATCTTGCCTATTTTCAAGCTTTACTCCAAAGCTATGATCATCAGGAAAGCATGGTACTGACACAAAAACAGACACATAGATCAATGGACCAGTATAAAGAGCACAGATGTGGACCCTCAACTCTATAGTCAAGTAATCTTCGACAAAGCAGGAAAAATATGCCGTGGAAAAAGATTCTTCAATAATTGGTGCTGGAAAGATTAGATAGCTATGTAGAAAAGAATAAAACTTGACCACTGTTTTACACCATACACAAAGATAAACTAAAAATGGATAAAAGACCTCAATGAGAGGCAGGAATCTATCAAAATCTTAGAGGAGAACATAGGTAATAGCCTCTTCAACATCAGCCACAGCAACTTGTCTCCAAAGCAAAGGAAACAAAAGAGAAAATGAACTTTTGGGACATCATCAAGATCAAAAGTTTCTGCACAGCAAAGGAAACAGTCAACAAAACAAAGAGTACCCTACGGAATGGGAGAAGATATTCGCAAATAACCCTACAGACAAAGATCTGATGTCCAAGATCTATAAAGAACTCAAATTCAACACACACAAAACAGATAATCACATCAAAAAATGGGCAGAAGACATGTACAGATGCTTCTCCATGAAAGACATACAAATGTCTAATAGACACATGAAAAAAACGTTCATCATCCTCAGACATCAGGGAGATTCAAATCAAAACCACATTGAGATATCACTTTACACCGGTTAGAATGGCCAAAATCAACAAGACTGTAACCTACAAGTGTTGGAGAGGATGTGGAGAAAAGGAAACCCTCTTAACACTGTTGGTGGGAATGCAAGTTGGTGCAGCCACTTTGGAAAACAGAGTGGAGATTACTTAAGAAATTAAAAATAGAGTAACACTATGACCCTGTAATTTCACTACTGGGTATTTACCCCAAAGATACAGATGTAGTGAAAAGAAGGGCCATCTGTATCCCGATGTTCATAGCAGCAATGGCCACAGTTGCTAAACCGTGGAAAGAGCTGAGATGCCCTTCAACCAGTGAATAGATAAAGAAGATATGGTCCATATATACAATGGGATATTATGCGTCCATCACAAAGGATGAATACCCAACTTTTTATCAACATGGATGGGACTGGAGGAGATCATGCCGAGTGACTAAGAGAGTCAATAATCATATGGTTTCACTTACTTGTGGAGTATAAGGAATAACATGGAGGATATGAGGAGAAGGAAAGGAAAAGTGAATTGGGGGAAATCATAGGGAGAGGCAAACCATGAGAGACTGTGGACTCTGAGAAACAAACTGAGGGTCTTGGAGGGAAGGGGTGTCGGGGGTTGGGTGAGCCTGGTGGTGGGTATTAAGGAGGGCACGTATTGGATGGAGCATGGAGTGTGATGTATAAAGAGTGAATTTTGGAACACACACACATACAAATTAAATTAAATTAAGAACAACCACCACCACCACCACAACAACACAACAAAAGGAACACTCTGCAGTTTCTGCATTAGCTCTTTTGGAACAACTTTCCTAAGAATGGCATGTTAGAAATCTAATTTGACTAACAAGAGGTTAAGAAGGCATATAGAGGAAAACTGAAATGCCCAAGCTTCTAGCACACACTGTGAATTGCATTAGTGAGGTTATCTTGCCCCATTCAATCCAATGTGGAAACAACCAGGTAAGTATAGGCACATCTTAGATCTTAGATCTTAGGTAATCTTAGCTGAGATTATAACCACTAGCTATCTGAGTCCAGATTAAGTTGTTATTCCATAGAATTTCTAGCCTAAATGGTTGTTTTAATCTACCAACGTCTCAGGTAGCTTGATCTTTAGCACTGAATTGCTAAAACTGGCACACACACTTGCAAGTGGATTCATCAGTCTCCACTGCCTCCAATATCAGGGTTTATTCAGAGTCCCTCTGTTTTAGTCCTATCAGCCCTGCCTGTAAAAATATTCAATAGCTCCTTTCTGCCATAGAATGTCTCTGTACCCACACATGGACATTACTTTTTGTCTTGCTTATGAAAATAATCCTTGAAAATTCATTATATCTCCAACCCTCTGTATCTCTCACTAAACCTCATAAAGGAAGATACTGGAATCTTTAAAAAAGTAGATATTAGAAAAATAAACACACACACACATAGTATGTGTGTCACAAATTCCTCTCTGTCACTCAGAGCTGATATCACTAATATACTGTAGTATTCTTTACCATGGAAAAATGACATAGATTAAGAATCTTCCACCTAGCTCCCTGGATAAGCATTACCAACTAATCTACGCAAGCACATGGGAAACCAGGTTTTTCCTATATTTAGCCATTTCTAATAGCATGCCCTCTGCCATACCCAGAGTGTTCTAAGATCCTAGGCAAATGCTCTAGTAGGAAGTGATGTAACCTGGAAAGAGCAACATAATTTATCTTGTTTATACTACATTAACACAATTTTAACTTCTTAACTCTCATTTGAAGACAGCATTGTATTTAATACATATTCATCATACTAGTAACATTTCTGAATTTCACTTCTCTTGCAAAGTGTTAAAGTGTTTTTGCTTAATAACTTTGTTGAATCAAGAATTGACCAAGATTTCCAGTTAACACAAAAAATTGAGACTACTAAATATTAGATCAATGTTTTACAAATATTCCTCTGAAATAATCAAATTTAGTCTTAAAATTTTGATTTATTTTTTTGCTTCATTCCTTTGAGAATGTAGTAAAACTTGTAAAAATAATCATCTAAGTAAAATGTAATAATTCCTGTGAATAAAGGTAAATACCATAGATAACTGATAAAAAAAAAAAAAGCACACTTTTAATAATCTGGAAACTCAATTTGGAGTATTAGTTACCTCCAGCCCATATTCTGTAATCTCATATTTATTTTAGTGGCAGATTTATTTATCAACCATTAAATTTATCTGAATTATTGACAGAAATTGATAACATCAACTGCCACTTTCTTTCTTTTTATTTTTTTTAAAGATTTTAGTTATTTATCTGACAAACAAGAGATCACAAGCAGGCAGAGAGAGAGGAGAAAGCAGGACCCCCAAGGAGAGAGCCTGACGCGGGGCCCGGGACCATGACCCAAGCCGAAAGGCAGAGGCTTTAACCCACTGAGCCACCCAGGCACCCCCAACAGCAAGTTTCTTAATTAAAAGGGCCATAATTTGTATTTTATTTTGATTAGTTTTTTAAATATTATTTTATGTTAAAGGTTAATCAATTAATTTTATTAGAGATTAATTGAGAATTTTCTAAATATGCCTGTTTTATCATATTGCAGCATACCAGAAGTAGTACAAAGTAGTCAATACTACCATCAAGTATTTGAAAACTTTATGTTGAACTTATTACATTAATTCATTAAATAAAAATAATATATATTATTTACACACACACATACACCCACACATATGTATATAAATATAACTATATTTCAAGCACCATAACTCAAAGAAAAGAAAATACCCACATCTTATCAAATTATTTTAATGGAATATTTTTATTTGCTAATATTATAGTAATTCTTCTTTCTACTAAATCGCACAGCAAAGTGTTACTGGTTACACACAGAAACCAAATATGAGAATCTATGATATAAAATTATTTTTCTGTAAAATGTGATAACTACTACCAGTCAGGGTCCTGACCTGAGCCAAAGGCAGATGCTTAATCGGTTGAACCACACAAGTGCCCCTCCTCAGTCCTTCTAAATGGTAAGGATTAGTTTACAATGGAAACTTTCAAAGAGAATAGAAAAAAAAAAAAAAAGGAAGTAAACATCTAAAATGATGGAAACTGAAAGGGAGAAATATAGAGGAAAAGCACAATGAAAAGAATAGGAAAATATTTGAACTCCTTTTAGAATTACAGTTGTTATAGGCACTTCAGGGTGGGATAATTTTGGTTTAAGATATACTTTAGAAGAAAAGATAGACCGTAAGTATAAATTCAAAAACAATAAGTTCAAGAGACATGTTTATATTAATTCAGATGACTAAAAACAAGAGATTAGATATGAGAAATTGTATTTATTTTGGAAAAGTTTAATCAGTCAAAGAGGAACAGGATGCCTAGAAAATTTCAATGACATTGTCATTTAAGAGGAAAAGTCTCAAGAATTAATTTTCTTTTTTTCTTTCCTTTTTTCTTTTTTTACAAATTAAATGTTATATAGAAGAGATATTTTGTCAGTGATTTTCTAATTCTACAAAAAGTTGCATTCAGGTTGTTTTTTATATTCTAAATAAGCATGAAATAAGACAGTGATAAAGAAAAGTTGAATTTATAAACCATCTTATCCTAATGTGTGACTAAAAAAGTGTTTTAAGTATAGAAAATAACACTGTAATGCTTTCTATAGAAATAGAGTCTTCTTATAATATTGTTTTAAGGAAAAGAAAGGCCTATATTTTAAGACAAGTCTGTATCATAAGAGAAATAAACTTAAAGGGGATAGCTTCTGACATGCTAAATTTAAAAAGATAGTTTTTTGGTTAAATCTAAATTTTTCATGCAAGTTATTTCTCACTACCCTACTCATTGACTGCATGAGAAAAGAAAAATAGTAAAAGCAGCTCTTGGAGAAAAATGAGCAAAAATGAAGATTTAGAATTAAAATAGTAGAGGTGGGAGGAGATGAAGTAGCAAAAATGACCCCAAATTATAACAAGGAGAAGGAGGTAAAAGTTTTTCCTGCTGAGAGACATTTAAGTAAGAACAGCAAGCTCTTCATGAACTTGATGAAGACAGGTAGACATCTTGTAATTCGTGCCTCACGATGCTTTCATATTTAAGGTGTACCTTTTACCTTTTTGACTCCCAATTTAGAACTGGCATTTCATTTTTGTCAGTAGTACCATCAATGTCCAGTTATTTATATATTCCAGACAGAGATTGTATGTGACTTGGACAAGGATGGTAGCTGCAGAGAAAATAGAAAATAGAATTTAAAGATACACACACACACACAATTTATTTTATGCTTAATAAAACTCACTCTTTTTAGTACAAATTTCAGGAGTTTTGATGAATGCACAGAGATGTAACTATCTGCACAATGATTTTTCACCTCACTGCTGAAATTCATGCATGTTACGCAGGTTTTCCATGTTTTCCTGAACTTTTAACATACTGAGTAACTAATTTAATTTTCCTGTCTGATGTTCTCAAAAGACCATCATATCTGAGTTGGGTTCTGTTGCTTTCTTTCTCTTGAAAGTTGCCCCCCACCACATCCTCTTCTTTTTGGCATGTCTTGTAATTTGCTACGGGAGGTTTGTCATTGTGTGTAAGACAGTAGAAATTGAAACAGAAGTTGTATTTATTTTTAGAAATAATCATGTCACTTCTATGAAACAATTATTATAGGAATTAAATCAATCTAATAGAAATTAATTTTAGTTTGGTTTTTGTTGTGCCATATCTTCAAATTCTTGTCAGTTTACTTTGTGCGTAGGGTGTGACGTGGATTCCTGGAGGATTTTTCTCATGATTTGTATTCCACTTTCAACTTTCATCTTTCCCTGTTGATCCGTCCTCTGGAGATAAACTGCTAGTAATTGCTAGTCTCTTCCTTCTGGCTTTGTGGTTAGGAATGTGGGCCATTCTCTTTGTCCTGGTTCACTCTCAATTTTAGGCAGACTCTGTGTTGAAAGGGGCTGTTTCTTTTTCCCTCTCTAGTGTTAGGAAATAGTTACTAGGCCCAGTGCCTTTCCCTGCTTTTTCCTGAGAGAGTGCTTAGGGTTTTTTTGTTCCCTTACTCCAAATACAATGACTCTTTATCTGTGCCCTAAGGGTGACAGATTTTGCTGCCTTTCCTCCAGAGGATTAATTTTGTTCTATATAAAAGAGAAATACAGTCAAAACTCCCTGTCTTTCCTCAGCAGAAAAGGGGGCTTTCTCTAGTTTTCTGCCTTCTTCCCTCCAAAACCACTTTTTGGGGGGCACACTATGAGATCCATGAGGTAGAACATGAAAATAGGTGCAGTCTTTCTTTATGGCTGAAGCACTCAGGGATTTTATATTCTCATGTTAGCCCACACTTGGCTGGAGAGTTTAGTTTGGCAGTTTTTGTTTGTTTGTTTGTTTGTTTGTTTTTTCTGTTCTCTATCTTAAATAAGCCAGTGTCTTGTCATTCCATGAAGACATTCAACTTCTCTTAGATTTCACTAGTTGATTACTCTGTGATCTCAGCAATCTGATAGACTCAACAAAAATTATAGTGTTTTTATTACCTTATTTTCTTATTTTATGGTGAAAGTAATGCTCTTTTCAATTTTCTGCATCCTAAGCAGAGGTTAAAAGTCTGACTCCAGAAAGATCAAGCCAAAAGAATTTGTTGGTAGATCAGATAAAGCTTGAGAGAAATAGAAAAGTTAAGAATGTATATATATCACTAATAGATGTCAAGGAATTTATTATAGGATTAAATGTATTTGACATTTTAGTGTAGAGAAAGAATTGAGAAGGTAGTAATGTGAGAAGGATGATAAGAAATTTAAAATATATATAATGGAGGATAGATGAAAAATAAAATACCTTATATTCTCCATACTGGACTTCCTAAGTTATAAGGCAGCTACAAATGGATATCATCCATTATTTCAATGTTTTTAGAAAGAGTTTGTAAAATAGAGAAATAGCTAATGTTTTTTAAATGAGAAGACAAGACAGAAATGTATATATGATCACAATTCCATAAAAAGATATTTAGCAAGAGACACAAAGAAAATATGAAAAAAAAGTTAAGTGATTATATATGTGTGATTTGTCTTCCTCTTTTTATTGTTATATTGTTTCCAGACATTCCATGATAAAAATATTACTTTGTAATAACTAAAAGTAATTTTACAGAATTAGATTGCATTGAAGGAGAATGTGGTTGATAAAAGATTTTCTTGTATAAGCATTTCAGGAGACAGAAAATGAATAGGGAATGATTGAAGATGTAATTCAATGCAAGGGTATAATTAAGGGGAGGAAAAAAACAGGATGGCAAATGTCCCAGTTCAAGAAGTAAACAGCATGTTCAAAAAATGAATTTCATTCATCTTCTTGTTTCTCTAGTTATCCCAGATTTAACCCAGATTTGTCCTCAGGCCAACCTTGTGCTCTCCTTACACAGTCCTTCATTTCCTAATTGCCACATGGATTGGTGGTCATACTAATATGCTTGCCAACTGAATTTAACTTCTGTATTCAGCTTTTTACCCTTACTAAAGCTATGGCCATCCAGAATATCCTGCTAGATAAATTACTTTCTAAATGCCAGATACACACTTACGGTATACTAACTAGAAGATTAAAAACTACTTAATTTTGTGAGATTAAGAGTCACTTATGAGGGTTGCTGGGGGGAGGGGGTTTGGGAGAAGGGGGTGGGATTATGGACATTGGGGAGGGTATGTGCTTTGGTGCTGTGAAGTGGGTAAACCTGGTGATTCACAGACCTGTACCCCTGGGGATAAAAATATATGTTTATAAAAAATAAAATATTAAAAAAAAAAAAAGAATCCAGCTCACTTCTCTAACTACTGAATACATAAAAATGCTGCCATAAACATTTTTAACAAGAAAAGATACTAAAGATTATAAGGAAAAACTCCACCAGGAGGTCTGGTCTGATTTTAAATTTCTTAGGTAATTTAGCTAGAAGCTGACCCTTTTATCCATTTTGATAAACAAAGCGGGACTTACAGGTGAGTTTTTTTTTTTAATTTTGCAATTTCATTTTAGCCTTCAGAGATAAAAGAAAGTATTAGGGGGCACGTGGGTGGCTCAGTGGGTTAAAGCCTCTGCCTTCCACTCAGGTCACGATCTCAGGGTCCTGGGATCTAGCCCAGCTGGACAATCTGCTCAGCAGGGATCCTGCTTCTCTTCCTCTCTCTCTGCCTGCCTCTATGTGTACTTGTGATCTCTGTCAAATGAATAAATAAAATCTTAAAAAAAAAAAAAAAACAAAGAAAAAGAAAGTATTAGGCAGTGTCCAAAAAGCAAGTTACATGTTTTCATAAGAAAACAACAGATGCCAGGCTTTTGGGCTTATTGATTCATTCAGTTATCTAACAACTTTGATTGATGCTGTCAGAGACTTATTAATATTAGAACTCTTCCATCTTAGTAGTTTAAAACATATTGATACATATAAGAAATAAAAATTTATTTTCAAAACATTTGAGATATAGCAATTGAAGATGATAATACATGGTATAAGTCAATCATTAATTTCTATCTCTTTTTCTCTCTCAAATAAATAAAGTCTTTAAAAATAATATTGGCATGATTATTGCTACTTTAATAATAATTATTCTGGAAGTATTTTCATTGAGAAGAATTTGATTTTTAATGTGACAATGTTGGAAAATTTTACTCATATGATATTGCAATACCTAATGTAAACTTGAGCATTTGTGCAAGAGAAAATTAAGATGAAAATATATAAGCAAGTGTAATAGAACATTAAGATGAAAGATTTAACTGAAGCATATTGCAAAGTGGGGTGTTAGGCAAAATGCAAAATTTTCAAAATAGGTTAACTCAAAACAGTTTGAAAGAACTTTTTACCTCTCACCTTTTTGGGGACATATAACTAATAGTCTGTGATGCTACTCATAATCAAACTCTTTGCACATTTTAAAATGTATGTTGCTTGTTTTATTCAATTATTCAGTAGACTGCCGTATAATAAATGGAAAATTATTATAAAGCTAAATGAACGTTGAAACATACTATAACAGTGCAAATCTTTTAAAAGAACAAATGTAAACAAACAAGAAATAAAGGAGATCAATAGAAGCTAACTGAAAGCTTAAAAAAAAGATTCTAGGACAATTAAGAGTTAGTTTATGATAAATGTGGCAATTTTAACCTTGTGCAAATGGAGAATTAGGGAATAACTGTTTATATGTATTTAAAAAACAAGCAATATCATTACACTATATAAGAAAATAAGCTCCCAATCAATTAAAAATAAAGCAAAAACCAGAAAATAGCTAGGAAAACAGTGAATTATTTATATTTTTCTGTTGTTTTGAATCATGACATAGTGTTTAATATTGGTGAAATACTGCTGAATAGATGTTAGATTCAAGAAGAAGGGCCTTACGGGGCACCTGGGTGGCTCAGTGGGTTAACGCCTCTGCCTTCGGCTCAGGTCATGGTCCCAGGGTCTTGGGATCGAGTCCCGCATCAGACTCTCTGCTCCGTGGGGAGCCTGCTTCCTCCTCTCTCTCTGCCTGCCTCTCTGCCTACTTGTGATCTCTGTCTGTCAAATAAATAAATAAATCTTAAAAAAAAAGAAGAAGAAGAAGGGCCTTTTCTGTGTTTATCTTTTATTGTCTTCTTCACATCTAGAACAGTTTCTGGCAGGAAGTAGAGACTTAGTGTATGTTCTTCAAATGCTAGGAAAATACTGAACTCACAAAAGACTGAGAATATGAACATTACAATAAAAGGCTACACTATATAACAGAACAAATTAAAAGTTAAATGAGAAAATGAGAAGATTATTTTACATGATAATTAATATAATAAATAAAAATCACTGAAAAATACCGTCACATTACAAAAAAAGAGGATAGACTATGAACAAATCATTAAAAATGCAAGTTATGGTGAATAAACAATTAAAAAGAGCTACTTACATTCTATTGATTCTTAATGGTATGACTGTGAGAAACAAATTTTTACTTCTTACATAACCAAAGATTGAAAAATTACTTTCTTAGTACTAATGATGGTATGTAGGGAAAATATATACTTTCATGTTTTCAGGTGAAAGTATAAAATGTTGCAACATTTTGTAGGGGCAATTTAGCAATCTGTATAAAGCATCTTAAAATTTTTCATGATTATGTACTATATTTTTTTAGAATTTAAAGAAAGAATTCTTGTACAAATATTTGGTTACAGAAACTGTTTATTTTGGCATTAGTTAAAACTGTGAAGTGTCAAGGGCAGTTTAAGAACCCCAAATAAATAATTGGTTAAATAAATTACATCAACATGAAGAAAAACTGCAGTAAATGCATGTTGTTGTAAACAATTATTTGATTACACACACCCACACACAAGTCTTTCAGATATTTACACATAGAATTAAATTCAATTTTTACCTACATAATCTATGTTTTCAAATAATCCCATAAAGCTAATATATCTATAGTTAATATATCTACATATTTATGATGTACTGTCATCTAACCCCATGTTTTTCTTCTGTTATTTTGGTTTAAGATAAACAGAGAAATGCAAAAATGACACACTAATAATAAAATATTTTAATAATTACTCTCTCAATATTTAAGAGACAAACCAAAGTGAAATAAAGCTATAGAATACTTATATAGGGGCGCCTGGGTGGCTCAGTAGTTTGGGCCGCTACCTTTGGCTCGGGTCATGATCTCAGGGTCCTGGGATCGAGCCCCGCATCGGGCTCTCTGCTCCGCAGGAAGCCTGCTTCCCTCTCTCTCTCTCTCTCTGCCTGCCTCTCTGCCTGCTTGTGATCTCTGTCTGTCAAATAAATAAATAAAATCTTTAAAAAAAAAAGAATACTTATATAATGCCGCTAATAATGGTGGTTAACATTGATTGAATGATGCATATTAGGATTTAGTTAACAGAAATACAAAAGTTGAACCAAAAAATTAGGCAGTGCACATTGTTTTCATGCTTTCTATTTTATCAGCTTCTGCTCTTTTCTTCATTATTTCCCTTTGCTACTTTCTCAAGTTTTTGATGACATATATTCTCTAAATTTTTTTTTTTTAGATTATCATCCTCTAAATTCTTGAATTGGATGTTTCCTTAATTATTTTTGATGATACTTTTTGTTAAAAAGTAGAACTTACATACCAATGACAGAATTATAAACTGATACAACCACTTTGGAAAACAATTTGCAATATCAAATAACATTTTAGCTGCACATGTAACAGGAAGTAATCCTTAGAAGTAAGAGAAGCTCACACATGTACACAGGACATTATGTATGAGGATGTTTATTACAGTTTTACTTTTAATAGGGAAAGATGAAAAAAACTCAAATGCACATCAAATAGGAAATGACTAAATATGTTGTGTATTAATGATCTATTCGAATACCATATAGCAATAGAAAGTATTGAGCTAGATCTTTATGTCTAGTTATAGACATCGATAAAGATTAAACAAAATGTTAGGTGGAATAGCGAGTTGTAGAAAGATATATACTGTGATTGCATGTAATGCAGTTTATAAATATATACATACCATTATATATGTAATATGCATGTAAATGTACATATACTATATATCATACATTGTGTGTGTACATGAGCATGCATGCATATATAACAGAACTTTAAAAACATGATTTGGGATAATGCACACAAAATTTAGGGTAATTTTGTCACTTCTTTCTCTTTTTTTAAAATATTGAATTTATTGGGGAACCTGGGTGGCTCAGTGGGTTAAAGCCCCTGCCTTCAGCTCAGGTCATGATCCCAGGGTCCTGGGATCAAGCCCCGCATTGGGCTCTCTGCTTGGCAGGGAGCCTGGTTCCTCCTCTCTCTCTGCCTGCCTCTCTGCCTTCTTGTGATCTCTGCCTGTCAAATAAAATCTTTAAAAAAAAAAAAAAAAAAAAAAAATATATATATATATATATATATATATATATATATATAATTTATTTATTTTAAAGATAGGGAGAAAGAGTGGGTGCTCCCAAGCAGGGAGAGGGAAAGGGAAAAAGTACACCCTGCCCAGTGCTGAGCTGGATGCTAGGCTTGATTTCAGGACCTTGAGATAATCACTTGAGGTTAACACTTAACTGGCTAAGCCATCCGGGTGCCCTAGTTGTTACTTCTAAGTAAGGAAAAGTGGTTGGTGACACCAGAAGAATGAACTCAATGTGGATTTGTAATATTGCATTCTGATTTTGAGTGATCTAAATTTAAGAGACGAAAAGTTAAGAATTAACAAAATTAAAATGAAGCAACATAGGCTTTTGTTTTATTATTCTCTCTGCATGAAGTTAGACCCAATATATGTATATATATATTTTTAAAACAAACAAGGGACCACTGAATCCTCTTATATTCTCCTTGTGTTCTAACAACCCTCTTGTGTACCCTTCTTATCACCACCATGGTCCTCATTATTGTCTGTTGTCTTCCAAGTTAGACTAAAAACCCTCTGAGTTCAGGAGCAATGATAAATAAGTTTTGTGTCCTAAAGAAAACAAAAACATTTCTGGAGAAATGTAAAATAAAAATACTGCTTTCTTAGCAGTTATAATTTGTGTTGTTGAACTACCAACTGTAGTTCCTTGCACAAGAAATGAAAATAACTAATAAAAAGCTACCATAATCATAAAAGGACTAAGACACATGAAAGTATTTATTATGGATCCAAGTACATTTTGCGTGCAATTGTCACACAGAGTTTGTAAACATAGTCCTCCCTGTTTGTTTTTGTAAAATCCAGTCTCTCTAGAAGACTTTTCTGTATATTTTAGTAAGGTGCAGACATAAAAACATCTATAAATATAACATCCACTTAGAAACAACAAACGAGATTGTTCTAGTTTTCTAGATGGGGCCCTGGGAGGCCTTTGTAAGTGAGTCTCAAAATGAGAATAAGGACAAATGCAAGCTGAAGCCATTATGAGCACTGCCCTAACACTTCCTTAGCAATAGGAGAGAAATGTAAAGCAAACAGAATAAAAATGTGGTGCCAAAGACTATGAATCAGTTTCTCTTTGTCTCCATTCTTTCAAGTGCTTCCTTACTGGGCCAGGGAACGTAAAGGGTAAACTGTTTTCATATTAAAGAGAAAAATCCTACTTATTCAAACTAGTCAGTATTCCTCTGGGTATTACTTTTTACTTCTTTCTGCTGATGGATTTTTTGGTTTGCTTTTAAAAGAGCTTTAATGTTTTCTGAGAATACTTTTTGTTATTTTTTTAAATTATTGAGCAAAACTCTTTTTTCCCCTTCTTTCTCTTTAATCACTTTTCTCTCTCACTTTGAGTTATGCGTTTGATCACTTGATATTTCCTGCCTGGGACTTCCCAGAGCTTTAATCTAAATCAAAAGATGGTAGTTATTCAGAAACACAACTTTCAATGAGCTTTGAGTCTTAAGGGAATTATGTTCTTTTAATTCTGCTTTACAAACAATAAAAGGAAATGGTTTTGCAATTTTATGCCTTAAAATATGTCTAATTGAGATTTGCAAACTTTTAAAACCTATTTCACCAATGGGAAAACACTTTGATATATATTTTCATATCAATGCTTTCTTATCAATGCTTATGAGGTGTGTTTATTTTTGGATTTTGAAAATTCACAAAGAATTCTCTAGAAACTATGTTTTTCTTTAAAGAACTGAAAATATTTATTTTAGGGAATCCTGTTTGTCAAATATGAATGTAAATTCTAATATATTAAATTTATTTTATGTAGTTAAATATTTTTGAAACTGTTATTGTATTTGAGAAATATCAGAAGTCTTAAAAATGTTCCTATTATCTCAGAAAAAAAATTATGACATCTACTAGAGTTGTGTAATTCAATACAGTATGTAATTTTTTTAAGTTTTTATATAAATTCCAGTTAGCTAACATACAGTGTAATAGCTTCAGGTGTACAACTTAGTGATTCAACAGTTCCATACGACACACAGTGCTCATTACAACAAGGGCCCTCCTTAATACCCATGACCTATTTCACCCATCCCTCACATGTGCCTTCCCTCTGGTAACCATTAGTTTGTTCTCTATAGTTATGAGTGTGTTTCTTGGTTTGTTCCCTTTTCTACCCGCCCCCCACAACATTTGCTCTGCTTCTTAAATATCATATATTAGTGAAATCTTTTGGTATTTGTCTTTCTGTGACTGACTTGGCACAATACTCTCTAGCTCCATCCATGTTACTGCAAATGACAAGATTTCACTCTTTTTTTAGAGCTGAGTGGTAATCAATTACATATATACCACTTCTTTATCCATTCATCAGTCAATGGACACGGGCTATTTCCATAATTTGGCTATTGTAGATAATGCTGCTATAAACATTAGGGTCTATGTATCCCTTTGGATTGGTACTTTTGTATTCTTTAGGTAAATTCCTAGCAGTGCAATTGCTGGATTTTAGGGTAATTCTATTTTTTAACTTCTTGAGAAACTTCCATACTGTTTTCCAGAGTGGCTGAACCAGTTTGCATTCCCAACAACAGTGCAAGAGGGTTTCCCTTTCTCCATATCCTCATCAGCATTATTCTGATACCAAAACCAGGTAAAGATACCACTAAAAAAGATAAGTCCTGGCCAATATCCCTAATGAACACAGATGCAAAAATTCTCAATAAAATACTAGCAAACCATTCGAACAATACACTAAAAAATCATCCACTACAATCAAGTGGGATTTATTCCTGGGTTACAAAAGTGGTTCAATATTCACAAATGAATCAACATGATACATCACATTAATAAAAGAAAGGATAAGTACCATATGATCAGTGCCGTAGATATAGAAAAAGCATTTGACATAATACAATATCTATTCATGATAAAGGAAAAAAAAAGCCCTCAACTAAGGTTTAGAGGGAACATACTTCAGCATAATAAAGGCCATATATGAAAAACTCACAGCTAATATCATCCTCACTGGGGAAAACAGAGCTTTTCTTCTATAATCAGAAAACAAGATAGGGATGTCCACTTTCACCACTGTTATTTAATATAGTACTAGAAGGCCTAGCATCAGCAATTAGACAACAACAACAACAAAAAAAAATAAAAGACATCAAGAAGTCAAACTTTGACTACTCATAGATAACATGATACCCTATGTAGAAACCTGAAAAACTCCACCTAAATACTGTTGAAACTGATACACAAATTCAGTGAAGTCACAGGATACAAAACCAATGTATACAAATTTGTTGCATTTCTATATACCAAGGATGAAGCAACCAAAAGAGAAATGAAGGAATCAATCCCACTTACAATTGCACCAAAAACAAAGATATGTAGGAATGAACATAACCAAAGAGGTGAAAGAGCTGTACTCTGAAAACTATAGAGCACTTTTGAAATAAACTGAAGATGAAACGAAGAAATGGAAAGACAGTCCATGCTCATGGATTGGAATAACAAATATTGTTAAAATGTCTATTTTTTTTTTTGCTATGTACCCAAAGCAATCTACACATTTAATGCAATTTCTATGAAAATACCACCAGCATTTTTCATATAACTAGAACAAACAATCCTAAAATTTGTAGAGAACCATAAAGACATCAAAGTCTTCAAATAGTCATCAAAGCAACCTTGAAAAAGAAAAGGAAAGCTGATGACATCACAATTCTGAACTTCAAGTTATATAATAATTTTTAAATAGGAAATAGGATAATTTCAAATTTGAGAATTCATTGTGCCAAAATGTAAATTAGCCTTATCCAAACAACAGCCTTTCTGAAATAATGTGAATTAATTGTATTAGGATGAAACTCTGATGCAAGCTAGCTTAAACACTATTTTCTTGATAATTTATAAATCTAATGCAAGTTAGCTTAAACACCATTTTCTTGATAAATTATAAATCCAAACATAGGGTAAGCTCCAAGGGTAATATCTACATCAACCTGCATTAATGTTACCTTGGTCAGTTTCCCCACAATTATAAGAAATTATTCTTTCACGTTGTCATGAAGAAGGTAAAGACATGTGTTTCCAACACATGTAAAACAGCACTTTCTTCACTCTGATTGCAGGGTAGAGAGTGGGGTATCTACCTGAACCTGGGCCAGATCCAATCACCAGAGACAAAAGTGGATCTCATGTTAAGATAATGAAGCATTAGACTCATTAATTGTATGAACTTTTCCTTAACCCCAGAGAGAGGCTCTAGCTATGTGTTTATCTGTTCATATTTTCTTTTTTTGGTAAAATTTACAAAATAAAGTATTTTAGCCTTTGTTAGTTAAGACTCCTGTGTTTTTGAACTTTGACGTATTCTCTCTTACACTACCTTTTATTTCAGATGATGTTGAAGTTTTAAATACTTGGGGCGTTATGTTAAGGAGTTTTTGAGCTGGTAGTTTACAGTTTGGGGTTAGTAGTATATATTTATGTGGTCTGCAGTTGTCCTCACTTTTACTTGGTGTAGTTACTGTTTGCTTTCTAGCTTACTACCAATTATGCTCAGGTTGAATCATAATATGGACATATCTTAAAGTGTCTGGAGCTGGCAGGGTGTGGATAGTGGTAGAAAATAAAAAGGTTTGAAATATAGAAAGTAAGAAACAGCCTACGGATCATCCTTCTAATATCCGAACAGTAAAATTCTTAGCTGAGGATTCAGTTCTCCTCTACAGCTTTTTAAAACAGAAGAATATCCTTATTTGGAACACAATTCATATGGTTAAGTATACAAATGTCAATAAATCATACCTTTTTCATCCTTTTGAGGGAATTACATGAAACAGAACTCATCAGAATTTCTCTATTTGTAGGGTACATGCTAGTAGCAAAACTAAAAACAGCATGTGATTATCAATAACAAAAGCAAAGTGTGATTTTAACTTTGCTGGATCAAAGACTGAAGTATATTTTTAGTCACTCTATAGGACATTATACTATAAAATTATTTTTAAGAAGTGGTGATCGAGGACTCTGTATTTTGAAAAGGAAGGAGAATGTAGAGTCAAACAGTTAAAATTATATTATTTTTTAGATTTTATTATGCTTATAGTATTTTAGTCAGCTTACAAATTTTTATATTTGTTAATTTTTATTGTAACAAATATTTAATCATTCATATTTTATATTCATAAATTGTATTATTTTTCTTAAAGACAGACCCCAGTTTTAGGGTTTTCAGAGCCCTCAAAATCTTGATACGCCTGACTAAGGGAATCCTATGCATGGCTTGACTACATAGAATCAGAATTCTACTTTGGAGTGACAAATAGGGTAGATTACTAAATATAAGTTGGGTTCTTCTAGGACAAGGAAGATAGAGGTTGGGTGGGCCACCAAGAGGTGCCAAGTCAGGATAAGTTATGTAAATAGGTTAATATAAATCTTAATTTGAAGTTTTAAAAATATTAATTATTAAGAAGAGAAGAATAATCTGTGTGTATACAACAGTAGAACAGGTCCTGTGGATTTGCTTGCCATATATATAGTTCTTTTTTCATCCAGATAAAAGACAAACCATAAGTGATTCTTAATCTCACAAAACAAACTGAGGGTTGCTGGGGGGAGGGGGTTTGGGAGAAGGGGGTGGTATTATGGACATTGGGGAGGGTATGTGTTTTGGTGAGTGCTGTGAAGTGTGTAAACCTGGTGATTCACAGACCTGTACCCCTGGGGATAAAAATATATGTTTATAAAAAATAAAAAATTATATTAAAAAAAATACTGTGTCTGAATCTTTAATTTTATAAACTAATAAAGAGAAACATTAATCATGTATGTATTTTGCTTTAAAGAATATATATCAAAGATGTTTGACAGAGATATCCACTTTCTGTATTAATTTCAAGTCAACAGAAAATACATGGAACACTGAAAATAGAATAATTTATATGTGTTTATTGACATCAAAATGGTGGGTACAGGAAGACCACAGGCTACTGCAAGAACCTGGCTTCAGCAGCTACTGAGCTGGTACCCTCTTTAGGCCTATGAAGATCAAGAGGAGTCATTAGAACCCAGAGGGAGAGAGTACAATGCCATCTCCTGCTGCTAGAGTGTTTTGGGTGACTTTTGTTCAAGGATTAGCCAGTTTGGAGCCACTTTAAAAGGGAAGGAGAAGCTGGGAAAATAAACAGCCTGACCTCACTCTCTTCTTTCCATTTAAACTCTTGCTAGATTTCTCTACTGCCTAAATTCAATGGAAGTAAGACAAAAAAGAAAAAAATGGAAAGAATCTTTCTCAAAGGAACAAAATAATATTGCTATTTTGTTTATTAATTATCACTGGATTACTTTTGCATACAGATTTTTCTTCATCATTATTTCAGATAGGTTAAATTGTTTTAAGGATATTTTTGTCTTCAGATTTAAAAAAAAAAAGTCTAGCAAACAAAATAAGCCATTATGAGATGTTTCCTAGCTTTGCCATGAAAAAAGCTATAAAAGCTAAATTCAAGATGGTATAAGGAAAAGTGCTTGAAGTGCCCTCATGGACTAAACTAACACCCCTCACTTTGTGCCACAGCTGAGTCTAGGGTCACACGGCACTTTTTTTTTTTTAAGTTTTGTTTTGTGTTAAATATTTTATTTATTTATTTGAAAGAGAGAGAGATCACAAGTAGGCAAAGAGGCAAGCAGAGAGAGAGGAGGAGGCAGTCTCCCTGATGAGCAGAGAGCCTGCTGTGGGCTTGATCCCAGGACCCTGAGATCATGACCTAAGCCAAAGGCAGATGATCTGAGCCACCCAGGTACCCCAACATGCCACCTTGTTTTTGTGATTTCTGGCAGCTTTGTCATTGTTGAAATGAAGGAGGTACTGCTTATCAATCTTTCTGCCTTCATTTCTATTTTCCCCTCCTCCTTTCTGTCTCTACTTTCCTTTCACAAATATTTGAGCACAGACCCAGGGATGGTTCTGGTGACATGACTGTCAGCAAGACATGAATTATATTTAGCTTCAAAGAGTTTCTATGCAGTAATGATATGAACAAGCAAAGAGGCAGTGTTATAAAATGTGGCAAATAGTGTGATATAGGAAGTTCAGATACAATTCAGCACAAATGGTGGTAGTCTCCTAACCTAGCTCTGTCTTCCTGGAATAAGTAATATGCAAGCTGAAGTTTGAGTAATACACAAGTAATAATCATCCAGAAAGAAAACTCAAAAGATCAGGAAAGCAGTTCCAGGCAAGAATCAGTATGAGCAAAAAGCAGAGAAGTAGGGGAGAAAAGAGGTCATAAACTAATGGAATGATATTTTTAATTTCCTTATTTTATTTTACAGTATCCAAGATAGCTTATTTGATGCTTCTGTTCCTGGAAACAGGTTGTGCTGCATCCTCTGAAATCTGTTCCAGAATCTTTTGAACATTTTATGTTCAATAGAAAGAGAATGCTCTTGTAAATCTTCAGCCTATAATAAGTCAATTCTTGATCTTTGAGGTGACTGATTATGATTTTCCATTTTATAATGCTCAACACTATTCAAAAAGTCAGAGTAAAAGCATTTGCTATTAACTTACTTTTCAACTGGATGTGGATGCTACTGTTGTTCTGTGTCTTTCCTTTAATCGGGGATGGGGCAATATCTTCAAGAGCTAGCATCTTCCAAGGCTCACGTCTCTAGGAAGTGGTTTTCCTCCTAACTGGAACTTTATGAGCACTAGCCCACATGGACTGCTATAAAGGAGCTGGATTTAATGGAAAAGTTTTCCTCAAGGAAAAGACATGTACAAGTAATATGTACTAAACTTCAGCTTAGAGGTTAAGTGACAATCTGAAGTTGAAGAACAGAGAACATGTATATACATAGAGAAATGCATATTTACAGTGACATCTATGGTGCTTCCTATGAGATATTCTATGCTCATGTTAACAATAATTACCTAAAAATCGGTTCTCCAAATTTATTATTTATTTATTGTTATCAATATTTTTATTATAACATCAATAGCTTATACTTATATAGCACATTCTGCATGTCAGGCATTGTGTCTTCTCATCTTAAAAAAACAAAACAAAACGAAAACAACAGAGACTTCCAGTGAAGATGGTAGAGTAAGAGGATCCTAGGTTCACTTCATTCCATGGTTACACCTAGATGACACCCTGTCAGAGTAAATAATCCAGAAAATGACCTGAAGCCTGGCAGAGCAGACTCTCCACAGAAAAATGTAGAGAAGAGTCCACATTAAAAAGGGAAGGAAGGGCAGACATGTGCTCAGGAGCCAAATTGACCTGCAGGACTGTCCACAGGAGGGAGGGATGAAAGGAGCATGGAAATGGGAGAAGAGGATTCCTTACCCCAGGCACCCCAGACATGAGGAACCTGCACTGGGAGGACAAATTCTCATAACATTTGGTTTTGAAAATGGGAGGAGTTTGAATTAGCAAATTTTTAAAATCAATTGACTTAACACTGGGAACTTTAAAATCAGTGGCCCCAGTCTGGGATTGCCTGAGAGTGATAGGAAACTGAGTCCTCACCCTTAAAGAGACAGTATAAAAAATAGCCCCATTGAGATATAACATAAAAGCAGCAGTTAAAAAACACCAGGGGAATATGAGGTGGAGAGGTTTGTTTACAAGTTTCAGAACATGTGCTGGAGGGGCAAGGATCTTTGGGAGATTTCTCCAGTAACAAAAAGCTGGCAGGCATGATTTCCCTCCCTAGCCTCCCAGTCTAAATATATGGATACCTGAGGAAAACAGTACAGACTGCTAACAGTGCCCCCCACGACAACATTTTTCTACAGACTGTCCCCCCAGCCTGCCCTCATCAGCTCTCCAAATCTACTCCAGGACCCCTCCCACAACAGACCCTCATAAACTTTGTTGACAATGTGCACTCTGCCCTTAACACTTCCTCAGCAGGAGTCCGTCCAAAGTAGTGTCATTAAGTGGCAGTGTGCAAGGAGCCTTGACATGGGTCAGCACCTCTCCAAAGTGACTCTTGCCCTAGAAAAGAGAACCAGACATACCAGTGTGACTGTGGCCCTGACAGTGGGCTGAGGAAGACATTGGGTCTGGTTATAGGCCCTGCCCACAAATTAAAGCATCTCAGGGGGTAACATAGGAGGATCACCCTGCAGTTTGGTGCAACTGCAGCTCTGGCAAATGTCTGGCCTGATATAATTCAGGACCAAGGTGACTGTATTCTGTTCCAAAGAGGGCCACTGAAAAAGACTAAACTAAAGGCAAATGTGGCTCAGCCACAACAGTAGGACACATGTAACATACATGAGACACCCTTGAAGCACCAGGATCTGATGAATGGGGGACAGTGCACTGCAGAGCACTACTGGGCCTCTTCTTTATAAGGTCACTATTTACAAGAGCAAGAGACATAGCCAACTTTCCTAAAACATAGAAACAGATACAGAGAGTTAAAATGACAATGCAGAGGAATATATCTCAAATGAAAGAACAGGACAAAATCATAGCAAGAGAGCTAAATGAAACAGAGACAACTAATATGCCTGATAGCTAATTTAAAGTAATGGTCATAAAGATATTTGATGGACTTGAGAAAAGGGTAGAGGATATTAGTGAGAACTTCAACAAAGAGATAGAAACTACAAAAAAGAACTCATCAAAGATGAAGAACTCAATAACAAATCAAAAATACACTAGAGTGAATAAATAGCAGAATAGAGGAAGGAGATGAGATCAGTGACCTGGAGGAGAGAGTAATGGAAAGCAATCAAGCTGCACAGGAGAGAGAAAAAAAATTAATAAATAATGAGAATAGATTAAGGGAACTCAGCAACACCATCAAGCATAATAGCATTCACATTATAGGGGTCTTAGAAGGAGAAGAGAGAAAAGGAGGCAGAAAATGTATTTGAAGAAATAATAGCTGAAAACTTCCTGAATCTGGGGAAGGAAACAGAAATCCTGATCCAGGAAGCACAGAGAGCCCCTAACTTAATCAACCCAAAGAGGTCCATACTAAGACACATAGTAATGGCAGAGTCATGATAAAGAGAGAATTTTAAAACCAGCAAGAAAAAGAAAACAAACTGACAAAGGAAACCCCATAAGGCAGTCAGAAGCCTTTATAGTGGAAACATTGTGGGGCAGAAGGGAGTGGAATAATATTCAAAGTGCTGAAAGAACAACAACAACAATAACACTGAAGCCAAGAACACTACATGCTTATTCATTCAGAATAAGAGAGTTAAAGTTTACCAGACAAACAAAAGTTAAAAGAATTCATGATGACTAAACTAGCCCTAAAAGAAATGTTAAAGGAGATTCCTGAATGGAACAGAAAGACCATGAGGAAGAACAAGGAAAACAGGAAGCACAAAACAGTAAAACAAATTCTATAAATCTGATCTACAAAAATCAGTCAAGAGATTCACAAAATAAAAGGGTAAATTATGACACCAAATACATAAACAGGGTTGGTGTGGGGTAAAAATTTAGTGCATTTAGAATAAGCTAAATCATAAGTGACCATCAATTTAATTAGACAGCTATATGTATGACATGTTGAATATAAACCTAGTGGTGAACATAAATCAAAAACTGGTAATAGAAATGCAAAAAATAAAGAAAAAGGAATCTAAGTATAACACTGAAGAAAGTCAGAAAATAATGAGAGAAGAAAACAAGAAAGGAACAAACAGAGAAGAACTACAAACACAGCCATAAAATAAGTAACAAAATGATAATGCATATGTACCTATCAATAATTACTTTGAATGTAAATGGACTAAATGCTCTAATCAAAAGACATAATGTGATGGAATGGATAAAAAAAGCAAGACCTATCTATATACTGTCTACAAGAGACTCATTTCAGACCTAAACACACATGCAGATTGAAAGTGATGGAATAGAAAAGCACCTATCATGCAAATGGAAATGAAAGGAAACCAGGGTAGCAATACTTATATCAGAAAAAATAGACTCTAAGACAAAGACTGTAACAAGAGACAAAGAAGGATACTATGTAAGCATAAAGGGAATTATCCACTAAGGATTTATCATTTGAAACATTTGTGGACCCAATGTGGAAGCACCCTAATGCATAACAAAGCAAATAACAAACATAAATGAAGTAGTCAGTAGTAACACAATAAAGTAGGGAACTTTAACATCCTACTTACACCTTTGGATGATCATTCAAACAGAAAATCAACAAGGAAACAGTTCCTTTGAATGACACATTGGGCCAGATAGATCTAACAGATATAGTCAGAATATTCCATTCAAAAACCGTGAAACCCACATTCTTTTCAAGTGTACATGGAATATTCTCCAGAATAGATCACATAGTAGGGCCCTAAACAAGTCTCAACAAATTAACAAAGATTGAAGTCATACCTTGCATCTCTTCTGACCACAATGCCGTGAAACTAGTAGTCAACCACAAGACAAACTCTGGAAAGAACATAAAAACATAGGGGTTAAATAACATGCTAGAAACATTAAATGTGTCAACCAAGAAATCAAAGAAGAAATTTAAAAAAATACATGGAGACAAATAAAAATGAAAACAAAATGGTCCAAAATCTTTAGTATTTTAGGAAAGCTGTTCTATGAGGAGAAGTTTATAGAAATACAGGCCTACCTCAAGAAGTAAGAAAAAAAATCTAAAAACAAACAAAAACAAAAAGCACAAAACAAATAACCAACATAGCCTTATGGATAAGGGAGCTAGAAAAAGAACAAACAGAATTCCAAAACAATAGAAAGAACTAAATAATAAAAATTAGAGAAGAAATAAACAAAACAGAAAACTAAACAAACAACCCCCCAAAACAAGCAATCAAACAAAAAAAAAAAAAACAAAAAACAATCAATGATACCAGGAACTGGTTCTTCAAAAAGATCAACTGAATTTATCAGTTTTTAGCTACACTCATCCAAAAAAAAAAAAAAAAAAAAAAAAAAAAAAAAAAAAAAAAAAATAGAGGGCTCAAATAAACAAAATCAGAAATGAAAGGAAAAATATCAACTGATGCCAGAGAAATACAAAAGATTATAAAAGAATATTAATTATATGCCAACAAATAGAACAACCTTGAAGAAATAGATGAATTCCTAGAAACATGAACCTTCCAAAAACTGAGATAGGTAGAAATAGAAAATTTGAATAGACCTATTGCTGGTAATCAACAATTTCTCAGCAAAAATTGAGGACTAGATAGTTTCACAGGTGAATTCTACCAAACATTTGAAGAAAGGTTAATACCTACTCTTCTCAAAGTAGTCAAAAAAATAGAAGAGAAAGCAAAGCTTCCAAATACCTAGAGACCAGGCTTACACACATACCAAAACCAGATAAAGACACCACTGAAAAAGAGAACTATATGCCAATATCTATGATAAATATGGATGCAAAAATCTTGAACAAAATATTAGAAAATTTAATCCAACAATACACTAAAAAAATAATTTAGCAGAATCAACTAGGATTTATTCCTGGGATGTAAGGATGGTCCAATATTCACAAATTATTGTGATATATCACATCAACAGAAGAAAGGATAAAGATCATATGATTTCAATAGACACAAAAAAGACATTTGATGAAGTACAACATCCACTCATGATTAAAACCCTCAACAATGTAGGTTTAGGGTCCACATTCCTCAACATAATATGTCTTGTATGAAAAACCCACAGCTAACATTGTATTCAATAGGGAAAATGAGAGCTTTACTCCTATAAGATCGGGAATAAGAGAAAAATGTGTACTCTCACCACTTTTATTCAGAAATCCTAGCCATAGCAATCAGAAAAGAAAAAAAGGCATCCAAATTGGTAAGGAAGAAGCAAAACATTCACTATTTGCAGATGACATGATACTATGTATAGAAAACCCTAAAGACTCCACCAAAAAATCTACTAGAACTGATTAATGAATTCAGCAATGCCACATCATATAAGATCAATATATAGAAATCTGTTGTATTTTTTATAAACTGAAAATGAAGTAGCAGAAAAATAATTTAAGAAAACAATTCTATTTGCAATTGCACCAACAGTAAGATACCTGGGAACAAACTTTACCAAAGAGGTGAAAGACCTATGCTCTGAAAACCATAAAACGCTGATGAAAGAAATTAAAGATGACACAAACAGAAAGATATCCCTCCTTATGGATTGGGAGAACAAATATTGCTTGAGTGTCCACACTACCAAGAGCAATCTACATGTTTAATGAATATTTAATGAAATCCCTATCAAAATACCAACAGCACTTTTCATAGAAGTAGAACAAATAATTCTAAAATTTGTAAGGAACCACAAAAGACCCAGAATAGCTAAAGTGATCTTTAAAAAGAAGCACAAAATGAGATCCCAGATTTCAAGATATACTACAAAATGTAGTAATCAAAACAGTATGGTATTGGCATACAAATAGACATAAAGTTCAATAGAACAGAATAGAATCCAGAAATAAATCTATACTTTTACGGTCAATTAAAGTTTTGACAAAGGAGACAAGAATATCCAGTGGGAAAAAGTCTCTTCAACAAATGATGTTGAGAAAACTGGACAGCTACCAGCAAAAGAATGAAATTGGACCACTTTGATACACCATACACAAAAATAAACTCAAAATGGATTAAAGGCTTACATGTGAGGCCTGATACCATAAAATTCCTAGAAGAGAACACAGGCAATAATTTTTCTAATATCAGCTACAGCAACATTTTGCTAAGAATGTCTGCTGAGGCAGGGGAAACAAAAGCAAAGGAAAAAAAGATAAAAATAAAAAGTTCTGTGCAGGAAAGATAACTATCAATAAAACTAAAAGACAGCCTACCAAGTAGGTGGAGATATTTGCAAATGGTCTGTGTGGTAAGGGGTTAGTATCCAAAATTTATAAAGAATTTATACAACTCAACACTCAAAGAAATAATCCAATTAAAAAATGGGTAGTTGACATGAACAGACATTTCTCCAAAGATGATATATAGATGGCCAACAGACACATGAAAAGATGTTTAACTACACTCATCATCAGGGACATGCAAACAAAACTACAGTGAGATATCATCTTAAACCAATTGAAATTGCTAAAACCATACACACAATGAACAATAATTGTTGGTGAGGACGTGGAGAAATAGAGTCTTGTGTACCGTTGATGGATATGCAAACTGGTGCAGCCACTGTGGGAAAGAGTAGGGATGTTCCTCAAAAAATTAAGAATAGAATTGCCATATGATTCAGTAATGCCACTACTGGATATTAATCCAAAGAATAAAAAAAAACACAACACTAATTTGAAAAGATTCGTGCACTGCTATACTTATTACAGCATTATTTACAGTAGCCAAATTATGGAAGCAGCCCAAGTGTCCACTGGTAGATGAACCAATAAAAAAATGTGTTATATATATTTACAATGGAATATTAGTTATCCATTACAAAGAATGCAATCTTGCCATTTGAAACAATATGGAAGTATGGAGAAAGTATAATACTAAGAGAAATGTCAGTCTGAGAAACACAAATACCATATGATTTTATTCATATATGGTATTTAAGAAACAAAACAAATGAACAAAGAAAATAAAAGACAAACCAAGAAACTCTCTTAACTCTAGAGAACAAACTGATAATTACCATAGTGGAGGTGGGTGGGGGGAATGGGTGAACTAGACAAAGGGGATTGAGTAAAATTACAATTATGAACGCTGAGAAATGTACAGAATTGTTGAATCACTGAATTGTACACCCCAAAGTAATATAACACTCTATGTTAATTATACTGGAATTAAAAAATTTACCTATTTTCATTTTACAGATGTTAAAACTGAGACCCAAGAAGTTAAGTACCATGTGTAAAGTCACAAATCCAGACTATCAATGAGGCAATATGACTCCAGAATCTATACTCTAACTTTGGTGGTATTGCCTCTCAAAGAGGAAAGAAACAGCATGAAGTAAGTGAATCTGATAACAAACAAATTGCAATCATGGTGTAGATGAAGAATTTTTAGGCTATAATGACGGAGAGTGGCTTACATGAAATTAAGCATGATGAATAATTAAAACATTAATTTGCCTTCTGTGTATTGATATCATTGTAAGGTGTCTTTGAATATGTCTCTGAATACGTGAGGTTTTTGTCTTTCTTATCAACAGAGTTTTGGGCATTGGTGACTCCACATTTAAACTATTCAGGAAGCTTGAGTGGCATCTTAAATATAATCATGTGGTAAATGATTTTCTTGGAATCCACTCATAGAATCAATTTAGAACTGTGCACACTATAATTTTGAAGTGTTTTCATTCCTGGAAAATGATAATTTTATTTTCGATATTTATGTATGAAATACTTTATGATTGTATGATTCCATTAGTAAATGTACTGCTTCCATCTTGGCAACACTTATCATAAAGATGCCTATCTTTTTGGCATTTTTTATTACACTGTATTTGTTATGAATATTGCTATTGATTTTATTAATGCAGTAGATTCTATTTTTAAATAATTTTTGAAACACCCAGAAATTTCAAATTAAAAATATAAGTGAATAAAATGTACAACCCTTTTAAGTGCTTCATTTACTAGAGCAATATACATTTACTTTTTATGGGGGAGATAGTAATGCATTTGATGCTTTTTACATAATTATAATACAGAAAATTAGTTCAGGCAAATGTAGAGGTGTAACTTTTATTATTCTTACATCTTGTTTTCCAAGGCTTTCAGAAGTTGCCCTGCCTAAAGCAAATTATTGGTCTCTTGTTGATTTTTGGAATCTAGCTCTGCATCTGAAAGGCTGACTCTCTTTGTGATTAAGAGGATTCCTTCTCTTCTGCTCCATATTAAAGCTTAGCTCTTTTCTCCCAACCCCAACCAATTAGTTTTCATATAAGAAAATTCCACATATTTCACATAATACAAGAAGCTAGTGTTTTAATGAATTATCTGCTCCTTTGCCTTGTATCTCTCTATTTTAACACATTCTCTTGGAAATAAGAATACTTTTAACTATAAGTACAAATATATAAATGAGCTATAATAACTAACATCTGAGTGGCATAGAAGCTTTGGCTATAGATGTTTCTATAGTATCCCTTTTTTGTATCAGTATTCCTAATTCTATGATTATCACTATCCTTTAATGAAAATATCATATAATCAAGAGCTTTGAGGACCTTATCAAGCAGGGTTGGAACAAGATTAAAGCAGTGAGGTACTTCCTTGGGCACAAAATTTAAAGGGACACCAAAATACTCAGTAATGAAGATACAAAAATATTCAATGCAATATTTTTAAAAGTCAATATTAATATATTAATATAATATAAGAATATAAGAACATCAAACTTTTAAATAAAGACTGGATGAATATTACTGAATTTTTCTTCTGCTTCAGGCTCCACGTGGCACTGGTGTCAAACACTCACTACATGAACTTAATATTCCTAAAATGTAAATATTTAATATTAAGTATTCATTATCAATTAAAAACCCAAACAGAACACTAAAAATGACTTAACCTTTCTTCTTGAGCTACTGTATAATTAAAAAAAAAAAAACCCAAAATATCAAAACAGTTGATTGAGCATAGGCATTTACCTTATAGGGCTATTAGGGACATTGAAATGGAGAAGATGAATTATAATGGAAGAGTCTAAGAGGGTTTCAGAGGATAGTGCCTTTCTAAAAGGAGAAGGATGATGAAAATGTCTCACAAGTGTTGAAATAGGGTGGAGGAAGCAGGTATGCAGGAGCTCCGGGGAATCCCCAAAACTAGAAATTCGTTTTAGAGTAGCCTGGAGTGAGAACAAGGGCCCAAACCAGATTCTCTGGGACAACTTTGGCTCCTTCCCAACTCCACCATTCTGATCCCAAACAAGTGCATAGCAAAAGAACATCAGACATTTATTCTAAGACCTAAAAACTCAGGGCACTCCCCCCAAGAAAGTGATTCTAGTTTACATGATTATGCTTCTAAATTCTGGCCAGCTGAGGGGAGCTCAAAACCTCATGGCTCTTGCTCAGTAAAGGGAAGCTATTCTTCAACCAACTCTGCATAGACAGACGTTCCAATATTTAGGTGTCTCCAGTCTGGAACAGGGTGCCTAGGTTTCAGTGGGGTTTATGAAAGTAGAATGTTTCTTACTGATAAGTGCTCAATTAAATTAGTTATTGATATTGTTATTGTTATGAATTCCCACTGAGGGAAGATGTCTAAAGGGAAATAGCCCTAACTGTACAACTATATAGAAAGCACACTGCCTTTCTACAACAGGATTCAGCAAACTTTTTTGTACAAGATCAGATAGTAATAAGTGTTACTAGCTTTGTATGCCATTACTCAACTCTGTCTATGACATAAGAGTAGCCATAGTTAAAAATGCACTGGGTGTGGTGAAAAATAATGAATACTGTTATGCTGAAAAAAAAAAATAAAAAAAAAAAATAAAAAAAAAATAAAAAAAAAAAAAATAAAAAATATTTAAAAAATAAATGGAAATGGTTCTGTTTGAGTATATTTTTATTACAAAATACAACAGGCCAGATTTGGCCATTGGATCATATTTTGATGAATTCCCTTGCCGAAAGAAGTGAATGGCTTTTATATATAAGAGTAAAACAAAGGACCACTAGACACATAGGATGTAGAAGACATTGTGAAAAATTTCCCAGGCATTCCTCTTTCAGTGAAGAACTTATGGTCTCAGATTCTGGGAGCATCATGGGCAGATGGACTTTAGCTGCCAATCTCTTCAGCTGTGGAGGGCCTCAGCCTAAATTACAACCCTTTCTGGGGAGACCTACATCCAAGAATGGATTGATGTGATGGTATATATCTGACCATCTAGGTTCATCTGAGTATATTCTAAGGAATCATTCTAGATTGAGAATTGTCTGTGAGGTCAGTGGAGGCTGACTTTGAGTCTGCACTGCAAATCAGCTTCTTTGACTGCTCAGTTCTGCTTTCTTCCCCTTTCTTTTTCGGGTTTTGATCTCAAAGGGCACTCCTTAATAAATACTTTGTGTGCTAAACTCTGTCTTATAATCTGCTTTCCCCAAAACCCAACCAATAATTGGAGGAAAACAAGAATTCTGAAAAAGACCCACATGAATCCACAGAAAATTTGAACATGCAAGAAAAAGAGAATTGAGAGAAGAGATGGGTAAGAAAAATAAATTAAATAATAAAGCAATGTGCTCATATTTTAGATGATATTACAGCCATGAAATTACAAGAGATCTGTTAAAAAGAAAACCACAGGCCCAAAATGGGTTAGATTAAGCCTCTAGTCAGTAAACTAAGACTCAATACCTAACCTAATTGCAGTTTCAACTGCTCAGGAATGTAACCTTTATCAGCATGGAATTTCCTGGTCAATTCTAGGAAATTTATGGATTCACGTTTTCTCTTCCCCTTAGGAGGAAGACCTTATCTAAACAATGCATTCCTTGCTAATTAATTTGTTTCTTCCTAATTGTTTTTTTTAAATGCTCCCTCTTTGTCTTTAAAAACCTTTTTTGGTTTAGCTCAGTGGTGCTCCTCTCTAATTTGTGGGATGCTGCCTGACTCCTGAATCATTTAAAAAAGCCAATTAGATTTTCAAATATGTTCAGTTTCATTTTGTTTTTTAACAGATCTAAAAGTAAATGAACTTCATAGAATAAAGAACATAAAAAATAGAATATAATAAAATATCTGAGGATACAGGAAAAGTCAGAGAGGACCTATGTAACAAGACAACATTTTTTTCAAGAGGAGTTTTGAAAAACAAAAGAGAAAATGGAGGACACTAAGATATTAAAGAAATACTATCATGTATGTAAACCAAACCAGCAAACTAAACAGTAGGTAATATTTAATTTTCAGTAACAACTTAAATTTCCTTTTAAGCTTCACTTTGTGGAAAACCTTAATTTGCTATAAAATGGAAAAATTCTTGTGGTTTCAATTAGTATTTCCTGATTTCTAATGAGATTGAGCCCTTTATCATTGGCCACTTAGAAATCTCTTCTAAATTGTCAAGTACCTGTCTTCTATTTATTGATATTTATATCTTGGATATAAATTCTTTGTTGGTTAAGTGTATTGCAAATAACTTATGTCCCTCTGTGGTTTACCCTATCATTTTTAGTAATTTATTTTGATGAAGGATCCAATTTAAAAACCTTTTTCTTCATAGTTAGTGCTTTTTTTTCATATTATACTCAAGAAATTTACCTTCTCCAAGTCTTGAAAATATTCTTACATTCTTTTCTAGAAGATTTTTGTTTTGCTTTTTATATCATCTAGAATTGATACTGTGTACGGTATAAATTAGAGATTATATGTGTATGTAAATATGTGTATGTAAAGCCATTTATTTATTTATAAGTCTGTTTATTCTCCCTTTGTGCTCTAGTACCAGTTTTGTCATAAATCAAGTGTTCAAACACATGTGAGTCTCTTTCTGGACGTCGTATTATATGTAATTGAAATATTTACATGTCATTGTGTCTATACCATACTACTATGCTCTCTGAACTTCTTTCTTTTTTTTTCAAGATTATCCTGGTTATTTTTAATCTTTGGAATAGGTTTGAAATATGCACACATACACACACATATACAAAACTATAGGAATTTTGATTGATATTCCTTTAAATAATAGGTCAATTTGGAAAGATTTGGTATCTACAATTCTGAGACTTTGGTTTATAACTATGGCATATCCCTCCATTTATTTAATTTCTCTCAGTAATAATTTACATCTTTTTTTTTTTTTTTTTGCAAGGGTACTGCATATCTTTTGTATATTTAATTCTAGGAATTTTATGTTACTTGATACTATTACAAGTGATACCTTTTTAAAAAATTCATTTTCCAATTTTAATTGTTAATATACTGAACTACATCTTATTTTTCATATTAAACATATACAAAATGACCTCGTTAAATCCACCATTGTATTAAGATTCTGTATATTCTTCTGTATGTCTGTGTACAAAATTATTACTTCCATGACTAATTTTAGTTTTTGTTTTCTTCCTTTATAGTCCTTGCACCTTTCTCTACCTTGTTTTTCTCTGCACAAAGTGCTCTTCAGAACAATGTTGAATAGAAGTGGTGGTAAAGATTACCTTTATCTCATTCTCATTTCAGGGGAAATTTGTTCAGTATTTTACTATTTCACCATCTATCATGATTTTAACTGATTTCTGGGGTTTTTTTGTTTGTTTGTTTGTTTGGTTGGTTGGATGATTGGTTTGGATTTGTTTGTTTTGTCTTTAAGTATATCAGATTAAGGATGATTCCTTATTTCCTAATCTATTATCAAATTGCTTCCCTGCATCTGCTGAGATCATATTTTTCTCTATTATTCTTTTACTATGTTGAATCACATTGAGTTTTAAATAATAGGTGCCCTTGAATATTTAAATGAAATGTTATTTGTTTATCATATATTATCTTTTGTATATACTGGTGATTTCATTTCCTTTTCCTTTTTTTTTTTTTTAAAAGATTTTTATTTATTTGACAGATCAGAAATAGTCAGAGAGGCAGGCAGAGAGAAAGAGAGGAGGAAGCAGGCTCCTCACGGAGCAGAGAGCCTGATGCGGGGCTCGATCCCAGGACCCTGAGACCATGACCTGAGCAGAAGGCAGAGACTTTAACCCACTGACCAACCCAGGCGCCCCTCCTTTTCCTTTTTAATTTAGGATTTTCATACTATATACAAGACAGGAGTATGGTATTTTAACTCACCTCATTTCCTGTTAGGATTCTATAATGTTTAGGTTATTCTTTGATTTCTATCCTGAATAGAATCCAATAGAATCCAAATGTTCTATCAATATTTGTTTTCCTAATATTTGGTCCATTTTTATCCCTTTGCATGCCTAGTGACTTTTGTTTGATGCCAGACATTGTAAAAATTTTTAGAAAAAAATTTTAAGTACCAGATTATATAATATTTTTCCAGGAAAGAAATGCATTTTACTTTATAGCAGCAGTTACAGTAATGCCAGAATGCTTTAATCCCATCATGTGCTGAGCTTTAATTGAAGTTTAGTTTTCTGAGAACTGGTCTCATTGTCTTATTCTTACTTTGGTCATATAGCCCTTTTAAGCCTAGTTTGTTTACCAGAAACTCTCCTTATCATTGGGCTTTGACCTTTGATTTCTGTCCTATTGCTCCAATAAGATTGCTGAAAGCCTGACAGTGGTTTGCTCTTTCCTTGCAGCCACAATTTCAGGATCATAGATTCCTTGCAGAGAAAAGGTAGTGCCAAATATATGCTTACTTCTGTGAATTTCACATCTCTCTGGGGTCTTGGCGCATCAAGTCTGCACAGACTTGGTAGCTTCCTTACACCTTCAAATTAATATTTTAAATTTCTTCGAGTTTCTTTAGTTGTTGTTGTTGTTGTTGTTTTCTATGTGTGGCTTGTTTTGAAACAAGTAGTCCTCCATTTTTCAAAATAAAAATTCAGTTGTTATATTCATTGTAATAAAATTAATAAATGGTTTCCTTAGTACTTTGGTACTAATTTCAGTTTATTTAAAGGTAAGAATAATAGTTTCATTTATTTTTGGTAAGTCTTAAACATTTACTTTCCATATTGAAGTGTCAACCTATTTATAATTAATTTTTGTGATCACTGTTAAATAGAGATCCAAGTGTGTTTTTCTCCTAAATAAAAACTGATAGTCTCAGTACCACACTATGCTAGTCCATCCCTTCAACACTAATCCAAAATATTATCTCTGTTCTGTATCAAATTAGCATACAAATAACTGTTATCACAAATTGCTTTATATTCTCTTGCTATATTTTTCTATCTTTGGGTCTGTACAACATCCTCTTAATTATATAATTTAAGATGAGATATTTGCAGATGCTTGTATCATTATGGGAATCATTCTAAGAAATGAAAATTTAACGATTCAGGAGAGCTGTAGAGTACTTCAAGAGCAATGCTTTTGAATAGAGGTAGCCCCCTTTTGATAAAATGATAGGCTGGATATGTGGGTACAGGTACAGGTTGCTTGGCAGATTTGGTGGTAAATATATGCTAGGTTGTATTTTCTTAGTAAAATTAAAAGAAAGATCACCAGATGTTAAAGATCAAAGAAGTATAAATATTTGAGAAGACAGAACAAGATATAAGTGTGGGTAGTGGGAGATGGTGGGCTTAGGGCAATGCAATAGGCCTTTTGATTTCTCAAAGCTCATTTAAAATTAGCCATCATGACTTCAGAGGGTGACCGGTCAGCATAGTTGTGAGTTTTCTCTAGCCACAGTCAGATTCTTGGTTGTAGCATAGTGTATAGATGGAGGGTTGGATTTAACCAAGGATGTGGTGGTAGAGATGATATAAAGGAGAGAAAGCCAGGAGTTGGAAACAGAAAGAAAGAGTGACCTGAGAGGGCAGTTTTTGGTTTATAGATGTTACAAAATAGTCTGATTGTAAAGACAGATAAATATAAGAATATGATAAACACGTGCTAAACTTATACCCATAGACTCACAGCATATGCACAAAATAATAATAAATTCCAAGAAAAATCAAATCCAACATAAAGCCAAAAGCAAACGTTCTAGTTAAGAAGACCATGTTCTACATATGGAGTAAATTCAGGTTTGTTTCATCATTATAAACAATAAATGGAATGCTACAGATAGGAATTGCAATGATCTTTATGCTAAGAGTATATCCCTTATAATAGTCCAGTGTTATGATAGAATACTAAAACAACATTTGGCTTTGCAATAAATAATACCTATATGGTTTTACTCATTTACATTGTTCATGAGTTTTCAACTTTAAGAACCAAGGGGAAACATAGAAGACTTCATTGTGATTTCTTATTTAAATACACACACACTACCTTTTTATAAAAGTGATCACTGAATAAGATTCAAGGCAGAATGGAAGATGAAAGGGCTGACTCAAGATATAGAATGCAGAACCTTCATCAATAATTAAAAACATATTATTTAGTGTTAAAAAAGTAACCATAGTGTAAGTGGATATTGTCTAGCAATGTTCTGGATCTGTCCTGTCCTGAATTGCTAGAGCTAACTATTAAATTTTCAGGAATTTTTTCAACTCAGTTCTCCAGTAGCTTAAAATTAGCCACAGAAGTTAGCAAATGCTACAAATTGGGGTCTGTCTTCACTTCAGTAATACATTGTTAAAATGTTACATCAATGTTATAACCATGGAACAATTGTAAAGTGGAGGGAAGTCGCTTAGATTTAAGTAAATTAAATCTCCCACTTTGAATTCTCATGAGGAAGTAATTTGACATTTTGAAATTGATAAATCAAGAAGTACAACCTAAACTGTTAGAAAACAGGAAAAGAAGTAAAAACAGAAATGTTTAAAAGTCAGTGATTAAGGATTTACAACTAGGATTAGGAAGATTGAAGTGAGAGATTAATATTTTTTTAGGACATTTTCTTTTCTAGAGCCTGTTCCTGGAAGTGCTGCTATTTGTAGCAGGTATTAAGGCTTCAAAGTTACTTTGCGGAGTTGGACCACTGGCTGAGCAGACCCTCAGGGCTGGTGGTCCCAATGAGGTGCGCTCCATGGCATCTGGAGGTGGTGTTCCTACCAATGATGAGCAGGTAATTGGGTTGGAGAGGGAGGTCATGATGGTTGCATGGAAAGGACTGGACCCATACAATATGCTAGCCCCAAAGCAGTTTCAGGCACCAAGGAGGACCCTAAATTAGCAGAGTAGACTGCATCTGTGAAAAGGATAATAGTGCTGACATCTGGTTCTGACTGCACAAAAATGAGACCCAGCCATGTTTTAGCTGTGAAATCTATTACAAGCTCATGCCCCACCAGTTGACCCACTATGTCTTTACACTAACTTACTCAAAATATGTTGTAAAGTTTCTTCTTTTCAATAAAGACTAGCCATTGCATTGGCTTCTTCTCAAAACAAAACAAAACAAAACAAAAACCAAAACCCAAAAACAAAAGGCATTTTCTGTTCACTTATTAACACCAATTTCTTTAACATTTTAAATATATTTATTGTGTGATAAAATTATAGATATATCAATTAAATATAAAGCCATTTCCTAGATCTATAAAGCATTCCATGCATCTGATGTTGCTTTCTCATTATTACTGCCAGTTATGATTTAGACATCAAAATTGAGAAATGCATATAAATATGATATACAATAGCAAATGATGTCTACCTTTACAGTTACCTAAATCATTTCAATGGGTTAAGTGCCTTTAGTCCACTCTATAGCCACTTACCAGGCACAAGAATGATCCTGACATTCTCTGGGGAATTCTAATCTTCTCTTCTCCCTTTGAAAGTTCCCATTTGTCTTCCTATATGCAGAAGGTAAGCTGTTGTTTAAGTACTGTTGTCTTGAGGCCAGCAGAACAAAACAAAAGCAATGAAGAAATCACAACCTTTTTACAGATATGTTTCTGTAGGGGGGAAAACAGATCTTGAAGTTCTAGCTAAAATTTAGTGTAGAGTTGTATGAAAACTTCACTGATCTCCCTGGTGTTCAATCTGGATAATTATTTCATTGCTTCCTTCACAAATTACCTGTCCTCTTCCCTTTGTTTTTATTTTTATTAATATGAGATTGTGGAACCTGTTTCTTACAAGGTTCTTTCCCGGAAGAAATGCATTTACATGTTTTTCTCATTTTCAGGTTAATTCTTATGCAAGTTTCAGTGCGAACTAGAGGACACAGCAGAGTTTTAGAGAGAGACTCTTGCTGGGGAAACAAAATATTTGGTTCAGATATGAGTTTTGATATGTCAAAATCGTATGAAAAGGAAAAACATTTTTTGTGCCTTTTACAGTTATAAAAATTGTAATGTGCAATTTTGCTTATATGTGACTTGGAAGAAATGTTAGTACTTGAAAAAGGAATTATCATAGGGAATTTTTAAAAGATTTATTGTTTATTTTAGAGAAAGAGAGAGCTCAGAGAGAGAGGGAGAGAGAATCCTCAAGCAGATTCCCTTCTGACCAGGGAGCCCAACATGGAGCCTGATCCCAAGATTCTGAGATTATGGCCTGAGTGAAGTCAAGAGTTGGTTGCTTAACCTACTGAGCTTCCCAGGCCTCTATTGGAAATATATATATATATATATATATATATATATATATATATATATATTTATAGGGAATATTTTTTAAGTAGACTTAAAAGCTTATCTCTTGGGGGAAGAAAACCTTTATATTTAAAACAACTTAAAAATTTGAAAATTACCTATTTCAATAAATTTCCCTAAAAAGAAATATCAGTGTCATAACTGACTTTTCAAATCTGTGTCCTAAAAAAATAATTTTGAATCTGTGTTCACAGTAAACAGAAACCTGTCACATTCAGTAGAAAAAATTGGGTTTTATATCTGGTTGTCAAAACAGATAAGTGGCAACTGTGAGGCAAGACTGAATTTTATCTTTCTTTGGTGTACAATAACACAGCCAAAATATATAGGCTAGGACTAGGATGGAGGTATTATCTATCAGTTCTTAGAGTTTAAAATATGATTGTATAACTGAAACAGAATATTAAAGATAGAGGTTTCTTAATCATAATTTAATCACTTTCCTCCAATTTAGATGTAATAAAATTGACATAAACACAAAATTGCAGTGTGTGATTTATTCTGTATTGTTGTACTACAGAAACGGAGGCAAAAAGCATTTAACTTAGAGTGAGGTCATTTGAGGAAAAAAATCTCAAATGTGTTGGTTGTGGTAGTCACCCAGGTGAATAATAAAGGAAATACATTCCAGGTAGAAAAAAAATACATGAATAGTTATTGAGGGTGTACAGTCTATATCATTTATGTAACTGGTAACAGAAATTCAAAAGACAACTGGTTTTGACAATAAAGTCATATTTTATGTCACTGAACAAAATGTTACAAAATTTGGTGGTCTCCAGTGTGATAGGAATTAGTCTCTGGCTCTATAACTTTCTAAGCTTTGTGTGTTGGTTTCTTTCCTCAACTGACAACATCTGGCTGCCCACAGCAGCTGGAAAATATGCTTCTGTGTTGAAATCTAGTTTAAACAAAACAAAACAAAACAAAACAAAACAAAACTTCTCATACAATATTGGAATGTAAGTCCATCAGATTAATTGGGCCATGTGTTCAAACCTGGATTTGCCAGGGGAGTGTTATGAGTTCATTGTATTTTACCTTTAGCAAGGAGATTGACCTATACAAATAAGTGTCACCTTGAATCAAGGGATGGGATTATCTCCCCATGAATCGGAGAAATTTAGTGGAAAAGGATGTATGCCTTGGTACTGCAGATACCACAGGAAGTTTCTACAGCTACTCAGTACACTTCTCACCCCCTCTTCGGTTTTATTTTGTTCTTATATCACTATTTATAAGAACTTATATATTATTTTTCTATTTGTTTTTTGTCTTTCCACAATGAAATGTGGACTCTGTAAAAGCACAGATGTTTTTATCAGTTTTCTAATTGATAAATCTCTAGTTGATAGTCAATAAATATGGTGAATAAATGAAAGAATAAATATGAGAACAGGAATCTAGGGCTGCTTTCATAAAATGCATGACTGGATTTTGTGACCTCTAAAGAGTCAGGAGCTGGGCTGAAGATCATATAATCAAGGTTGGACATGTCAAGGGTTACCAACTATCCCAAGAAACTAAGCTAAAAAGTTTCCCAGGATGCAGACATTTTGGTGATAAAATTGGTACAGGATCTGGAAAACTGGGATGATTGGTCTCTCTACTACTGAGCTGCATGAGAGAAACATGTTCAGAGAGTCAACAGGCTACTGGGTTATACAGTTCAAAAGATCTAGCCTGTAAATATGTATTGTTGAGTTATGAACTTTTAAGTATTATGTGATTTTAAGAAAGCAGATGAGTTTTCCTGAGATTGTGCAGATGTGGAAGAGAAAATTCTGTTTCTGCCTAGTGCCCAGAGTATAGGCTTAAAGGTTTACTGTGCATTTTGCTTTGCAGATGAAAGCAAAGCTCTAGAAGAATGGTCTAAAGATTACATAGGTCTGTCTTAGCTCTTGTTTTAAGTCCAAGAATTCAATACGGTGTTAGAAGCTTCTACTCTCTCAAGATCAGCTAGCTAAGAAGGATTCTAGGCAGAAGTCTTTGTATGAAAGGGAATAAAATATGATGGAAGGGATATCTTAGGACACAAGAGAAGTAGTTAAAAAGCAGATTTGGTTTCTTGGAAGGGTTAGCAGACTTTTTAACATGAAGAAACTCTAAGTTGCCCTCAGCTCAAAATTCAGAATAAGCCACATGAAAAGCAAATTTTCTTTGTTCTGCTGGCAGCAGAGCTAGTTGCGGTTGATTCCCAGTTCTGCAAGTTGCATTGTAGGTTTGCAAATAATGTGAGCATTTAATACTAGAGTTTGAGATCTTGGAGTCTATGAAATACTGTCAATGACATTAAAAGGCCAATGGATATATGGATCTCAATTATATAATAAAACAGTCTGGAAATCTGCTGGAAGGCATTAGTGAGAATTGCTTTATTTTTGAAAATTTGTTCTTGTCTACCTTACAGCATTTCTGAAAATTATCTAATAAGTCTTGTATGTATTTTGTATAATCCTGTTTGATTTTGGACTCTATTTAAATCTATCAGATTTGGCCATTTTCAGATACATATCTTTTCTTCCAGTTTTAGCACTAGAAAGATTCTTTTTTCCTAGAATATATGAGATTTGGGAGAGCAACTTGAAATCCCCAGTGGAATTTCTTTCTGAACTACAGAAGAAATAGGGATTGAAGCCAAAGATGCTATGATTATTTGAAGTAGTTCACATCTATATCTTTCTTCAGAGAAAATTTTTTTTGTAACTTGTATTGTCCAAGTTGGCAGTTACTAGCTATAGGTGGCTATTGAACATAGCATCTGGGCTAATTCAATTTGAAATGGGCTCTACGTATAAAATACACACATTTTAATGACTTAGTATAAAACAAAGAATATAAAATACCTCATTAGTTGTATTTCATATTCATTTAATAAATTTTAAAAATTAGTATAATACATTAATTTAAATTTAATTGATATTTCAATACTAAATCATTTAATATTGCAAAATTCATTAAATTTGCTTAAATGTGGAAATGATATTTCCCATTTATTGTGTTATAACAGAATATTAAAATATATTTCACAAGATCTTCTTGCTTATTTAATGTATCTACTAGAAAATGTAAAAATGTATGATTTGTATTTGTGGCTCACATTTAATTTCTATTTGTCCATGTTCTACACTTTATTTCTTATTCTCTCCCAATTCAACTACAAACACAAAATGAGAGACTATGTATGTTAGTAGTATGATTAGAGTTATTAATAAGTTAGTAATCATGTTGTTTTCCCTCATCCATCTAAAGCTTTTATCTGACCCTAAATTTAAAATACTAAATACCACCAATATATCATGAAAGCACTTTTTGCATCTTTATATATATAAAATGAATATTAAATTAAGAACATTATGAAGTGGAATTGCTGTTTCATCTCTAAATAGAGAAAATGTTTGTGGAAAGTATAGAATAAATCTTAGGGCATTATATCCCTAATCTTTATACAGCATGCTCTTGAGATAAGAAAGCAATTTGAAGTATACATTACACATATTCTAAGTATTATTATTTTTATAGTTTTAATGTTTTAGCTGACTTATTTTATTTTATTTATTTTATTTTACCATGATATGTACTCTTTAATCCCCATCACCTATTTCACCCATTCCCCCCACAAACCCCTCCTCTAGTAACCCTCAGCTTGTTCTCTATATTTAAGAATCTGTTCCTTGGTTTGCCTCTCTCTTTTTTTTTTCTTTGCTCATTTGTTTTGCTTCTTAAATTCCACATGTGAGCAAGATCATACGGAATTTGTCTTTCCTGACTGCCTGACTGACTTACTTCACTCAGGAATATACTCTCTAGCTCTATCCTTGTTGCAAATGGCAAGATTTCATTCTGTTTTATGACTGAATAATATTCCATTGTACATATATACACCACTTCCTCTTTATTGATCCATCTATTAATGGATGCTTAAGTTGCTTCCATAGTTTGGCTATTAGAAATAATGCTGCTATAAACATAAGGGTGCATGTATCCTTTTGAATTAGTCTGTTTGTATTTGGGGGGGGGGGTAAATACCCAATAGTGCAACTCCTGGATCCTAGGGCAGTTCTGTTTTTAATTTCTGAGGCTCTCCCATATTTCCATACTTCCATCTTTCATCTACAATGACTGCACCAATTTGCTTTCCAACCAATAGTGCAAGAGGGTTCTTTTTACTCCACATCCTTACCAACACTTCCTACTTCTTATATTTTTTATTTTAGCCATTCTGATAGGTGTAAGGTGGTATCTCATTGTGGTTTTGATTTGCATTTCCCCTTTGATGAGTGATGATGGGCATCTTTTAATGTGTCTATTTGACTTGTATCTGTATATCTTCTTTGGAGAAATGTCTGTTCAGGGTTCCTGTTCATTTTTAATTGGATTGTTTGTATTTTGGGTGCTGACTTGTATAAGTTTTTTTTATATATTTTAAGTACTAACCCTTTATGAAAATGCCATTTGTAAATACCTTCTTCCATTCAGTAGGTTGCCTTCCAGTTTTGCTGATTATTTCCTTCAGAGTGCAGAAACTATTTATTTTGATGAAGTTCTGATACTTTATTTTTGCTTTTATTTCCCTTGCCTGAGGAGACTTATCTAGGAAAATGTTGCTATGGCCAATTATAGAGAGATTATCTCCTGGGATCTCTTCAAGGATTTTTATGGCTTCAGGTTTCACATTTAGATCTTTAGTCCATTTTCAGTTTATTTTTTGTGTATGGTGAAAGAAAGTTGTCCAGCTTCATTATTTTGCACATTGTTGTTCAGTTTTCTTAACATGCTTTGTTGAAGAGACTGTCTTTTCCCCATTGTATATTCATTCTTCCTTTGTCAAAGACTGACCATATAATTGTGGTTTTTCTCTCTGTTTTCTGTTACATTCCATTGACCTATGTCTATTTTTATGCCAGTACCATACTGTTTTATTACCACTTTGTAATAGAACTTGAAATCTGGAATTGTGATACCTTCAGTTTTGTTTTTCTCTTTCAAGACTGCTTTGGCTATTCAAGGTCTTTTGTGGTTCCATTCTAAGAAGGAAGTTTATAGCAACACAGGCCTACCTCCAGAAGCAAGAAAAATCTCAAATTAACAACCTAACCTACACTTAGAGGAGCTAGAAAAAAAGAATGAACAAAACCCAAACCTAGCAAAAAGAAGAAAATAATAGGGATTAAAGCAGAAATAAGATAGAAACTAAAACAATAGAACAGATTAATGAAACCAGGAGCTGATTCTTTGAAAAGATCAAAAAAATTAAAAAGCCTCTAACAAGACTCATTTTTAAAAGAGAGAACCCAAATTACTGCTGAAAGAGGAGAAATAATCACACCACCACAGAAATACAAATAATTTAACAAAATATTATAAATGCCACTATATGTCACCAAACTGGATAAATTAGAAGAAATGGAAAAATTCCTAGAAACATATAACCTACCAAAATTGAAGCTGGAAGAAATATAAAATTTGAACAGACCAATCACGGACAATGAAATGGAATCAGTAATCAAAAAAATTTCCAAGAACCAAAAGTCCAAAACCAGACAGCTTCACAGGCAAATTCTACTAAACATTAAGGAAGAATTGGTACCCATTCTTCTTAAACTATTTAAAAAAATACAAGAGAAAAGAAATCTTCCAAAATTTTATTTTATAAGACCACCATCACTCTGATAAAGACATTATAAAAAAGAGAACTACAAGCCAATATCTCTCATGAATACAGATGCAAAAATCCTCAGCAAAATATTCGCAGACTGAGGGGCACCTGGGTGACTCAGTGGGTTAAGCCTCTGCCTTCGATGGTTTCAGGGTCCTGGGATCGAGCCCCACATCGGGCTCTCTGCTCAGCAGGGAGCCTACTTCCCCCTCTCTCTCTGCCTGCTGCTCTGCCTAGTGCTCTGCTCTGCTCTCTCTCTGTCAAATAAATAAATAAAATTGTTAAAAAATAGTATTAGCAAACTGATTCCAAAAATACATTAAAATATTGCAGGGCACCTTGGTGGCTCAGGTTAAGCATCTACATTCAGCTCTGTCATGATCCCAGGTTCCTGGGATCAAGCCCCAAGTTGGGCTCCCTGCTCAGCAGGATGTCTACTTCTCCCTCTCCCTCTACCCCAACCCCCTGCTCATGCACTTTCTCTCTCTCTTTTTCATTCTCTCTCTCTCATATAAATAAAATCATTCACCGGAATCAAGTAGGATTTATTCCCAGCATGTAAGTGTAGTTTAATATTCACAAAACAATCAATGTGGTATGTCACATCAGTTAGAGAAAGGATAAAAGCTACAGATCATTTCAATAAGATGCAAAACAAACATTTGACAAGGTACAACATCCATTCATGATGAAAACTCTCTGCAAGGTAGGTCTAGAGGGAATGTATCTCAGCAAAATAAAGGCCATATATGAAAATCCTACAACTAACATCATATTCAGTGGGAAAAACTGACAGCTTTTCCACTGAGGTCAGGAACAAGACAAGGATGTCCCTTCTTACTGCTTTTATTCAATGTAGTGCTGGAAGTCCTGGCCATAGCAATTAGACAACATAAAGAAACAAAACCATACAAATTGGAAAGGAAAAAGCAAAACTCTCACTATGAGATGACATGATGCTATATATAGAAAAATTTAAACACTCCACCAAAAAACTACTAGAAATGATAAATGAATTCAGTAAAGTTGCAGAATACAAAATCAATGTACAGAAATCCATCCCATTTCTATATACTAATAATGAAATAGCAGAAAGTGAAATTAAGATAATGCTGAAATTCTGTTAAATGATATCATTACAGTGTTTAAGTTTAAATGTGGTATTTGCTGAGTATTATATTCTAAATTAGAAAATTTTGTACCTTGTCAAATGTTTGTTTTGCATCTTATCTTCAATTTTATAATGATGATAAGTATTTACATTATTCTTTCCATGAAAGGAATTATTTGAAATAATTATTAAATGCTTATGTGCTAAGTACTTTTCTAAGTTAAACACAAACCCATGGATTATTTACTATATATACTCTTTTTTACAGATCAGGCAACTGATACAGATAGAGGCTAACTATGTTGTATGAGATTTCCCAGCTAGTCAGAGAGTAGATTGGGAAAATGGTTATTCAAGTCTTTAGCCCACTTTAAAATCAGGTTGTTTGTTTTTCAATGTTAAGTTGTATAAGTTCTTTATATATTTTGAATATTAACCCCTTATTTGATGTATAATTTGTAAATCTTCTGCCATTCAGTAAGTTGTCTTTTCATTTTGTCAATGGTCTCTTTCACTGTGCAAAGAACTCTTTAGTTTCATGTAATCCCATTTATTTTAGCTTTTGTTGCCCTTGCCTAAGGAGACTCATCCAAAAGAAGTATTACAAAAATTGATGTCAAAGAGTTTACTGCCCATGTTTTCTCTTAAGGGTTTTAAAGCTTCACATCTTACATTCAGGTCTTAAATCCATTTTGAATTGATTTTTGTTGTAAGATAGTGGTCTAGCTTCATTCTTTTACATGTAGCTGCCCAGTTTTCTTTTTTATTTCTTTTTTTTTTTTTTTTTAATTTATTTGTCAGAGAGAGCGAGCGAGAGCGAGCACAGGCAGACAGAGTGGAAGGCAGAGTCAGAGGGAGAAGCAGGCTCCCTGCAGAGCAAGGAGCCCGATGTGGGACTCGATCCCAGGACGCTGGGATCATGACCTGAGCCGAAGGCAGCTGCTTAACCAACTGAGCCACCCAGGCATCCCTGCCCAGTTTTCTTAATACCACTTACTGAAAGGACAATTTTTCCTATTGTACATCCTTTTTATTTTTTTTATTTATTTGACAGACAAAGATCACAAGTAGGGAGAGAGGCAGGCAGAGAAAAAGGGGGTGGGGCAGGCTCCCAGTTGAGCAGAGAGCCTGATGCCAAGCTGGATCCCAGGACCACGGGATCATGACCTGAGTGGAAGGCAGAGGCTTAACCCACTGAGCCACCCAGGTGCCCCACCCATTGTACATTCTTATCTCCTGTCATTTGGCTATTTAGAAAAAGACAAAAAACAAAACAAAACAAAAACTGTTTCAAGTATGTGGAGGAAAACAATACTTGTGCGCTATTGGTGGGAATATAGATTAGTGAAGCCACTATGGAAAACACGATAGAGGTTCCTCAAAAATTAAAAATAGAACTATTATGGGGTCCAGCAATTCTAGGTTTGGGTATTTATCTGAATAAAGATAAAAATACTCCAATTCAAAAAGATTTGTACATTCTTATTGGTACAACATTATTTATAATAGGAAAGATATGGAAGCAACCCAAGTGCTCATTGATGAATAAAGATATTATTTATACACATACATGCAGGCGCACTTGCGCGTGTGCCCGCGCGTGCACACACACACACACACACACACACACACACACACAATGGAGTATTATTCAGCCATAAAAAAGGAAATTTTGATATTTGTAATAACATGAATGGACCTAGAGGTATAATGTTAACTGAAATAAGTCAGATAGAGGAAGATAAGTATGTCTAATTTTACTTTTATGTGGAATCTCAAAAAAAAAAAAAACCCAAATAAATAAATAGAACAAAACAGAAACAGACTCAGAAACATAGAAACTAAAATGGGGAGTGTTAGGTCCATTATTAAGTGAAATGGGACTGAGACAAAGTAAAAGTTATTTAAAGCTTTATTTTATGCCAAGTATTAGAAATCAGACTGATCGGCCAGGGGAAATGAGACTGAAACAAAGTTAAAGTTATGCAAAGCTCTATTCTATGCTAAGCATTGGAAGTTAGACTGACTGGCCAGGGCCGTCTCCTAAGAGAGCGACCACTCCCACCCTTACAGGCTCAAGAATTGACCGACTGACCAGTCAGGGCCATCTCTGAAGAGAGCGACCCCTCCCAGTCTTACAGGCTACCTTTTATTGGGTGAAACTGTAACCCATATCTTGGTATCTCAACCCACTGAGTTTGTGTGTCTCTTGTTGATTGGCTAGTTTCATCCGGTCTGGTGACGTGTTATTCAAGATTACTCCATACTAGGACATTTACAAACAGTACTTTCTGGGAAGGCTTAGTCAGTTAAGATATTCAGTGTGAATAATAAGACCGTCATCCTTCCCAAAATTGAGTCATTTAGGTTTGGGCAAGACCTTCTCACTGTTACAAACAGTACTTCGTACTGATTAGATGTCTCCATCTGGCCTGACTCGTCTTTGTATTCTGGGCTCTGTTATCAGGAACTAGCTGACTACATTTTACTGGTTTCCCGGACTTGTTTCTAAGGAAGTTTCTCTTGGGAGGAGGAGAGTCAATTTAAGTTTACTGCACAAACAACAAAGTGGCTGTTTGCCCAAGATGGAGTCGCTCTGACTAAATAGGTCCTTACAGGGAGGATTTGGAGAACAGGCAAAATAGAAGAAAGGGAATAAAGAGGTACAAAGTTCCAGTTACAAAATAAATAAGCCATGGGAATATAAGATAGGGTATATGGAACATATTCAATAATATTATAATAATTTTGTATGGTGACTGGTGGTAACTAGACTTAGAATGGAGATCATTTTGCAACATATAAAAATACTGAATCATTATGATGTATACCTGAAACTAATAGGATACTGTATTTCAATTACACTTCAATATATTAAAAAAAAAAAAAAAAAAGAATAGACTGGGGATTTAACCCTGGAATCAAAGCCTACTTAATCATCATGATATACTGTCTCTCTTAACAATGATATTTTAGTATATCATATCTAAACTATCTTGACATTGATATAATATAGCCCACTATAATTAGGTTAAACTTTATACACACACACACACACACACACAATCTAAAACGGGCCAAAATTTGAGTACTGACCATGTGCCAGAGACGGTAATAAGAACTTCACTTTTATCATCTTGTTAAACCTTTCGACAATCATGAGAATTGTGATTCCTGTTGAAGGATGACGAAGTTGAAAACGCCATAGGCTGAGAGCACAGGTGGGTCTCAAGACCTGATCATGCCTGAGGCCAAAGTCATGCTCTTTACTGCTATAAAAGAAGACATGCTGCAAGATAAAATCTTGGATCCTTGGAGACAAGCAAAGATAGAGTGGTTATGTGAAGTTAAAGTAGAGGCCTGGTTGCAAAATTTAATATGAAGTAAAGAAAGGACAAACCACTGGGTGTAGAAAGAGAATAAGATGGGAAAAATGATTGAAAAGGAGCAAATAGGAGATAAGCTACTTATTATTATTATTTTTTAATTTAACCACACCAGCTTGGGGGGGGGTTGTTATAGTTTTGTTATCTTTCTGTGGTTTTAATTTGTAGGTTGGAACAACCTTATTCTAAAAGAAGATCCAGTGCATTTGGCAATTAGTGAGATAGGGACTTTGGAAGTTAGGAGAGCAGGCATTAAAGATACTCCTAGATTGTACAGTATAGGTGGTTATAAAACCACAGATCAGATCTCTTCACTTCATCATTTTTGTGGGTGGTCTTTAGGACATTGTGAAGTGAACTAACCACTCTGTAACATAGAGGGTAAAGGCAGATTGTAAGTGGCCTCGAGCACGTGTGTTGCTATGTGTTTATACTTATCAAAGGTTCATAATGTCAGAGAAATAAAACAAAGTTATCTAAGAGGACCTTGTTGGGTTTAGATGCTGACCATGTTACAACATGGTCATACCTATGGAGAATCTATGAAGTAGGTACTAGTCACTTTTTACATTTGGGAAACTAAGGCACAACAGATTATGTAATTTGTCAAATATCACATAGCAAATAATTGATGAAGTTCAGCTCAAACACAAGTATTTTCCATTTCAAAACTCAATTTTTGCCAAGCAATGTTTCCCCAGGGGAGGAAACTTTAGCAGGAGACTTGCTGATTCTCATGCATATATTCTTGAGTCTTCAGAAAATTCATGGTTTCAAGATTATGGCTGACTCCATTCTTGATATATAATGGATTAAAAGCTGCGGGTATGGGGCCTCATTAAGAACATTATCATCATAACCAAAAGGTATTTATTTGGATCTTGTTTCAGAATGATTAACCAACAAAAATTGCCAGACACATCAAAGATGAATAGCATAGTGGCAGACGCAGGCCACAGAATCAAATGTTTTATGCTGAGTACTGTTTTGCGTATTTTTGCATATTGAGCATATTTTCTGATAATGCTGTCTTGTCTTTATATTTGAGTAACTGTTAGGAGGAAAGCTTCTCCAACTCTGATATGTTTTTCCAGTGGAAATTCATATCAGCTCGACACTCCTTCCAATGACTCTGTCCCTGAGGCCTGGGGAGGAGGGAAGTGACCAAACAGGCAGTGAGTTTAGGAAGAGTAATCTATGCATGCTTGATTTGGCACTGTCCTTTCCTTTTAGGGAGCCAGTCAGCCTGCAGAAAGCACACTTTCTCTTATTCTTCCCCAGGGCGCAGCCTTCTGAATGAGGCCACCCCTGCTGTGACTGAAGGATTATGATTGCCCATTTCTGGGCTCAGCTGCCAGGTGCATTTCATCTCCTGTGAACTTCTGCCTCTCAAACTAAATTCAATCAACAAGAAAGGTGATGTTTTAGTCTCTACACTATTGGACTTTTTCTTTTTCTCTCTAGGTTCAGAAATTTGAAAGGATAATGTAGGTGGTATTTATCTTATCATTCAAAGCCCCCCATATTTGGTGTACTTTCTGAGAAAACCAAGGGATGAAAGAGGCAGTGAAATTTACAGACTTTGCACGTGGAGAGGTTTTGTTGTGTGTGGCTTTGGGCTTCCCTGTATGAAGAGGAAACTGTGATTTTTAGCAGCCTTCAACACTGATCCCATGCTTGGTATGATTTTGTAGTTGGGAGGGTTAATATGACCACCGGATATTTAATTTTGGTGGGTGATTGTGCTTATGTTGAGTCTGTCCATAGATCCAAAGCTTTTTTCATGGGGACCTCCATTGTTATAAAACAAATATAAAATCTCATCCCCTGAGAGCAAATGTTAAATAATATAGGATCTGTCTAATCTAAAGATGGAGTAGGGGTGAGAGCCCTGAACCAGATTTCCAGCTGGCTGGCTGTGCCTCCGGTTGTAACCTGAGCTGAAACACAACTTTTCTAAGAATCACTGATTTAGGCTGAGGCTCTACTGAAGGGGAAAATCTTTAGGATAAACATGAGGGGGTTTTTAATGAGTTCCTTAGAGAGGTCTAGGAGTATAGGAATTAAATGGCCAGGGGCTGTTTTCTTGGTTACTACAAAGCAGTGAGGCTCTCCCTTTTATTTTGTTAGCCCCAGAGCCTAGCCTGATTATGTGTATACGATTAGGAGCCCCAAATTCTGTTCTGCACTGGGGTCCAGGAAGAAAACTTTGGAGAGGCCAATCTTAAATTCAAGGGCATAATTAGTGTGGTGGTACAGGTACTCTCTGCTCCATGAGGGAACATGCCTGAGAAATTTTTTTAAAAAATGAACAAATAGTTGAAGACCATGACCTCTGGAGCACACAGCAGGCTTATTGGCTCTCATAGCATCTGTAAAGAGATTTCAGAAGTATCAGTAGCAGCTTCCATTCAGAGATCTGCTGAAGGTGATTTTGCAGCTGAAGCAAATGTAAGACAGAGAGAAAGCCTTCCCCAGGAGCCATATATTTTAGGCTTAAATGATTCCCTAACAAGAGACAATTGCAGACATTTTTGTGGGGCACATATTAAAAATTTTTTTTTCACAAGGTATTTTAAGGGCGATATTATTAGACGGAGCTAAACTTCAATACACACTAAAAATCATGAAACCATAGCTCACAGGAGATTTAAATACACTGAATCAAAAGTGTTTTTGTGTCCTATTGCTATTGTAACAAATTACCACATATCTAGTGGCTTAACACAACACCAGTTTATTATCTTACAGTTCTAAAGGTCAGAGACTGAAATAAGTCTTATTTGTTAATATAAAGGGTTAACACAGTGGCTTTCCTTATGGAGTCTCTAAAGCAGAGTCTGTTTCTCTGTCTTCTCCAGATTCTAGAGGCTGCCTGCTTTTCTTTTCTTTTTTTTTTTTAAAAGATTTTATTTATTTATCAGAGGGTGGGGGGAGAGCGCGCACAGGCAGACAGAGTGGCAGGCAGAGGCAGAGGGAGAAGCAGGCTCCCTGCTGAGCAAGGAGCCTGATGTGGGACTCGATCCCAGGACGCCGGGATCATGACCTGAGCCAAAGGCAGCTGCTTAACCGACTGAGCCACCCAGGCATCCCTGCCTGCTTTTCTTGACTCACAGACTCTTCCTTCATCTTCAGGGCACATCATTCCAACCTTTATACTTTCATTATCATAGCTCTTTTCTATTTCGAACCTCCTGCCTCCCTCTTATATGGACCCTTCTGATTATACCTGGTCTATCTTGATAGTCCAGGATCGTCTCCCCATCTCGAGACCCTTAATAAATTCTCCAAAGGCTCTTTTGCCATATAATTAATACATTCATTAGTCCAGAAGTTAGGATGTGGTCACCTTTATGGGGAGGGGGAGAGTGTCATTACTTAGCCTACCACAGGAATAAAAGGTATCTCAAATAAAATCCTGTGATGGTCCTATCTACAAAGCTACTCTTCAAGAAGAGATGGATGTATTTATGCATTTTGAGATTAGAAATTTTCAACTGTCATTTAATCTAGTTGATGGAATTCTGATATATTAGTAAATACAGTTGGATAAAATTTGGGATAAAAATAGAATAAGAAAGCATTTTTCATTCTGGATTGAATGATGGCTTTCGATTTAATGTGTTGTTATGAGTCAGTTCTGAAGTTTGAAAGCCAATATGCAAACAGTCAAATGTGGAAACCAGAGGGGCTCCAAAGAATTAGTGACCTCATAGTTAAAGTAACATGGATTCCTTCTCCCAAAGAGCCTCAGTATACACCAGATGATCTAGGAGCAAAGATTTTTCTAATAGGTTCAGAGAACTAAAAGCTGAGGGATATTAAGAAAGCCTTCTTCCTGAGTTCTGATATTTGCTTCTTTGCATAAGATAGACCAATTTGTATAACATATGGTCTCTCTCTACCTACTTACTCAATCCACCTCCTCTGGAAAGCTGGAGTAATTTTTCTGGATGAATTATTGTGGAAGAAAAACTGGATGGGCTGGTTCAACTTCAGCCTTCCAAATACTTTGGAAGCTCACCTGCTTACACAGAGTGGTGATCTTCATTTTCCTTCCAGGGTCAGTTCTCTGAATGCGGTGAGAAGCCTGCCTTGGTCTGGCACTTGTAATTTGGCATATATGTCTACTAAATTCTAGGATTCAGTTACTGTACCCATTTGTCTTATTTCCCAATTTCTTAAAGCATCCAGTGAGGATGGAGGATTTTATTTATTTGATCAGTGTAGAGATTATGGAAATGGTAAACACCAGGAAGAGAAATGGTCATTGAATTAGCCCAGTATTTTCTAAACTATGGTCTATGAAGCACTCTGTTGTAGCAAACAACAGGTGTTTCTCAGAAAAGCTGTTCTATACTCAGATATATTGGGAAACACTGCATTAAACCAATATGAATAAGCATTTTATTTGATTTTATTTCATTTAGCCTACAATAGGAATTCTCAGTGCTTTTGATATGCTAATTTGCATTGTGAATCTCTAAAGCATATGGAGTTTTTGAAATGTATTTTTCCATAGATCATTTTTTGTTTTTCAATAAATAATATTTGTTCTCTTAGGGTTTTTAAAAAAATACTGATCTACAATATTTGGAATCTTTACTATTTGGGTTAAACATGATTTCCAAATATATTAAATTTTATTTACATTAAAATGAAACTTCCTCAGTGACCTTGCAAAAATCATATCAACTTTCAATCCCATACTCCAAATGATTTTTAAAAAAAAATATGGGTATACAGAATATAATAATTAATGAAACTGCCACTATGGGAAAAATACAGACTTGTAAGTTTTTGCATTAGTGAAAACACTAAAAAACAGATTTTTAAAAACTGCATATTAAGTTTATAAAATATGATGAAAACTTGGCTAATAAATTACCCAGTACATTTAATCTCACACGTCACAAAACTCCAAATGAGAAAATGCACACTACATTTAACCTCATGAGCTAAAAAACTCCAAATGAGTTTCTGTGCATTGGCAATGACACGAGGAAAAAATGCTTTGTTGTGCATTTGCTAACTGTGGGATATTACTTTTTGTTTCATAATGAAGTCAGCTGATAATAGTCTTTTCTCCTTTGCATTTTGGATTTCTTAAAAAAGTGTCGACTTAAAAAGCTACAAAAAAATATCTTGGATGAAGCTAAAAAAGGAAGCATCCAAACAGAATAAAGATAATAATAGAATTCAATATAACAGAAAAAAATTATCAAAAAAGACCATCAAACAGACAAAAATTATCAAAACCCAAAGCTGGTTCTTCAAAAAACCACTAAAGTCAACAAATCTCATTCAATAATAGTCAAAAGAAAGGGAAGTCACAAACAGAATTTTTTTTTTTAAAAAAAGGGAAGCAGAGGTACCTGCGTGTCTCAATTAGTCAACCTTCCAATTCTTGATTCTAGCTCAGGTCATAATCTCCGGTCCTTGAGAGAGAGCTCCATGTGGGGCTTCCAGTTGAACATTGAAGGATTCTGTTTAGGATTCTCTCTCTTACTCATAACTATAGGAAAAAACAACAACAAAAAAAAACCAAAAAAACAACTGAGGGTTGCTGGAGATAAGGTAGGTGGGAAGATGGGGTAATTGGGTGATTAAGGAAGGCATGTGATGTAATGAGCACTGAGTATTATACGTAACTGATAAATCACTGAACTCTACCTCTGAAACTAAGACACTACTGTTGATTAGTTGAATTTAAATAAAATCAAATTAAAAATAAATATTCTCTCTCTCTCTCTCTCTCTCTCTCTCTGCCCCTGCCCCCTGCTCTCTCTCTCTCTCTCTCAAAAATAAATAAGTAAATAAAAAGATAAAGAGGAAGTAACACTACACAGAATATAAAATTAAAAATTACAAGTGAATGCAATAAACAACTTTGTGCCACTAAACTTGAAAGATTAGTTGAAGAGATTAATTTCCTTGAAAATATTACCTCAAAGTCCCATTTTAAGAAAAATTAAAAAATGAGCAAAGGGATTCCTGAGTTCAAATTTCCCCTAGCCAAAATTCAAAACACAGTTGTTTTTATTGGCACTCTCATATCAAGGAAGATATGCCCTAACTTTTATAAGCTCTCCAGATAATCGATAAGATGGAAGATTCACAAATCCATTTACTGGGTATGATATAACATTGAAACAAGAAAGAGATTAAACTGGGAAAGGAAAATTATAGGCTTATATCACTCTAGATATAAATGCAAAATCCTTTAACATATTGACAAAAGGAATTTAGTAATAGCTCAAAAAAAGACACAAGGCTAGATTTACTTGTAAACAACAGAAAACCTATTAATATAAATCTCAATATTAAAGGAAAAAAATCTCATATTCAATTGGATTACAATATTAGACAGTTGCTAAAAACAGTTGGTAATCTTCAAATCTCATTGGTGATTAACAAAATGAAAAACAAAACTTTTTGTAAACCCAAATGTAAGGTTTAACATCCTTAACCTATCACAAAGTAAATCTCTCTTCCCCCTTCAACTATTCTCTGTATTTCTACTTTTTAAATTATTTTAATTCAATTTATTAACATATGATGTATTATTGGTTTCAGAGATACAGGTCTGTGATTCATCAGTCTTATGTAACACCCAGTGCTCATTACATCATGTGCCCTCCTTAATGTCCATCACCCAGTTATCCCTTCCCTCACCCCCACCCCTCCAGTAACCCTCAGTTTATTTCCTATGATTAAGAGTCTCTTACGGTTTGTCTTACCCTCTGGTGTCAGCATATTTTATTCTTTCTTCTCTTCCCCAAAGATCCTCTGTTTTGTGGCTTATATTTCATGTACCAGTGAGATAATATGATAATTGCTTTCTCAACATCATACTTAATGGAAGAAATTGATGTTAAGGGTGATTGTTTTAATTTAGTAACATGACAAAAATTCTTGCCAATACCACTTTTTCCAGCATAGTACTGGATGTAATGAGTGAAATAAATCAAGAGAAATAAATAAAATATTATCGACTAAATAATAAATTGATAAATTTAGTCATTGATAAAAATGACTAAGAAAGAAAAAAAACCTCTATTTGAAGAATCCTCTTCAAATACTGCCACACTACTACATAATAAAGAAACTCAAAAGGTCTGATGGATGAAAGATCAATACTTAAAAATAAATTATATTTTGTAAATTGGGGATAAGTTGTTAAATATAAACTTCTTAAAAGACAAAACTCATAATAGCAAAAATTTTTGTAAAACTGGATACACTGGGCAGCAAAAACCCAAGTTTTAATTTTTTTCTATATAATTAACCATTTTATGTACAATTTATTCAAAAATAAATGACACCATTTAGAGATTATTTATAATCAATACAAAAATTCATTTTGAAATTATATACATCAACTTCAGAACAGCAGTTATTTCTAGAGTAGTAACACATAGGATAGAGCTTTAGGTGACAGTATAAATTTATTTTTGCCATGTTTAAAATTTAAATTCAATTAGCCAATCTATAATACACCATTAGTTTTTGATGTAATGTTCAACAATTCATTAGTTGGGTATAACACCAGTGCTCATTATAACATGTGCCCTCCTTAATGTACATCACCCAGTTCCCCCATCTCCCCACCACCTCCCTTTCTGCAACCCTCAGTTTGTTTCCTGTGGTCAAGAGTCTCTCATGGTTTGTCTCCCTCTTTGATTTCTTCCCATTCATGTTTCCCTTACTATCCCTAAGATCCTCCACACTGTTCCTTATGTTCCATATATGAGTGAAACTGTATGATAATTGTCTTTCTCTGTTTGGCTTATCACCCTCTAGATCCATCCATGTCGATGACAATATAAGTTTTAAAAAACTTTTAAAAGAGATCAATTTATTTTTAAAAGGATTTATTAGAGATATCCTTGAAGAGATCTGCACTTCCTTATGGCACCAGGAGCAATTGGATCTGTTTCAGATATCTTTCTGTACAGCATGACTTCATCACATGAAGAAAAACAGTGTTTTTCTTTATATTATCATTGGCAAGGCACAACTGTGAACTAATTTTTAAATTTTCTCCATAAATTTAACTAATCACACTGCATAGTCCCCTTAATATCTTCCTAGCCAGAATTAGGCAAGGTGACATTTGTAATTGTGAAACAAAAAATAGCTAACTAATCTATTGGGGTCAATTCATTGATCTTTGTCCTCCAGTGACTGTATTCAGATCAATATGGACAGTAAACTTTAGTTCTGTGATAGCCCCTTCTTCTACAACTTAGGCTCCAGAAAATATTTTAAGTATTTTAAATATATTATCAGCCGAGTAATAAACCCTGAGTGCAGATGTCTATGCCCATTTGGGGATACTTTAGTCAGTGCTATCTAAATGTGCATCACAATGAAAGACGTGTACATTTGATATGAGGCATGATTTCAGTTATTCTCACATGAACTGCATGAAGCTTATTTCCATTTCACAACTAAATAACAATCAGTTTAATAAAGGTTAAGTAACTTTCTAAAATGTGCTCAGGCAGATCTTAAAAAAGAGTTCATAAATTGTAGCAGGGAGTTAAGCCAGCTTTGTCTGATTCTAAATTCTGGGGTGGTTCCACTGTATATTATTAAATGCTAAAACACACCAGTGTTAGGTTATGGTGTCTTAGGTTGGAGGGTCATTATGCAGAACAACTGATGAGTGACAAAGTATATTTCAACTTAAGCTGGGAAGTTGCCATAGTTTCCTGCTGCTTTATTTCCTGCTCATTGCCTTTGATCCATCAAATTCTGCTGGAGAAATGATTCTGGCCATAAAACCTGAAATGCACTACTTGGGCTGATATACTCTGACCCATAACAGGTGGAGGTACTGCTCTATCCACCTAATGCTGAATTGCTTCTTCATGTCGTTTTCTTTAATTTGAATGCAGTCCCAGCTTTGCTTCACTTTCTTAGTTTCTACAGCTCTAGCTTTCACTTTTCTTTCTTTTTCATCCATTTTCAATGATACATGGTCTCTCTCATGATAAATTTTGATGGAATATACACTTTTGTAATTGATTTTCCAGAAAATTCAATCTATCTGCAGTGATGCTTTAAACATCTCAAAAATTGTCAAGATTAAGGAGGTCACTATAGGTTTCAATATTATTTTTAAAAAGTCAATGTTAGCATTTTTTTTAAAAATCATGGCTTATTTTGATTTCTATTTGTGGTTTCAGAATTATCTTAGATTTGATTCATGTAATTATCATTTTAGATCTGGCATTAAAAAATGAAGGACTTATTTTCATAAGATTTTATATATTTATGAAGTCTTATATATAAATTTATCTCCAAATTTTATATATTAGGCTCAATATTAAGAGGTTCTAATATCATATGAAAATGATCATGACCAAGAATACACCACTATAAATTCTCCTGTCTTCTCTTAATTCTAAAAGATAGTTTGTCATGTTGATTAAATATACTTTGAAGATGTGCTGGGTCTAGTGCTAAGGGAAACTATGACATCTCCTTCTCTTCCCCTTTGTTACCAATCCCTCTTACTGCTTTTTTTTTTTTTAAAGGAGAAAGGGTAACATTAAAAATAATCTCTAGATGAGTCATTTATCTTCTTTTTTATTAAAGCATGCCCTAAGAAGTTAAAAGAAAGTGAGATGAAATTAATGAAGTATACATAATTTTTTTCCTAAAGTAGACTCGGAGAATTCAGGCAAGTCATCATATTCAATGTAAGTGATGGGAATCCTTTATTGTGGACTTCTTATGTGATTAGCACTCTCATTTAAGCACATAGTCTTCCCATCAAACCACATCTTCATAGTTCACTATGATTGCCATCACCATTTTTCAGGAAACTATAGAAGTTGTTGCTTGCCCAACTCCAGGTGGCTAGCAAATGTGCAGTGAGGATACAGACCCAGTCATCTTGGACTGTGAGCCTACACTTGTAATTATGCCATAATGTCATAGTGAGATTTAGAAAGCCAGTTGCTAAACCAGATTAGCATTTCATATATATGATAAGCACAGTTTTTCAGTTTGTAAGACATGTGAGACAACAGCAAACATGCCACTCAGATAGAAACCATGGAGTCTTGGTATACTCTTGAAAAGCAAGTTAGAAGGTAATTCGGGAGATACACAATCATTTGTCATCTTGACTTAAATATAAAAATAATGAAATACTTGCATTTGAGTAATATCTACATAATACAAATAAAATTATTATTAAATCAGTATACTTATGGTTTGTAGGTTAACTGGGACAGAAAGTTTTATCAACAATGTAGGTTTTTTTTTTTTTTAAAGATTTTATTTGTTTATTTGAGAAAGAGCAATAGAGCGGGTGGTGGAGCAGAGGGAGGAGAAGCAGACTCCGTGCTTAGCAGGGAGCCTGACATGGGGTTCTGTCCCAAGACTCTGGGATCATAACTTGAGTTAAAGGCAGATGCTTAACCAATTGAGCCACCCAGATGTCCCTGCATTCTTTTGAGAAGCATATTTAAATTTATGTGATATCTTTTATTAGTGTCCCAAAAACCTTATTTTAAAAGCTGATACTTTTATTCTTCTCCTACCCACTTAAGAATAAAAGTATCAGAGGGAGACAAACCATAAGTGACTCTTAATCTCACAAAACAAACTGAGGGTTGTTGGGGGGAGGGGGTTTGGGAGAAGGGGGTGGGATTATGGACATTGGGGAGGGTATGTGCTTTGGTGAGTGCTGTGAAGTGTGTAAACCTGGTGATTCACAGACCTGTACCCCTGGGGATAAAAATATATGTTTATAAAAAATAAAAAATTAAAAAAAAAAGGAACAACAACAAAAAAAAGCTGATACTTTCACCAAACTTATCCCAATTTTTCAAAAAACAACTTATTTTTAATATGGAAGAAAGATATACATGACCTGGCATGATTTCTCCTGGTTGACAGCTGTTAGTTTACCTTCATCTCAAATCCAGAAATACAATGGATATGACTCAACAGTATGGATGTAATCACCCAACCATTTAAAGGGTTAGGCTTTCTTATTGTGTTGTCAGCCCTTCTTTTTCATTAAGACAGCAACCGTAGAAGAAAAAGTAATTTACATCCCAAACTGATGGAAAATAGAGGTTACAGACCTGTTTGAATGAAAGAAAAACCTGGAAAAAGAAGATAACAAATTTACCTCTAAGTTTCTGAATTATTCCTTAAGGTGGAGAACTTGAGATGTTTAGTCCTAGTTAGGGAGCTGACCAAAGCAGGTTGCTGTTAATGTTCAGATCCTGAGGCTTCCAGGATTGGAATGAGCCCAACAGAATATATGTGAGCCAGAAATATTCATGGATTGAGTAACTGGACAGAAGTGAATGGAAGAAAGGCCTGGCTCTATAGTGCATTTGGCCCACAGTGCTGGGGTTGGGTATTTTCATTTAAAAAAAGAAAGGGTCAAAGTACATAGGAAAGTATGCTGGTAAATATAAAGAAGTTACTTATTTCTAAGCAATAAATTTTAAAAAATGTAAGCAGGCAATAAGAGTATTAAAATGAGAGTCTAGAATTTAAAATTAGACAGATTTTATAAAATGTATTCAGTGAATTCTTGTATTTATCCATGAATGCAACCATCCATTCAACAAAAGCCCTTTGTGAAATAGTAAGATGCCAGGGGTTCTGATGAATAAAATAAGATAAGGTTCCTGTCTTCATTATTAATTTTAGAGTCTGCAGAAGAATAAATTAAATAAATAATCTTATGCAACTAAATAGTTATAATTGAGATACATGCTATAAATGTCAAAGACAGAATGCCATAACAAAGAATTAGCAGTGCAGTTTAATATACTGAGGTGTGGGTCATGAGTGAAAAATAGCCCAGAGCACATGTCACTTAAACTGAAAAAGAAAGAGATAGCCAGGAGATGAAACACAGAAAGCGAACTTCCCTGTAAACATCCTGATTATATAAACAAGAGAGACAAGATCATTTTGCTGGACCAACACCAGAGGGAGTAGAGTGACATGAAATGATTTTGAAAAGGTAAGCAGTAGTCAGGCCACTCAGGGAATTTTAAAACATTTTAGACTTATTGAAGTTTGTTGGCAAAAAATTTCCAAAAGGAGGACAGACCCCAATCTGTATATAAAAAATAACAAAGTGTTTCAGGAAAATAAGATTCATAATGCTCAACTTCGACAAATATTCTAACTAAATTAATAATTATCAAGCTAGGAAACAAATCTGTAAACTTCCAGGTAGAAAGAAAACAGTCCCCTCCAATTACAAATGGAGATAACCAACCCAGCTTTAGACTTCCAACCAAAACATTCAATGCTAGAAGGCAAAATAGCAATCTGCACATAGGAGATATTAACCAGTAATATTAACCTAGTCTTGAAGTGATTCAAGGTAAAGGACAAAAAATGATATATTCAAACAATCTGTGAGCTCTTAAAAAAAAAATCCATTGGGTGAGGAAATGTACCCAACTATTACACTGAAAGACATTTGGGTTGTTTCCAATCTCTATCTCTTATAATGCTACAAACCTAATTTTGCAAGTCCACAATTAAATATGTAGGATGAATCTTTTTGGGTAGAATTAGTTCCAGCATATTTTGATTTTTAAATTTAATGTCTACATTTTAAGCTTCATATAAATTTTAGCATCATAGTGACATTAATTAGTCCAATATATTTTTAAGCCTGATTTCAAACTTGTTCCATACAATGGAATCTGCTTTCTTATTCCTTATGTTTGCATTTTTGTATTGCAGAGGAACCTAGAGTACTATAGTCAAGACTGAAATTTTTGATTTTACACCATATGATTAACATAGTGGTGATAAGAGATATTGTTAGCACGTAAGTCCTACATTTAATACATATCCCTTCCTAGGCTCTTGAGTGTTTTGGTTATAAATGTTTGTTTTTCCTTTTAAATTTAAAAAGGAAAAACTCTGCAGTGCATATGTGTTTGACTTTTAGATTAAGAAATAAATATACCTCTGCAAGAGAAAAACAGGTTAGAATACTGCTACTACTCTATATTAAGCATTAACTTTAAACTTTATGATAATGTTAGTATATGATCATTTTTAAATAAAGAAAATGGCTATTGAATATTGTTCAGTCTGAAACATGAACAGAAAGGTCTTTTGGAACAAGTTTAACTGTTTCTTGACACAGGAATTACTTAATATTCTAAAAATTGATTATCAGCTCTAATGTTATCTCTTTTCTGAGGGGTTTCTCATCTGATGCAAAAAGATTTGTCATTTATACAAATAGACTTTTATGACATTTTAATATGGTTGTGCTAATATCTTTTTGTTTGTTTAGAAAATATTTTTCTACTTGCAGACAAATTTTTATCATTTTACCTTTTATTTATTTATTTTTAAAGATTTTATTTATTTATTTGACAGACAGAGATCACAGGTAGGTAGAAAAGGCAGGCAGAGAGAGAGGAGGAAGCAGGCTCCCTGCTGAGCAGAGAGCCCCATGTGGGGCTCAATCCCAGGACCCCGAGATCATGACCTCAGCCGAAGGCAGAGGCTTTTAACCCACTGAGCCACTCAGGCACCCTCATTTTACCTTTTAATTATCAGCATTTAGATTTGTGTTTCTCATATAGCATATATATAAATGAATGCATTGGCACATGCATGGAAGGACATAAGTAAAACTAGCTTTATGTGTTGGTCTACATAACTAATGTTATTAAAAGCTTTCTTGCTCCTAAATAATTTCTGCATCTGATTTATTAACAAACTAAATAATTAGAGTGTCTGTTCTTTGGCTTAAATGAACAAATCTTTTTTTTTTTTAACAAATGCAACTATAAATAAATCTTTTTTCCACTAACTAGTAAGAATTGATTTTGTTGAGCCTTTGCTAAGAACAGGTTTCAATTTGTATAAAAATGTATTAGTTTGTTGGTAAATTTAATATTAGAAATAGAAGACTAAGGGAAAATGAAAAATAATTCATTTGCTAGTTCTTGGTAAATTTGGTAGATTTGCTAGTTTGATGGTAAATTTAATAATTTTAGAAATTGGAGACTAAGGGATGATGAAAAAATAATTCATTAGATTTGCTTCTGGTAGGCCATGAAGATAGACAGATAAGCAAACCAGAGAGTTTTACTAGTGATGTTATACAATAATAAATATAGGTAATCCTTGTCTACTGTAAGTATGTCCCCAGTTTATGTACTCCTTCATTTACTTCTAATACTGTCTCATAAGATAACTCATGCAATTGCTTGCTCTTATGAATAGGATAAATGAGATAGGGAAATTAGGACATTCTCCCAAGGTCATGGAGACAATTAGTAGATTCACACCAAGACTCTACTCCATAACTTCTTGATTTACTATTAGTCAGAGCTGCTCTTCTGAGCTAACTATCTGCTGTTTGACCTCTAGAGCTATCTTTATCCTTCTCTATTCCGACTAAATAGGTGGTTATCAATAAGCTCAATTTGTGTCTAGGGCTTGGTCAATAACGGACACCAACAGGATACGGGAGAGAAGAGAGTGAGGTCAGTGCTCAAATTAAGGCATAAAATTTTATTTTAAATGTGAACATTAACTTTTAAAGAATAATAATGTTGAAACCTACAGCGACCTCCTAATCTTGACAAATTTGGTATGTTTAAAGTTTTATTGCACATAACTGAAGTTTGAAAGGTATATTTCTTTGAAAATTCAATTATAAAATCGATCATGATGGTTCTCTCTTTGCACATTACTGTGAGTTGGCTTTGCAAAGATCAGGGTTCCTTTAGGTGACCTCTCCATGCTGTTACCTGCTCATATTCCAATGATAATTCCCTCCCCTCTTTCTTCAGGTTTAGGGATGGTGAGATCTTCAATTAACATTACTAGCCTCAGGGGTTCTACATTGCCCATTTTTGGTTTGTTTGAGCATTGTACACACTTTGTAAATAGTTTTTTATTAGACTCTTACCAATTTATCCAGTTTGGCTATTCTTCCTTCTTATCAGAATAATCATTACTGAGAAATCCTTTAATAAAATTTTCAATTATATTTTAAGAAAGGTTATGCCATCATGTCAAATGATTATGCCTTTTTTTTGCCAACTATATAGCAAGCATATTAATGCTTAGCATATGATGAAGTGCTTAATTAGTTAAGTGCTTATTGACAGTCTGTGGAACTTTGAGGCTTTTAATGTAATTAAGATGTTAAAATAATGTGTAATTATTTTTAGAGTTTATCATATTATTTCTGTGATGCTGGAAGAAAAATATGAACCTTTCAAAAGGTATGCTGGAAGAAGCATTCTTCGAAGCATAATCACTCACTTCATTCGTAAAGTTTGATTTCCTTGAGTGTTGAAAGTTAAAATAGTCTGTGTAAAGCAGGTATTTGCATTTTCCCAAATATAAAAGACAATATTATTAGTAATTGCTTTTAAGAATAGCTTATCTTTACCTCACATTCTGGAAAACCCTATTATAAATCTATGATGAAGAACTCATCATTGTGGAAAAAATAAACTTTCATCTAACAAGGGATTGAAGGAATTAGATATTATTTACTTAGAGATAATTTAATCTCAAACTTAGGCTTTTTTTTTTTAAGATTTTATTTATTTATTTGACAGAGAGAGATCACAAGTAGGCAGAGAGGCAGACAGAGAGAGGAGGAAGCAGGCTCCCCACTGAGCAGAGAGCCCGATGCGGGACTCGATTCCAGGACCCTGAGATCATGACCTGAGCTGAAGACAATGGTTTAACCCACTGAGCCACCCAGGCGCCCTAAATAAATAAAATCTTAAGAAAAAAAAAAGTTGTATACGTTTACATTGTAGAGAGTTGCTAAGCTACAATGAGAGATGTTTGCTTTAAGAGAAAGTCCCTCACACTGATAAGGGGCCATGTAAGTGTATGGTCTTCTGACCAATGGATGTCATGAATGCCACTTCTAGGCAAGGCTGTAAAACCTCCCAGGGGATATCTATATTTTCCCTCTTCTTGCTTGGTGTCTGTCAGGCAAATACAATAGTCCCCCCCTTCCCTTTTTCTCAGTTTTGTTTTTTGTGGTTTCAGTTACCCATAGCCAACTGCAGTCTGAAAGCAAATGATTCTCCTTCTATGTATTGTCAGAAAATCAATAATAACCTAATGTTATGTCATAATACCTATGTCATTCACCTCACTTCATCTCATCATGTAGGCATTTTATCATTTCACATCTTCACAAGAAGAAGGGTGAGTATAATACAGTAAGGAATTTTGAAAGGCCACACTCACATAACTTTAATTACAGCATATTATTATAGTCATTTTATTACTACTACTGTTGTTAATCTCTTATTGTACCTAATTTATAAAATAAACTTTATTATACATATCAAAAAAACATAGTATCTGTAGGGTTTGATACTATCTGTGGTTTCAAGTACCCATTAGCATCTGGGAACATAATCCCTGCAGAGAAGAGGGGATTACTATATAGAGAATGCAGCAAAGAACTCCCAAGACCTAAGGAATGGAAGAACCACTAGATAAAAGGATCTTAGATCGTTGAATGGACACATGAAGAAGAGCCTCTTATACCAACCTGCTCTGAACTGTGATATAACCAGAAATTTATTACGTTTAGACACTGGGATTTGAGTATTGTGGTATTATATTTTGACTTTTCAGATACACAAATTTAAGGTAAATTTTTTAAAAAGATTTTATTTATTTGACAGAGAGAGATGCAGCGAGAGAAGGAACACAAGCAGAGGGAGTGGGAGAGGGAGAAGCAGGCTTCCTGCCAAGCAGGAAGCCCAATGTGGGGCTTGATCCCAGGACCCAGGGATAATGACCTGAGCCAAAGACAGACACTTAATGATTAAGCCACCCAGGTGCCCTAAGGTAACTTTCTTAACTTGATATAAATGCTCTATAAAATAATACTAAAAGTGAAATCAATAAACAAGAGTTTATTGTTATGAAATATTATAAAATTATGAAATATTTTTATGAATTATGAATTTATGAAATGGTTATGAAATATTAAAAGTATCCTTATTAAAACCTAATTCAAAATTTTACTAATAGACCTCAATAATGCATTTAGTTAAGAAAAATAATAGATTTAAACAAGCAAGAGCAAAATAAAAATTGTTATTAACGAATGTGAAAAATTAACAGAATTACTATAAAGGAAAATTGCTAGGTAATAAGCTAAATACATATGTATTTCTATACCATAGAAACAAAGATAATGTTTGTTTTTTTACCCCAAATAGTGACATATGGAAGATTTAAATCTATCAAAAAGAACAAAAGGAGGACTAAATTTAATAAGAGCATATAAGACTTTTAAGTTGAAAAAAATATACAGTAAAAGAATTTAAAAGTGCCTAATAGAGTTATGCAATGCTTGCAGAAAAAAAATAAATTCTTAGTATCCTAAATGTGTCATTGAGTCCCATATTGATTTCTGGATTCACTGAATTTTCAATAAAATATCAATACGGCTTTAGAGGATCTAATCAAGCTGATTCTCAAATTTATGCTGAAGAACAAAAGCCAGATATTGTCAATAATCCTAAAAAAGAAATTATCTATTTAGAGGAGAGAACTATGTCCAACTAGTTACTGATTATAAATTGATACTCATTAAGAAAATTTGGTAAAGATATTAGCATAGGGATATGGAATTAGGCTAGTAAAACAGAATAGAGACCCCAGAAACACAAGGTATGACATAGCCAGCTATGCAGGTTTGTTGGGAAAATTCACTCTTCTATAAGTTTTACTAGAACATTTGGTAAACCATGTGAAACAAATGTATAAAATAATTTTGGAAAAACATTTTAAAACCTAGAAGAATATTTTTATACTCCTAGAGTAGGGTTTCTTAATATTCAAAGAATAAAACCCATGAAAAAGGCCATAAAATATTGAAATATTTAATAGTTTTAAAAGCTAAAACTTCTATTGATGAAAATACATTATAAAAAGGTGAAAAAGAAAAAAAAGTGAAAAGGTAAGACCTAATCTGGGAACTGGCATTTGTAATACAAATTACTCAAAATGGAATAGCACACATGATATATAGAAAACTCCTAATCTTTTAAGCCTAATAATTTAATAAAAATGAGCAAAAGTCATGAATTGATATTTAACCAGAAAGGAAACATGAATGATCAATAAAAATATGAAAAGATACTCAAATATATTAACACTTAGAGAAATGCAAATTAAAATTGTAATGAAACATTTCACAACCCAGAAGTTTTGCAAAAAATGTAGTAAGTCTTATGATACTAAATGTTAGCAATTATGTGGAACAATAGGAATTATGATACCCTGTTGTTGCAGAGTGTAAATTGATCCAGCCACTATGAAAAACACCCTGGTATTACCTAGTAAACGTTAACACACACACACACACACATACACACAATAGCCCTGAAATTTCATTTTTATGTGCAAAGTCCAGAGAATAGGCACTCTTCTACATGAACTTCTGAGACATATACAAGAATATACATAATGATAGCAGTAGTAGTAGCAAAAATATCCTGAAAGCAACTTAAAACTTCACCATAGTAGAATGAATAAAAACATTTTTTTTAAGGCTAATCAAGGGAAGCAGTGGGAGGGCAGAAGGAACAAAGAAGTCTATAACTGACTGTCATCAATTAATTGTGAATAGCACTACACTTGGATCAGCCTAAAGCAATATTTTAAAGATATCAAACAATAGAACAAATATGCAAATAATAGAGAAACATAGCTATGATATGATTCCATTTATAAATGAGTCCAGCATAAACAAGAAAAAATGCTTTTAGGGGGAATAGGTATCTTTGTATAAACTACATAGTTGTAAAACTATAAAGAAATGGTAAAGAGATGATTACCTCAAATTTTTTTAAAAAAGTAGCTTCCTATAAGGTTAGGTAGAGAAGCATATGTATTCTGTAATTTTTATTTCATAAATGTCTAATTTTTGCTTTAATAAAGCAATGCTATGTACTATAAAGTGATGCTTATATACTATGAAGAACTTCTATATAATTAAGTCTGTTTGGAGGTTTTCACAATTGTTTCATTATCTATTTGTACATTTTTGTACCAGGATCACAATTACAGGGGCACCTGGGTGGCTCAATGGGATAAAACCTCTGCCTTCCTCTCTGGTCATGATCCCAGGGTCCTGGGATTGAGCCCCGCATCGGGCTCTCTGCTCTACAGGGAGCCTGCTTCCTCCTCTTTCTCTGCCTGCCTCTCTGCCTACTGTGATCTCTGTCAAATAAATAAATAAAATATTTTTAAAAAGAAAAGATCAGTTACATTTTTGTTTATCTATGATAAATTTTTATATTTTGATAAAACAAGCCCCTCATCATCATTTGTATTTTACACTGTATATTAGTTTCTTGTTAGTTATGGTTTAATAAGTCATCTAGAACTAATTTTTTAAAAAATTCACAGATTTAAATTGAGGTAGTCAGTATATAAATGCACTATTTTCATTTTACTTGTTGACATCTCAATTTATACTTATCAGTTAAGTTTAATGTTAAAGTTTCTTGTTAGGTTAATTCATTCAAAGTTGACATTTATTGCTGCCATTAAAAAGTCTTAAGGTCACATAAATTGTACCTAATTTGTGTTCAATCATTATTAGACTTCACTAATTTTTTTTTTAGTTTTAGTTATTTATTTGACAGAGAGAGATCACAAGTAGGCAGAGAGGCAGGCAGAGAAAGAAGGGAAAACAAGCTCCTCACTGAGCAGAGGGCCCAATGGGGAGCTTAATCCCGGGACCCTGGGATCAAGACCTGAGCTGAAAACAGAGGCTTAACCCATTGAACGACCCAGGCTCCCCTTGACTAAATTTTTAACACTTCCTTTATGGTCAGTTCTTCTGGGTTTGTTAGTAAATGTCATATCATCTGTTAGTATTAATGGTGTTTTTTTCCAAGAATCTTCTTGGCTAATACATGAAAAATAATGTTAACTAATGATAAGTAAGATTATTTGTTGTCTTGTCCCTGACTTAAATGAACATGTGTTACATGATTCAGCTATGCATCATATTGATTTTGATTCACTGCAGAATTTTAACATGTTTTTAATCATGTCAATAGATTTCTTCATATTAAACAGCCTTCCATTTCTGGAGGAAATAATACTTTTTCTCTATGTACTTAATATACTCCTGCATTGTACTTACTAATATTTTAAAGAATAACTTTTTAACCTTTGTTCTTGGGATTGCTCAGTATGTTTTTAAACTCATACTTCCTTTTTTGTCTTTAGTATCAGGGATATTTTGATGTCACAAAAACAATTCAACATGGACTTTGGGATTATCTGTTCACTATGAAATGTCATATATATTAAAAATGTATGAGAAATGTGATGGACTCTGTTGAGACTGGCCAGAAAAACAAGTTTATAGGAACTGGGGCAGGTCAACTGTAGAAGAAGGGCTGGATAATAGAGGAACAGGAAATGGTTCACATTCAGTTCAGGGACTGAGATGAACCAGAAATGGCATTTTACATGATCATCACATATCGAGGTTAAGGTCTAGCTGGATGAGAGGCAGTACAACAACGAAAGACCACAAAGCAGCGGAGCGCTGTTAGGAAAATATGTAACATTAAAAGTAGATTTGAAGAGCACCAGTTACTCAGAAAATTCCAAAATGAGTAAGATATATAAAGTAACATATGTAAACAGTTGATACTTAAAAAAATACTTAATTGAGGTATATTTGACATTAAAAATTGTAATATGTTTAATGTACACAACTTAAATGGGTTTGGAGATAAGTATATACCTATTAAACCATCATTACACTCTATCCCATAAACTAACTCATTACTCCATAAGTTTTCTCCCTCCCTCCCTCATTTCCTTCCTTCTTCCTTTCTTCCTATCATATATTATATTGTATAGATCTTATATATTTTTATTATTGTTAGTATATAATACAGTAGTGTCGACTACAGGCATTATACTGTACTGACCCATCTTATTCACCTCTAGATCATCTGTAACTAAAACTTCGAGTAATTCCTCCTTTTTTATCCTCTCAGCCCTTAGCAACCACTCTTTCTCTCCCTCTCTCTCCGTCCAAATTTGTTTATTAATCAAAAGTGACAAGTATTCTTTAAGTCATGTGCAAAATATTTAAAGATTTATGTTTTAAAAATCATTAATTTGGGGACAAAGGACAAAACACATTTACAATTGTGAATATATCTTAGGTCTTGTTATAATTTTTAAAATCCAATTATGAGACCAATTTTCCTCATTAAACATACGTCAGTTCTACCTAGGTGTCTGTTATATCCCACAGATCATGATTGCCATCTTCTAAAGCAGTCTGTGGTCGCTTGCACTGTATGCAGTTTTATAGAAGATGCGATTTTCATTTTCCTGGAGAGTGCTGCCTCACTGTGGACAGACTAGAAATCGTTAGAGTTTGAGTATGATTCGTTTGGGCAAATAGGTCTTCATCAAATTTTACATATTAATTTTTCTCACATATAATATGAAGACTCATCCTCCTATCTTACAATGTTGTAAAAGATGGTATCATTTCCTGGGAGAACTACTTAAAATAACAAAAAATATCTCTCTTCTGAATTACAGTATCTTATGGATTTTGCTTCATAAGGTGTTTCTAAGATGTTAAGATGGAGTAATAGAGAGATAAATTGTCATACCCATAATCTCTTCTCAAACAATTTAGCACATTTAATCTTTACTCTTGAACACTCAGAATGTTGTCTACCATTATCACAAACTCATATCTTCACATTCAATTTTGTTTTTTCACATTATCTTGATTGATTTTAAAGCTGCCAGTATTTAATGTGAATTGTGAAGATGATGAATTAAATTACATGATCACGGCTGATTTCATCAGGGTGGTTCTACAAAAAGTTGACACTAGTAATAGAAATAGTGATAATAATTCAAAAAATGACAATGAGGCCATTACCTATTTCCCTTTTTATTTTAGTTCATTTATATCTTCATTCATAGCATTCAAATAATTCTGATTATAAAAGCAAGTCACAGTGGACGGTCTAAGCCACTTTTTCTTTGAAAATCAGAAACATGTTATGGAACCATGACTTTAGGTAGTGCACTTAGCAATCCATTCTCCAACATAACTTTGCAATCTTTATTTATAGATGGAAAAATTATCTTCATTCTTGTCCCCTTCTTATTATCTTTTAGAGTTATAGATCAGAGAGTTTTTATATAGTGTTGCATTCTGAAAGTAAAGCTGGGCAGGAAATTAGAAAACTAGGACCTCATCCCATGTGAGCCATTCATGAGTTGCACATTCTCTTGGGTTTCATTTTGATGTGCACTGGATTCACCTTTCATCAGAGGACATTAAATTAGGCAATTTTCCAAACTCTTTTGAAAATTATCTGAAATAGAAATAGTTTTTCCAGCAGTTCAGAGTCTGTTTAATTTGATTCAAATCAATTCAATTCACATCCATTCAATTCAATTGTGTCCAAACCCTAGAGCATTTATCACTGCTCTCCATAGACCCGTCCTTTGATAAGCACTGGGCTGCCAGAGACCAGCTGTGAGAAGGAACAAGAAAAGATTTATAATGACCAGTTCATGACTTCAGAATCCCCACTTCTCTTCCATTTAAGTTTTATCCCCATAAACGTGCAAATTCAGGAAAGGCAAACTTCGCACGTGTTCCTCCTCTTCACCAGGTCCCTGATAGCTAATTGTGTACCTGAGTCTCCGAGGACCCATTTATTCTAGGCAAATTTCCTTCTTCACACTCTAATTTTCTTCACTTTCTCTTATATATTAGCCACATCTTCCATTTTCTCTGTGCCTTTTTCTCAACTAACTTTGCTGTTGGATTTGGAGCTAATAAAACTCTAAGTGAATGCTAATTAAGACAACCTCTTACCGTCTGTTATTTACATTTTGGATGCTACATTCAGTTTGACAGGTTTAGAATCCCACCTCCTGCACTATAAGGATAGCTTCCCTCCCCCAGTAAAATGTGAATAATTGTGCCAACCTACCAGTTTTATTGTGATGACTAAATTAGCAAATGAAGAAATTTGTAAATTGCTCAGAACTTGGCACTAACAATCACTTACTAAGTATGCTAATTGTTATGTTTATAATTACTACTATTATTTCAAGTTAAGCCATTTGAGAAGTAAGAAAGTTGGAGTTTTAGGGACTTCCAAAATTCCTCTCAAGGCATGATCGTCAGGTGTATTCCTTTGTTACACTGCTTTTTTTCTACATAAAAATATATTTCAGTTCTGTGTATTACCATGTTTCAACTCTAGCCCCATGAGAGACTAGTCTGAGATCAGAAAAAAAAAAAAAAAGAAATGATAAAACCATGATAGAGTAAGTCTGGGAAAACTTTGTGTTCAGTAGCCTTATCCTGAAGGTTTGGGTTTCTATTAGCATGTTAAAAACACTGAGAAATCCTTTAGTAAAGAAACTATATAAATTTATTACACAACAAATCTTAATAATGTGTTACATCAAGTAATGTTTGAGAAAGGGTAGCATACAAATTATATAAAGGCCACTATGAAGTCATAATCTCTTATTGAGACCCTTAAATGAATAAACATATTATTTATTATTATAGAGATCATAGTCTTATATAACAGAAGTCTGTATTTCTTTTATAAATTTAGGCAATATTTATTTTGAAATATTTACTTATTATCAGGATACTCATTGTTTAGGACTATAGTGATTTGGGATATAAATAAATAGCTCCTATGATTTTATGGAAAATATTTTAAATAAGCCTATATGTAATCAAAGAGTAAAAATATTACTTAGTAGAGATTACTTGAGTGTGTAATATTTTGTAAGCAAGAAATAGCAATTCAATTTGATCTAGTTTGACCCATTGCTGAAATATTTGTGTAACTTGGGAGTCAAGGAAGAGATAAACACTGAAGATTTAAGAACAGCAGGGAGAATGATGGACCTACGGATACCTAGAGTGACTGGCTTTCATGACAAGGTGTCATTCTTTTCCTGCTTATTTTAAGACTAGTTTTATTTCACTGCAGTATGTAGAGTCTTGCTCTATGGGCCAGAATATGCCTCCTCACTGAGAGCTCATGAGCTCTACAGTTTAAATTTTAGCGAAGAAAAGAAGCTCTCACAAATTCAGTTCTTGAAAACTTGGGAAAGGCCTTCAGAGTTAAGGTTTGGTAAGGTGTTCACCACTAGGCTGGAAATCAGAGAACAAGTATACTCTGTGTTAATGTGTTTATGCCCACAAAACTCATCATAAATAGTGCCCCAAAGAGAAGGGTTAAGGGGGAGAGACTTCATAGATGTTTACCATACCAGTATTAGATATCATTATTCACTGAGAAAGGGGAGTAAGCTTTTTAAGTTTTTTAAAGATTTATTTATTTATTTGGGAGAAAAAGAGAGAGAGAGAGAGAGCAGGGGGATGGGAAGAGGGAAAGGGAGAGAGAATCTCAGGCAGACTTCCTGCTGAACACAGAACTTGATGAGGGGCTCTCTCTCACTACCCATGAGATCATGACTTGAGCCAAAATCACGAGTTGGATGCTCAACCAACTGAGTCACCCACAGGCCCCTGAACTTAAAAATTAAAAATATATATATAATAATAAAGCCAATATCACCTATGTAGTCTCTCCGTGCAAATTTAGATTGCTTTACTGCATCTGCTGTTTTTTTTTTAATTGGTCAAAATTCAGACACTTTCCATAATTTCTCTGTATTCCTGGTAGTTTATATACTTCTGCTTCTCTCTACCTTTGCCTTTGGGCTATCTTATCCATCCATTCTTTCAGCCAGCCCAGACTCTTTACTTCTTAGGCAGAGGATGGGTCCACTGGCATAAAGCTATGTGTGTGTTGACAGGAGGTGGGGACTGAGTTTTTCCAAAACTTTTTTTTTTAATTTAATTTATTTATTTGACAGACAGAGATCACAAGTAGGCAGAGAGGCAGGCAGAGAGAGAGAGAAGCAGAATCCCTACTGAGCGGAGAGTCCAATGTGGGGCTTGATCCCAGGACCCCAGGATCATGACCTGAACTGAAGGCAGAGGCTTTAACCCACTGAGCCACCCAGGTGTCCCTGAATTTTTCCAAAACTTATAGTGTGACTGGAAGGAACTAAACTGCTGAGTGTAAGTACTCTGTTTTTACATCCATCCTCCTAATTATATCTCTCCTCTCCCTTCAGTCATTTATGAGGAAATCCTCTTTTGTGCACCTGCAGAACATCCTGTGTTCACTAACCCTCCCACAGCCCTACTTGTAGGGTCTCATTTTTTACAATAAGTATTTATTCCTTTATTTTCCCAAAGTCAGTTTACTTTTTTTCAGAAAGGAATGCTGATTACTCAAGTGTTCTCATTATCTATACCCTTGTAGCCTTCTATTTTAGTAGCTTCTGAAATATTGCTTTACTAATCTTGATTCTAAGCTGAGCTTTCCAATCCATTTGATGTATTAGTTATATACATAGTTATTAAGTATCTACTGTGAATAAGGCTCCGTGATAGTTGTTTTGAAGGTAGTGGAGGTGGGTAAGGTGGAGGTTTAGGAGATTGCAATTTTATACTCAAGAGTTAGTACAATAATAATACCATAATATTAATAGCTGGCACTTACATAGCCTTACTGTTAGTTCAACTCTGTTCTGAGTTTCTTTTACATATGTTAATTATCCTAGTTTCTACAATCACCCTGTGAAGTATCTACTATTATTGTCTCTATTTCACAGATATAGGAAATGAAAAACAGAGAGTTTAAATAATTTGTTCTGACCACACAGTACATAAGTGGGATTTTATTTTTAATAGTTTATTTATTTATTTCAGAGAGAGAGTGTGAGCATGAGTTGGAGGAGGGGGGAGGGAGAAGCAGACTCCCTGCTGAGCAGGGAACCCAATGCTGGGCTCCATCCCAGGATGCTAAGATCATGACCTGAGCCAAAGGCAGACACTTAACCTACTGAGCCACCCAGGCACCTCACATAGGTGGGATTTAAATTAAGTAATCTAATTCCAAGTCTCTGTTCTTTAAACAATAGAAATTAGCATAAATATAAGATGATGCTGAACAATGTTAATTTCTGGAGTCCTTAGATGATAAAGGCAGGTGACCTATTAGGTCTGCTCACTGCAAATGAGATGCTATCCCAGGAAGCAGGGCTGCATTTCTTAGGGTAGTGACTGTAGCTGAGATCATATGTCAGGACTAGGGTTTGGGGAAGGGTCACAGAGCATGGTGGGTAGATGAAAATGATAAAGGACCCTGAGTAGTGCAAGATATGTTCTTTCCCACAGTTCTTCAGTACTTCAATACAGGTATAAAAGACATATCTTTAAAAGAATGATTAGTGGGGCACCTGGGTGGCTCAGTGGTTTGGGCTGCTGCCTTCGGCTCAGGTCATGATCTCAGGGTCCTGGGATCCAGCCCCGCATCGGGCTCTCTGCTCCGCAGGAAGCCTGCTTCCCTCTCTCTCTCTCTCTCTGCCTGCCTCTCTGCCTACTTGTGATCTCTGTCTGTCAAATAAATAAATAAAATCTTTAAAAAAAAGAATGATTAGTAATTTCTTGTGGAAAGTAGCCACAGTTAACAGAATGGCCAGTATAAGACCAAAAAATAGAATTCACTTGTATTAAGTGAGGGTACAGAGGAAACCATGATGAAATAAATTTAGGAACTCAGATATTTTAGGTATTTGAATATATATAAATCAAAATGTTGGAAACAAGTATATACATCAAAAGGACAAAATGTTCCTATGTACATGTTAAAAACTGAGAATTTTGTTCAAGAATTCATGCCAGATAATCTTATGAAAAAGTTTGTACATCAAATCTAAAAGGAGTAAGTAAATATACAACTGATTTACTGTGGAACCTCACTAAAAAACCTTAGACTTTATGAAGGATCAGAGAATCCCCTTGGATTCATGCTGTTAGTTAAAACAAATTTGGAATGAAGGGGGGAATTAGACAACATGTGGAGGAATCTGTTTGCATTTGGAAAGCTGTATTTGCCATGGATACTACTGAGTGTTCAGAAGTGAAATCCGAGTAAGTAGGGATAATGGGTGTGGCCCAAACCAGATCCTTCCTTTTTAGTCAGAGGTCTCCCTAAGAGAAGCCATGGCTCTGAGAAGAGACCCTGATTTGCTTCTGCTTGGTGAGGCTCAGACATAAATCAAACACATGAGATTACCTGTAAGGTTCAAGTAATAGCTGGCTACACAGCTGTAGCATGATTTATGAAGTACAGTGGAATTTATAGGAAGGAGTGACATCACTTCAGTGTCAAGAAAGACTTCATAGAAGTCTTGAGTTAAAAAAAAAATGGGTATGATTTCTACAGACAGGTATGTAGAATTTCTCCATTCAAGGGTACAACCAGAAATTAAGTGAGAAGGAAAGGAAATTGGTAGTGATATAGAGAACAGTGAAGTGGGGACTTAGCTAAAACATGGGCTACAAGTCAGGAGGAAACAGGTGAGTAATAAAAAGGAAGAGATATATCTAGATGATAGTATGGAGAATTTAAATGTTAGGGTGTTAAATAATGTTGGTATCTTACTAATTATGAAGTATTAACAAACATTTTGTACAGGAGAATAGATAGCATGACTGCACTATAATAAATTATATCAAAGTCAGCTTGTTCCTAGAATGGTTCATTAAATGCTGAAAATAATAGTTATAAAATATTTTAAGAACTCACACCATGGCTTGGGAATTAGCTGACTACAGGCATTTTTCAAATCCTCTTATTAGGTTGAATAAAAGACAGATTTAGAAGAGTGAAGTATCAAGAGGCTATACACACACCCGCACACATATATATGCACGATACTTTCATGATAATCTCATTTACCATTTTTTAATTAATCTTTTCACTTGCTTAATTATCAGATACCTTTAATTGGGATCATTAAGTCTGTGTTTTGAAAACTGTATATGTTTTCCTCCATTATGAGTTTATGATTCATAATAAAAATTGCCAGCCATCTTGTATTTTCCCTCATAAGAACAAAGGAACTTTGTTACATATACACACTTATGCACAAATATGTCAGCCTATAAAATTTGCTTGATTATATTTAGTATAATTTTTATTATCTCATAAGATACATATAGCATAAAATACCTATGGTAAGATACCTAGTTTATTATACATAAACTACCAGTAGAATGTATACTTACAAGACATGAAGTATACATCTTTGAGAATATTTTTGGGAAGAGAATAGAGCTCTGTAACCACCACCCAGATCAAGATATAGATACTACCAGAACCCCAATGATTCCTAGTTTCTCTCCTAGCTAGTCATCACCCTGCCTTTCAAAGGTAACCATTATTCTCATTTTATCATCACAGATTTTTTCTTTCTGTTTTTGAGCTGCATATACAAATGGAATCACGTAGTATGTATTTTCTCTTTGGTATATTCGATGCAACATAAGTCTATAAATCTCAACCAAGTTGTTGCATGTAGCAATGGTTCATTGTGTCTCTTTTTGATCTTTTTTTTTTTTTTCAGTATGTTATGGCAGCATAGGAATATATCAATGTCTACTTAACTATGATACCTTTAATTGTCCTTGATTTTATTTCCAGATTTTTATTATTATGCATAAAACTGCTAAGAACAGTCTTACATGTGTCACTTCATGCACTGATGCACTCATTTGTCTTTGGTATTGCAGAGAACGGAATTACTGTAATATAGAGTATGCATATGTTCAGCCTTACTCTAACCTGATTCTTTTTCATCTCTCCTGTCCAGGGGTAATTAAAGAGTGCAATAATTGCTATAATTCTGGTAGAAAAAAAAAAAAAAAGACTGTAGTGGTTGCTGAGCCAACATCACTAGAACTGCTGTATTTACTACTTTTTAGGACCCTACAGAAATTTCATACACACATAGGGAAATAAAGCCAGAAAATTATAACAATTTCATTGAAAGCATGTTTAAAGGAAGAGATTTGGAACTATAATGTGGAATATACAAAACCTCGAGTCATTATAAAATTCAACTTAAAAAATGGAGTTAAAAGGCGAAGTATTCTTGTGGAATGAGTGTGGTTTAAAGTGTCAAAGGAACTAGCCAAATTCCCAGATTGGTCACTTAATGTTAAGAACTTTGAACAGTTGAGATTTTACCTTCTTTTCAAGATAACAATTTAGCTTTCCCAAGCTGAATGGATAGACATTCTCTGGTAGAAATCAGAGACAAAGATAGTTTATGATTCACAGAATCACTATTAGCCAAAGTATAAGCATATAGGCTAGTTCCTCAAGCCTTGATCCCCACAGAATGACGTAAATAGCAAGAAGATAGCTTCACACACAGTTGCATTTGTCTGAGCTTAGGGAACCCACTCTTTCATAGTGGGCAATAAGCATGCCCTCTCTTTGCTCCAGATAGATACAATAACTGTATCTCCCACGGCTGTGAAAAAACCTTCCTTTCACTCCAAATAGATATACTATTTCTATCTTTAAAAACTGTTACCTTACAAATGTCTAGAAAAAATAATTTTGGGGAAAGGTCAGGCAGTGATTTGCTAACAAGATAGGCAAAAATGCATTAGACATAAGGGAGAAATGCCTCCCAATACTTTCCACTCTTTGTTTTTAAGTAACTTTATTTTTTAAAGATTTTATTTATTTATTTAACAGAGAGAGATCACCAGTAGGCAGGCTGAGAGAGAGAGAAGCAGGTTTCTTGCTGAGCAGACAGCCCGATGGAGGGCTTAATCCCAGGAACCTGAGATCATGATCTGAGCTGAAGGCAGAGGCTTAATCCACTGAGCTACCCAGGTGCCTTCTCCACTCTGCTTTTAATACCATCTTGGCTTTTGACAAATGTTCCCACACATATAGTACTCTGTTGGTCACTCTGATTCATCTGACTGGCAGAAGTTATGACAAATTCCTCTTCTGTTTATCTTCTGTAGCATTTACAATCTATATGATACCAAGGAGCAGAATGAGGCCAACTTACAGAACTGAACTTACTTGTGCCTCCCAGGAATCTGGACCCAACCAGCTCTAAAACAGTATGCCAACCAGGCTGCCCTAGGGTTGCCATTAGAAGAAAGAAATAAGCATTATTTCCAGAAATAAGGTAGGATCCCAGAGATTCAAAATAGGTCTATATAACTTCCCATCCCTTTTCTCTTAATAATTAATCAGCCAGCAGCCAAGACAAGATAGTCTCTTTCTGGAAACATTCATGTTCAATGATCAGATAGATACCTTACAAAGGAGTGTGGACCAAGAAGTGATAAGTATAGCAGAGAATAAGAAGGTTTTCTGTCTGCTGTGGAGGCTGTTCCAGTGCTCAACAGTATTAGATCCTATGTTATTAGAGAGTATGGAAGGTCCACTAAATACCCTGAATAGCATCTCGCTGTTGCCTAGAGTCTGCAATAAACAGAATATCTTTGTGAGTCCATAAAAGTTTATAAAAGCTAAAAACATGACACAGATTAGTTTTAAAAACTACAATGGTATGGCCAGAGTCAGTTGTTCTCATTGGAGTAGGAACATTTTAATTTGAAAAAAGTATCAGCTGTGCTTTGGATACGTGCATATCTGGGAGGAGGTCAAAGGTCCAACATAGGGAATCTTGTTGGAGTGGGTGGGAGTGACAGACACATCATACAGTGCAATCTTTCTTAGCACCAGAAAAATGGGTCAACTTTTGGCAAGTATTATAGACTCTGCTCAGAAGTGGAGTCCTTTACTTTGTGTCCAGGCTGTGATGGTGGATGCGTTGCCCATCAAGGTGGCAGTCTATAGTCTTCACTGGCTAGTGAAGACACATTCAGCAGCTTCATTTCAATTGGTTCCATCAGAGGCTGGGCTACATGAATGATCTATATGGTTCATTTGGAATCAGCAATTTGTTTTATAGTTTCTAGCCTGATAGAAATTGTGTTTAATCTTTCAATTGTTTTTCAAGTGGGGAAAAAAAAAATAACTTGGCTATTGGCAATAGCCCAAGAGCCAGGAAAAAATTAACAAATTTCATGACTGAGAGTCCAGGCCAGAGCTATGAGAACATCCTGAGTTTTGTCCACTGAACAGAATGACCATGTCCATTTTCATGAGGTGGGCCCAACCCCAGCAGTCTACTTTCATATTTCAGCATTATTAGTTCATAAGTGAATCAGACCCAGATATTTAGGGGAGCTTTTCTGAGTTGATGCCCCTATTGAAATAGTGGTTGTGCTTAAGACGATGGAGTGAAGAATAAAGTTTCCTTCTAAGACATAGCTAACAAGCTGTTACTTTTCATATGAAGCTGGGGGCCACTGGGATCAGGACTAACTACATTAAATATACCATTCAATTTGACAAACAAAGCCTGTTGGGTCTTTCCTATATTGTGATTGTTGAGTTGACCTATTCCAGAATGGGAACATCAAACTGGTGGGTCATAGGGGTCTCATGAGTCGAAATTCCTAAGTAAGGTACATCTGTCTCCAATATCTAGATCCAATCAGGTTATTGGCCTCCTTTTTCTTGGTTGGAGGTGGAACAGACAGCAGGTTTTCACTGATTATAGAAGCACAGGAGATTGGTAGAGAACTGTCTTCCCATACCCAGAGATTATAAAATTTAAGAAAGCTTTCATACATTTCTGGTTTTCAACATCCTTCTACAGAAAATAGGGATGTAAAATTTGGAGCAGATTTGTATTTAATTCTTATCATAGTATTTGTATAATAAGTTTAGCAGAAAAATTGTGCAGAAAATTTGCATGGATACATATAACAATACGATATCTACATGGATTAAATATTATAACTTTCAGTTAGAGTTCAGTATTGCTATTTAAATAACTGATCAATCATTTCTACCAATGTGAATTTATTACTAAGTCATCATTCATGACTTCGTGCTGATTGTGAAAACATCTCTCCTTTAAGTCCCAAATTCTAAGACTTTCTCTTAAATAATAATGCATATTGGCCTACTTGTAGGTCTTCTTTTCTTTTCTTTTCTTTTTTTAAAGTAATTTTTTTTTAATTTTTGGCATAACAGTATTCATTATTTTTTCACCACACCCAGTGCTCCATACAATCCGTGCTCTCTATAATACCCACCACCTGGTACCCCAACCTCCTACCCACCCACCAATTCAAACCCCTCAGATTGTTTTTTAGAGTCCATAGTCTCTCATGGTTCACCTCCCCTTCCAATTTCCCCCAATTCCCTTCTCCTCTCTAACCCCCCATGTCCTCCATGCTATTTGTTATGCTCCACAAATAAGTGAAACCATATGATAATTGATTCTCTCTGCTTGACTTATTTCACTCAGCATAATCTCTTCCAGTCCCGTCCATGTTGCTACAAAAGTTGGGTATTCATCCTTTCTGATGGAGACATAATACTCCATAGTGTATATGGACCACATCTTCCTTATCCATTCGTCCGTTAAAGGGCATCTTGGTTCTTTCGACAGTTTGGTGACCGTGGCCATTGCTGCTATAAGCATTGGGGTACAGATGGCCCTTCTTTTCATTACATCTGTATCTTTGGGGTAAATATCCAGGAGTGCAATTGCAGGGTTATAGGGAAATTCTATTTTTAATTTCTTGAGGAATCTCCACACTGTTCTCCAAAGAGGCTGCACCAACTTGCATTCCCACCAACAGTGTAAGAGGGTTCCCCTTTCTCCACATCCCCTCCAACTCATGTTGTTTCCTGTCTTGCTAATTTTGGCCATTCTAACTGGTGTAAGGTGATATCTCAATGTGGTTTTAATTTGAATCTCCCTGATGACTAGTGATGATGAACATCTTTTCATGTGTCTCATAGCCATTTGTATGTCTTCATTGGAGAAGTCTCTGTTCATATCTTCTGCCCATTTTTTGATATGCTTGTCTGTTTTGTGTGTGTTGAGTTTGAGGAGTTCATTTGCTTGTATGTATTCTTTAGTTAAAATGTGCATACACCAAATAAAACCAGATAGTATTCAAGATGAATAAAAATAGAAAATCAGGTCTATGTTTTCTAAGTTGACTTGGTAGGCTGGGAAATATATGTGCCTCTCTGCTTCTTATTTTATTAAAATTAGCATGCTGCTTAGAAACAATTTTGTAGATTCTTGTTTTAATTGTTAAGCTATTTTCACTTCTTTGTATTAGTTTATGTAATTCATTAACTCATGCATTCATCAAGCATATCAATGCATCACTTTTTAACCATTTCTGGATACCATCTACTCTATCAGGAATTTGAACAGATCATAGAGAAATATAAGAAATAATATTCACTGATGAGATATTAGCAACATAATTATGGAGACCAATACAAGGTGGTGCAGGTAAAAATGTTAAGTGTAAAATGATGTTAAAAAGAGGAAGAATGAGTTAATGTGAGCTACAGAGGTTAGAGAATGCTACAAAGAAAAGTTAAGTTTAAAGAAAAGCAAAATGTATAAAAGACAGCAAAGTGGAATTTTCAGAGCATTCCAAGGAAAACATACTATAGCTCAAAGGGTATTATCATTTGAAAAGTTCTGTGATCTCTGAAGAGAACAGCATGGCTTTAGGAAAGCCACTGCCAGAATACTGGCCTAGCTAATACACCCTTGGATCATAGGTAAAACCTCATGGTTGATCCAGATATGAATTTAGGAAGACTGCGGAACACATATTTAATAAATATTTCCACATAAAATTGACTACCAGTTACTGCAGTAATTACTACCAAAATTTGTGTTCCTCTTCCTAGTTTGGCTCTAGGATGTGGCTTCTTATCTCTCACCACCACCACACCTTTATATCTAAGTGGGGACATGTGATTAGTTCCTGCCAATGGAAGGTAAGCACTAGTGATGTTTATTACTTTCAGACCATCTACACATGGGTAAGATATAAGGATGTCTGTACATGTTTCCCACAGTCTCTTTCCTCATCCATTAGCTGAATAGATGATAACGAACCCCTAGAGGCAGAGGCACCAGGCTGAACCCTAGGTTCCTGAATGATCACATAAGAATAAATATATACTATTGAGTTAAACCACTGAGATTCTAGAGTTTATCTTTACAGCAGCTAAGTTAATACATCAGTGCATTTGTCCCCGTTTACCAGATAACTAAATTTGAATCACAGTAATATCAAAGCACCATATTTTTATGCTACCTTAGAAAGAGAGCAACTAAAGTTTGACTTAATAAAACTTAATAATGTAAAATTCTTTTTAAATATTCCATTCTTTGAAAGTCAATGTTCTAAAGCAGTAGAACAGACTTTTTGTAAATAACGCTATGTATAGTGGCAAAAAAAAAGATTGTGTAGCTTAGGAAAGCTAAAAACTAGCCTTAGGATCTGAAGAATGGTGTGCTGAAATTTTAAGAGTAGACAATGCAGGGGAACTTTGCCAAAAATGCTTATTTCAGACTCTACTGCAAGGTGATTTAGGATGCATTTCCTTTTTATAGCCTCATTTTAGGCAATGTCCAGTGTCTCTTAGCAGACAATTTAGCTGCTTCAGTAGATTTTATTGCTTCTTTCTAAATTTGTCAAGTTGTCCTTTGCCTATAGCATCAACTAGAATGGATGGCAAGAGAATTGCCTCCAGTTGTGATTGCTCTGTTTCCCAATGACCCCCAAGCCCTCGGCGTTAAAGCTTTTCCCAAGTGCTGTATCAACACTGAGATTCAAAGATTGCTGTGTTTTGTCATTCTTTGGCGAGGGTATCATACCCTGCGCTCATCATTTCAGGCAGCTGATCATTTATCATAGTGTCCTTATGTCCTGAACACTCAGTGTATTAATTATATTACTAACAAACAGAGCTGATTTTAAAATGTGGCACTCTGCTTTACTCTCTCCTTTTGCCACTTAACTAGTGATAGGTACAACTTTTCAGTATCTGCGAAGGTATGAGTATTTTTAACTCAATGTGGCACATTCAACATAGACTTGTAAATTTAAAATCTGCGATATTTTCTTCAATTTGAAAATGTAATAATGCATGTATTTAAGACTGAATATATGTTTTCATTAAGTCCAAAATTAAATACATTACAAATTAGTGTGTAGGTATAAAGAGCAAATTTTAAAAAGTATGATTTTTTATGGACATTTATAAATAATGACCAGTTATTGATTAATGAAAACAATCTAGGCTTGGCTAGACTAAATCCTGGGTGACCCATGTAAAACTGTTGCGAGACATCATGTTCTTGCTATAAACTCTTCTTAAATTCCAAACATATCTGTAGGATTTTACAAAAACTGTGTGTGTGTGTGTGTGTGTGTGTGTGTGTGTGTGTAGTATGCACCTTTTTAATAATAGATCTGGAGAAACTTTTAAAAAGACCTATTTAACAAAACAACTAAATGGAAATACAAAGAGAAATTAAGATCAAGGAAAGGTAAGCAAGTATCTGTGGCTAATTCTAAGGTTTGTGTCTAGGCTCCCACAAAGCCAAGCCAAACTTAGCCATGTTATGACAGAAGCACCTATGAAAATCAGTAGCTCATTTCCACATGACTTCTTCAAGCCTTGGTTTTCTCACATGGAAAATTATGGGTTAAAACTAGGTCAATTCTTAGGTATCTTCTAGATAGAAAATCGGTTACTGAGTTTGCTAACAGAAGACCATTAACTTTCTTAGAAATGAACTCATGAGAATGCTAGTTCAGGAATTTTGCTCTTTGTCTCTCTAGCAGTTAGGTTTATAACCCCACCCTTCTCCTGCTACCATGTAATGGTTCATAAGTTTCAGAATATTGGAACTCATTATGTAAAGCAGTATTTTATTTGAATTGATGTCTCTTTTGTGAATAGAGCATATTTGAATGAACTTAGGAAAAACAAACTTGGTTGAATCGGCAATAAAAGAAAATGAGGAATAACCCTACATGTGGTTTAGGAAAAACATGAAGATTGTTATGTATATGAAAGGAGATCTCATTTAACTAGTCCCCATCAATCAGAAATGGAAGAACCTTTGGAGGATATTTTTTTCCCTTTGTCCTACTTTTGTATAAAAAAGACTATCTGAAAAAATAATTTTTAAAAATTCAGTATTTATTTCTTAAAACAATGTACAGAAAAATGTTTTTGACATCTTAGAAACTGATTATTTTTACCTACAAATAAATGATACCAAATACAAATGTCACCAGACTTAGAAATAAGCTTTTCCTAAAATGCTGCTTAAATAAAAACAAAGTAATTGTTTCCACATCCTTAGATAGGTCAACAAAATTCTGTTTTACCTTGTTTTTTAATTTATTATTTTTTAAATATTTATTTATTTAGCAAGAGAGAGAGTGCATGCAGGAATGGGGGCAGAGGGAAAGAAAGCATACGCCCTGCTGAGCACAGAGCTTGACATGGCGGCTCAAGGCGGGGCTGAACACCAGGACCCTGAGATCATGACCTGAGCTGAAATCAAGTCAGGCGCCTAATCAACTGAGCCACCCAAGTACTCCAACTACTACTATTACTATTACTACTACTACTACTACTACTACTACTACTACTTCTCCTTCTTCTTCTCCTTCTTCCTTCTTTCTTCTTTCTTCTTTTCCTTCTATTTCCTCCTTCTTCCTTCTCCTTCTTCCTTCTTCTTCTTTTTCTTACAGCCACTTTAATAGAGTGTGAGTTTGACTTTCATGAATATTTAATCCAACTACCATTCCATCTCCAATGGTAGTAGCCTCCTTTTGTTTATATGCACTTTTTTCTGTCTATAGGTCGCTCTACACTCACTATTTATTTAGTGGCCTTTTTTTCATTAGTACCTGTTTCTTCTTGTGTTCTCTGAAAAAGGTGAATGGACGATTTTTAATGCCATGACAATACCGTTTTACTGTGTTGTGGAGCTTTCTGGTCTCTTAACTCTAATTGATAAACATATTTAATCATGGTTTAGATGCCTTAGTTAGAGAGTAAATATGCTGAATTATATTCTATTTTTGGTAGCATTGATAATTTCAACAATTACCATCAAAGTAATATTGCATGTATTAGGAGTTAAATTGCAGGAAGACTTGCATTTCTAAGGATTTAATCTGTTTGGTTTTGGTTATGTGTAATAGAAAATCCAACTAATAGCAGCTGGAAAAAGTGAGGAATTTATGCAATTCTTGCACCAAAATCTCTAAGTGGTGTTGTGAGGTTCCATAGAGACATCAAATCCCCACATATCTTCTAATTCTCTCCTCATCTTTCCTAAGTGGAGGGCTCGTATACTCATAGTAACAATCAGCATGATGGTTTATCTTCAGGTAAGAAGAAAGCTGAAAAGGGTAAAGAGCCAAGAAGCATATTGGCCAAAAAAATTCATATATTATTGGGGAGAACTGGATTCTATGCCAACTCTATTTAGAAAAGGTGAATGTTTCAATATTCTGTGCTCTGTAGATGAGAAAGACAAGGGAGAAAAATGTTTCTGAATACCGTTTTGGGTAGCCAAGTTGCTGCATTTTCTCAGAAGATATTTATTCTGGAGCACAGCCACTTTATAAAAACACTGGATGCCCACAGTATCTCTTCCCCTCTCCCCCTTATTTTAAACAGTTGAGGGACAGTTCAAGTTCCTTGACTCCCAGGTAGTGGGGAGGTCAATTTCTTTACTACAAGCTTGTGGCTGCAATTAGTAGGTTCCACTAGAGTAAGTATTGAGGGGATTGATGTTATCATTGACTGTGAAGGTAGAATAAAGGATTTGAAAACAAGGAAATCAATGTCTTGACAAAATTTGAAAGATAAAATTAAGGGCTTCTGGGAAGAGTAGCTAATCCAAATTAAATACTTGAAATCTTTGGAAATACGTAACTCAAAAATTGTCATTAAGAACAGCATAAGGGGGGCGCCTGGGTGGCTCAGTGGGTGAAGCCGCTGCCTTCGGCTCAGGTCATGATCTCAGGTTCCTGGGATCGAGTCCCGCATCGGGCTCTCTGCTCAGCGGGGAGCCTGCTTCCTCTTCTCTCTCTCTCTGCCTGCCTCTCTGCCTACTAGTGATCTCTCTCTGTCAAATAAATAAATAAAATCTTTAAAAAAAAAAAAAAAGAACAGCATAAGGAGGGGATAGTATTACCTGGCCTGTGGATATATCTTACACTAAGCAGTGTTGCAAGGTGACACCAATAAACATTGATCTGTCCTCGCACATGGGGAAGGAAGACCTTCCCTGAACATTCAGGGATGCTTGATAGGTTGGATTCCCTTTCCTTTTCAACAGTCAGACCCAAAACCAAAAAATTCAATGTCAGTTTATTAATGCACTTTCTTAGGAGGCTCATCGGGTTTTGTGGAAATATAAGTCGGGTGGGGTTTCACCAGCTTTGTAAGGATGCTCATGGTGAGTGTACTCCTCAGGTCTCTTATGATGTACTTACTAAATAAAATTGTATAATTATCTTTCTTCTTGTACTATGGGCGGACTTTCTCATAATCAATTGAAATTATGCATTTGTCATAAATATTTTGAATGCTCTAATATCTTATAAGAATTCATATTTTTATTTAGAATACTCGATTTTATAAATATTAGTGTGAAGTAGTGTGAAACTCACACTGACTAGAATTTTAAAAATAATATTGCTGATGTTGAGATGATACATTTAAATTTTTTTAGAAATTTTCAACTATAATAACTAACAAACTATCTGTACATGATATAAATGATATATCCCAAGTGGATAATGCTTAAGTTTGTGGTTGGCCTGGAAGCAAACTTTGATATTTTGGTAATTTAATACCCCTCGGTCATACATATTTAATGTTTGTTTCCTTTCTGTGTAAATACTCAATCAGTATTTTTTGCTTTCAAATTCCATTGTTGTACAATATCTTGGGACATATTTGACTTACATTAAACATTTTGTGAGCATAACCATACCAATGTAGGCTTATATTATTACTGGTAGTGTCAAGAATAAAACCCATTGCCTTGAAAATATGGTCTCATGACCTTGAGGAGAGATCTGAAAGAGGAAACAATTGTTTCTAAACATTATTAACTATTTTAAAAGGCAACTTATCTTGATTCCCAAACATACCAACATAATTGCTAATTCCAATCCCTCTTTGTTAGATGAAGAGAAAAGGATATATCACTGAATAACTTTAAATGTGTGTTGTTTGGAGGCGCCTGGGTGGCTCAGTGGGTTAAGCCTCTGCCTTCAGCTCAGGTCATGATCTCAGGGTCCTGGATGCATGGGGCTCTCTGCTCAGCGGGGAGCCTGCTTCCCCCTCTTTCTGTGCCTGCCTTTCTGCCTACTCTCTCTCTCTCTGTCAAATAAATAAATAAAATCTTTTAAAAAAGTATGTGATTTTTAAAGTCAGAATATGAAGGTCTTGAAGACCAGTATGTATGACCATAATTATCAAAACATTCCAGAGAAAATAAAACAGAATTCTCATTTTTTTCTTACATAATCCAGAAAATTATTTTTGAAAGTGTTTCAGTACATAAATCTCTTGGCAGTGGTCAGTTCTCTGATGCATTTCTAGTTATAGAGACCTGATGTTCAATGAAAATTGTCACAACTAGAAATGAAAGGTATGTTCCCTGTACTCCAGTGTTTATAGCAACATCACCAACAATTCTAAAATTATGGAAAGATCCCAAATATCCATCAACTGATGAATGGATAAATAAGATTTGGTATGTATAGATATATACAATGGAATATTATTCAGCCATAAAAAGAGTGAAATCTTGTCATTTGCAACAACATGGGTGGAGCTAGAAGTATTGTGTTAAATGAAATAAGTCAGTTAGAGATACAGGTATATATGATTTTGTTCATATGTGGAATTTAGAAACCAAACACATGAACATAGGGGGTAAAAAAAGAGAGGCAAACCATAAAACACAGAGAACAAACTGAGAGTTACTGTAAGGGAGGTGGGTGGGGGGAAATAGTTTAAATGGGTGATGGGTATTAAGAAGGGCATTTGTGACGAGCACTTACTGTATGTAAGTGAAGAATCACTAAATTCTATACCTGAAACTAATACTATGTGCATCTCAGAATTTAAATAAATTTTAAATTTATTTAAATTTAGAATTTAAATAAAAACATAAAAAAGAAGAAAAGGGACTAAAATTGGGAAAAAAAGGTATGTTCACTACTATTACTAATCAATAGCCCATAAATACCAATGAATGCTTAGATATTAAATTTATACAAAACACTTTCAATCATTTAATGCCATGGGATATTCACAACTCACTAAGAGATATCAGTTCTTTTTTTTTAGCAGTTTAGAGAGTTAAAGGAATTTAGCTAATTTGATATGTATAGGAGATAACAACACATACCCTCTCTTATTCTCCACATTCATTTTGCTCCATTTTTCTGTATCTCCAGATTACAGGGATTTCAGGCTTACATAGAAAGATTTAGGCCCTTAATGTGATGTAAGTCCTATAATAGACAGTATTTGTCATGAATTCTTTTTTTTTTTTTTAAGATTTTATTTATTTGACAGATAGAGATCACAAGTAGACAGAGAGGCAGGCAGAGAGAGAGAGAGGAGGAAGCAGGCTCCCTGCTGAGCAGAGAGCCCGATGCGGGGCTCGATCCCAGGACCCTGGGATCATGACCTGAGCTGAAGGCAGCGGCTTCACCCACTGAGCCACCCAGGCGCCCCTTGTCATGAATTCTAATTGCATATGTTATTTAAAGAAAATAGAGCCGTGGTGATAAGAGTAACCAAAACTCTTTGTTCTTCTTGTTGTGTGTGTATATGTGTTTTCTTAAAATGTGTTTCTGTAGAAATATTTTATTGTGGTTGATTCTGATATTCTGGGGAGCAGGCACACCTTGAATAAAATAATTAAATCACAATGTAGAACTGTTTTCAGAGGAATCCAGAAAACTCTTAATTATTTTTCACTACCTCTCTTGTTTAGTTATGACTCAATCTCCACTGTCATAGAATAGCATTGACTTTCAACAATAATTTAAACACCCTCCCTCAGAGAAACCTGCAGTTTCCCTGTAGAAGGAAATTCCTTGTAGATCCCTAAGTATAATATCACTCCTCACTTTGGACAGACTCAACTCTTCTGGGTAGCAGAAAAATTTAGCAGTAAGCTAATACAATTTCTCCAGCCCTGACCCAGTTTATACAAAGATTAAGAGAATGATCTTCAGCCATCCTTAGAACTTACCTGCAGACAGTAGATAGATTGAATACAACAACTTGGGTATGCAAATCTATATTTTAATACCTACCCTGACATGACCATTCAGCAGGAGAAATGGCATATTGATGGTATCTAAAAGTTATTTTTAATTTGAAGCCTTGAGTTAATTCTTTCAATCTACATTAAAATTTATGTTCTGTCCTTGATCTTTTGGAATGTTTGACTGCCATCTAAATTTCTCCCCAGATTACTCCAAGGTGAAGACAGCTCTACATAAGAAGGTTCAGTTTTCAACTATGTTCACTTCATTTCCATGTTTGTTATTTTACAGTATTATTATAATAGTGTTCTTAGTATAAGGGGGAAAATCATGTTTGTAAGTAGCTAGGAGGAAACTTACGAACAACTTCCACTGGTCATAATATTTCATTGTAATCTCTCACTGTCAGGTCAAATAAAGGTAAAACATTTCAGTCTGACATCTTTAAGATTTTTCTTCCTCTCTGTTCATTTTTCTTCTTATCAACTAACACCAATGACCTTCCTTTTCCATGTATAATGGATTTCTAATTCCACTTTTGATTATCCCTCTGATTAACTCTCTGATAATTAGGTTGAACACATACTTCCTTATAAAAAACAACTTGCTAGTGATATATAAAGCAAGTTATTAGGGCTTACTAAATTTTATACTCATTTATTCTCATTAGTGCTTACATCTTCTGAGAAGCATAAATCAATATTATATCATGCTATCTGACTTTAAGACAACACTATAAAACTTCTATAGTTTACATACACAGAAAGGAATCAGAACTTTTAGAGGAGAGTGCTTTGCCAATACTACATTAATTGTGTGCCTCAAACAGGATGATTTCTGACTGCTGCTCTTCTTTCTTTTAAAGTATGGGATGCTGTAATTTTAACTTCATCTTTATTAGTTTAGTTAGTTTGGGATTATTTAGTGACCTTTCCAACTTGTAGTAAATATATGAATTTTGATTTGCAATTTTCCAATTAATTTTAAGATGTGAATACTGAAATTCAAAGATAAATCATGCATATTTTTATTACTAAAACAGGTACACACATATTCACCAATATATTAGCAGTTTCATTGATTATATTCTTCCTATGCATTTATGCTACTTGCAATAGATTATTAAATAAATGTAATGCATTTGCTAAATTATTTTTATATCATAGCATACTGTTTCATAATAAAATTCATCTCTTAAATCATTAATAAGCAATTTATATCTATAGCTAGCAATACATTTATTTCAATGGTCTTACTTTGTTAATCTTCAATTCTCTTGTTATCGTCAAGCTGTTTTTCCTTGGAAAGAAAGAAATTATGGGTAGGACAAGGGAAATTGGCTTTCAGTCTTCTGACTCATTCTATCTAAAAGTGGTAGATTCTTCAGTATCACTAATAAATTGAATATTATTGGGATTTAAATATTTCAGAGATAGCCTGAAATTTTATCTTAGTCACTTAATAGGAATTGTACGTGTGTGAAAATTAGAAATGCAACCTTTGTGTCATATGACTATATTAAGAATGTGAGACATAATATATGCAAATCATTTTCCTCTATTCCTTTTAGTTCTTAACACTGATCTAAACTTCAACTTCCTAAAATTCTGTCTATGGCTCTAGTTCATGCCTTTAATTTGAAACTGAGTAGGATTTAATCCAGTTTATGTCTAACAGGTATTCAACTATTCAAAATAGTTTTTTATGTTCTCTTTCTTTCTAAGGACCTGGGAAGAAAAGTGTTGTTGCAATAGGGTCAAAAGTGGCTCTGAACATCACAGCAATGAAAAGAAATCTTCATTGGTGGTGTTTTTCAGACATGAAGAGAAAAAGGTTTGTTAATTTTGATTCATTTTCCAGTAGAGGAAAATCTTAAGAGCAAGCTTGGTTTAAGCCTTTGACACTGTGATGATCCCATACTTTGCCCAGGAATTTCTTTCATTTAAGTCCTTTATCCAGTAAAAGTTTTCCACTGGAATGTTTTGGGAAGCCTGGAAATACCTTTGGGTTAGCCTGGCTATATAATTTAGGCAGGCCACTTGTATCTTCAGATCTTTGCTCATCACTAGTGGAAAAATCACTGTGATCTCTTCTACCCAAAACTCGTCATGATTCTCAGGTGATACCCCTGTATAAAATATGTCATCTAGCTTCAATATATGGATTAGAATAATGTTATTTAATGTAATATCAGAAATAGTGTTCCTATATTTTTATGAATGCAAACCAAAGAAAAAAAACAAACCAAAAAACAAAAACAAAAACCCAGAAAATTGACTTTATTTATTAGAGTAAGAGTTGAAAATATGACATGATTATATCTCAGGACTAGCAAAATGATCAATAAATGTGTATACAATCAAATTTTCATAGGAAACCCCATTTTCCTTTAACACACACATATAAATACACAAGTAACATCTAAATAGCCATTTTCACATTGCCCTAATGATCTATTTTTATATGTGTATATAAATGTGTATATATATATGTGTGTGTGTATATACATAAAGATATACTATTTGCATATGAATGTATATGTATATGCATATATATGTCTGTATGTACATATACATGTACATATGCATATATATGCATATATATGTATATGTATGTCTGTATATGTATACATTTCATATTGTTCATACATCCATATTCCTGTCAGCTTTGTTCTGTTCGTAGGTTGCTGTAGAATATCAATACTAAACTAATGATGGCACTATTTCTCTTAGGCTTAGCCACAGCTGTGGAATGAGCATAGTTAGTGTCCAGTTTGATCCTCTTTTCCTGATCTGTAGCATTTTGTTTCCTTTTGGTATCTTTTAAACAATCTGAGCCAAATACTTTTAAGTACTGTCACAGGGGAAAATAGATTACTGAAGTTATATACAATGAGGTATTAATAAGAAAGAGTAAGAAATTTATTAAATCAAAACATAAAGGCTAAGTCTCTAATGAATGAATTTCAAACATCAAGAGTAAGGAGTGAATTCACCAGCCTCTTCAAAACCTACAACTCACTTAGGTGTCCAATATTTCATTCATTTATGAGGCTCACCCCAAAAAGAACAATAGAAATATAAAAATAAAAATAAATTGATGTTTAAAAGTAGCCACACTAGGGGTGCCTGAGTGACTGTCAGTTAAAAGTCAGACTCTTGGGGCACCTGGGTGGCTCAGTCAGTTTAGTGTCTGCCTTTGGCTTAGGTAGTGATCCTGGGGTCTTGAGATCCAGTCCTGCATTGGGCTCCCTGATCCATGGGAAGCCTGCTTCTCCTTCTACCTCTCCCCCCTTTCTGTCTCTCATGAATAAACAAATAAAGTCTTTAAGAGAAAAAAAAAAAAAAGGTCAGACTTCTGATTTTAGCTCAGGTCATGATCTCAGGGTCATGAGGTCAAGCCTTTCATCAGGCTCACCACACAACATAGAGTCTGTCTGAGATCCTCTCTATCTTCCTCAGCCCCTTCCCCTGCCCAAGCTCTATCTCTAAATAAATAAATAAAAATATCTTTCTTTAAAAATAAAAATAGCCACACTTTATAGATTTTAAATGTTTTATGTAGAAAACATCTTAATGTTATGAAAGAAGAAATACACATCAATTTGAAAAATAACATAAGAAGCTACTAACAAAACAACCCATGTTTTCTTCCCTATTTTCTTTTACTTTTTGGGCAATTCCCTTGTTCCTTTTACATTTGAAATCTGAGCCTGGGCAGGCAGGGTGTGTGGTATGGAGATCCCATATAAACTCTGTTGGGTTTATTTACTCTACCTTAAAAGGTAGTCCCAAACTCAAAATTTCTTAATTCACTGAAGTTCTTTGATAATATAAACTGCCTACATTTATCCCCTAAAGCCTGTTAGACCTTGACTATCATGAAGCTCATCAATCTTTGACTCTCTTCTAATGATATTGCATCACAAATGGCAGTGCTGTGCTATATATAACCTGCTTTGAATATCTAAGAAACTCTGAGTAATTCTGACAGGAAATTACCAAAATAGACAAGAATTAGAGTTTCATGTACTATACACTGAATTCACAGCAGGAAACTTTAAGCATTGGTTGAAATTTGGTATTGCGTTATGAGTTGGTAGTAACTTAATATGTGGGAAAGTTACTGTATCTGGATTTCAGTATTTAAAAACTATAATTGGGGTGCCTGGGTGTCTTCGTTAGTTAAGTGTCGGCCTTTGGCTCAGGTCACAATCCCAGTGTCCTGGGATCAAGTCCAATGTCAGGCTCCCTGCTCAGTGGAGGGAGCTTCTCCCTCTCCCACTACACTTCTCCCCCACTTGTGGTGCTCTCTCTCTTAAATAAATAAAAATCTTTAAAAATTTTTAAAAATTAAAAAAATAAAACACTGTAATTGGATGAAATAAAAACTATAAATGCTATTTGTGTATGTATGTATGTTTTTGTGTCTGTGTGAGTCATGTCATAAGATCTTAATCCCTGAACATCTTAATAGCTTTATTTAAGAAAAGAGTTTACTATGTATCATTTATTATCATTTATTATAATACTAAGTTTATATTTTGGGGGTCTACATATTTGTATTTATAACCAAGGCAAGCATTTAAAATATCCTTACTTGTCATGTTAACATTCTTAGTCACCTTCCCCATTTATATGTTTGTCAAATTTCAAAAGTATGTTCATTTATTTCCAGCAGTAATGGCTATTTGTTCCAATTTAACCAGGACCACCTAACCCTAATGTCCCAAAAAGGTACTTGGATTCTTTCTGACCAAAGAGAAAAGAACATTTGGAATTTTGAAATAAACCAATACTAAATATATTTCTTATATATATCATTTAACTTTTGATAGTTAACTTGTCCTTGATTTCTGTAAAAAGGAAAAAAGGGCTTTATGTCTAAAGCTACAAAATCAAAGGTGACTTGAGGCAAGGGAAACAAAAGCAAAAATAAACTATTGGGACTTCGTCAAAATAAAAAGCATCTGCACAGGGGCACCTGAGTGGCTCAGTGAGTTAAAGCCTCTGCCTTCGGCTCAGGTCATGGTCCCAGGGTCCTGGGATCGAGCCCTGCATCGGGCTCTCTGCTCTGCGGGGAGCCTGCTTCCTCCCCCCTCTCTCTCTGCTTGCCTCTCTGCCTACTTGTGATTTCTCTCTCTCTGTCAAATAAATAAAATCTTTAAAAAAAAAAAAAAGCATCTGCACAGTTAAGGAAACCATCAGCAAAACTAAAAGGCAACCTACTAAGTGGGAGAAGATATTTGCAAATGATATATCTGATAAAAGGTTAGTATACTAAAAGTTAGAGAACTTTTCAACTTCAACACCCCCAAAACAAATAACCCTATTAATAAATGGGTAGAAGATATGAACAGACGTTGCACCAAAGAGGACATACAGATTGTCAACAGGCAAATAAAAAGATGCTTGATGTCATTCATCATGAGGGAAATTCACATCAGAACTACGATGAGATATCACCTCATACCTCATACCTCAGAATGGCTAAAATCAGAAACGAGAAACAAGTGTTATGAGGATGTGGAGGTAAAGGAACCCTTGTGCACTGTTGGTAGGAATACAAGCTGGTGCAGCCACTATGCAAAAACAATATGGAGGTTTCTCAAAAAGTTAAAAAAATGAACTGCCATAGGATCCGGCAATTGTACTACTGGGTATTACCCAAGGGATGCAAACAGACAAATTCAAAGGGATACATGCACCTCTATGTTTATAGAACCATCATTTACAATAGCCAAGATATGAAAGAAGCATAAGAGTCCATCGACTGATGAGTGGATAAAGAAGATGTGGTATGTATATACAATGGGATATTACTCAGACATAAAACAGAACGAAATCGTGTCATTTGCAACAACATGGATAGAGCTAGATGAAAGAAGTCAGAGGAAGACAAATACCATACGGTTTCAGTCATATGTGGAATTTAAGAAACAAAACAATGATTGTAGGGGAAAATAGAGAGAGACACAAACCAAGAAACAAACTCTTAACTATAGAGAACAAACTGATGCTTACCAGAAAGGAGGTGGGTAAGGGGATGGGTTAAACAGGTGATAGGGATTAAGGAGGGCACTTGCTGTGATGAGCCCCCAGAGTTGTGGAATGACTAGATCCTACATCTGAAACTAATATTACCCTGTATGTTAACTAACTGGAATTTAAATAAAAAGGTAAAAAAAAAATTCAAGTGCAATGCTATTTATTGACTGATCTTTCTCCTTTCATAATCTAACCAAGGAAAATTAAAACATGATAACAATTCCATGCTTTTGCTAATAAGTTATAAAAGAGGAAAACAAGAAATGTGATGGATCTTTCTCTCTCTCCTTTAAACAGGATATCTTAAAACCAGAATGTGAGATGGAGAACTCTCTAGAGACCCTAGTCATTTTTAGATTTTAACTTCTTCAAGCACTTCATATTTTTATTAATTTTCATGAGACAAAGTAAACACTAGAAATAGTCATACCTCTTACCCCCAGGAAATAGTTAACTACATTTTCTCATTGACCCTCTCATCCTCAATTGTCATCCATTTTATCAAATGGCAGGAATAGTCCTCAGTTCAGTTCTGGAGGGAGGCCCTTCCTTGAACATTGTAGTGATAAACATAGAAAGTAAATTTCTCCATGTAACATATGGTAGAAGAGAATTAGTCACAACAGAAAAACAAGAGTGATTCAATAAATTCAAGGTTCTTTTGAAGCATGGACAGAGGTGATATCAGAAGCTTCGGAGCAAGTGTAACTGCTGCTATTTTCCAGAATACATATGCACGATGTGAGACTTACTTTCTCTTTATAATATCACCGACTCAAGACACAGACTTTATACACCACTGTTTCCTGTCATATGCATTTCAAATATATATCATTGCATTTTTTAATTCTCACTTTTATTTTTTTTAATTTTTATTTATTTATTTTTAATTTATTTTCAGTGTTCCAGAATTGATTGTTTATGCACCACACCCAGTGCTCCATGTCATACATGCCTTCCGTAATACCCATCAATAGGCTCACCCAACCTCCTACCATTCTTCCCTCCCAAACTCTCAGTTTATTTCTCAGAGTCCACAGTCTCCCATGGTTCATCTCCCCCTCCAATTTTCCCCAACTCACTTCTCCTCTCCATCTCCCCATGTCCTCTATGTTATTCCTTATGCTCCACAAATAAGGGAAACCATATAATTGAATCTCTCTGCTTGACTTATTTCACTCAGCATAATCTCTTTCAGTCCTGTCCATGTTGATACAAAAGTTGGGCCTTTATCTTTTCTGATGGAGGCATAATACTCCATAGTATATATGGACCACATCTTCTTTATTCACTCATCTGTTGAAGGGCATCTTGGTTTTTCCACAGTTTGGTGACTGTGGCCATTGCTGCTATGAACTTTGGGGTACAGATTGTTCTTCTTTTCACTACATCAGTATCTTTGGGGTAAATACCCAGTAGTGCAATTAATTACAGAGTCATAGGGTAGCTCAATTTTTAATTTCTTAAGGAATCTCCACATTGTTCTCCAAAGTAGCTATACCAACTTGCATTCCCACCAACAGTGTAAGAGGGTTCACCTTTCTCCACATCCTTTCCAACACACGTTGTTTACTGTTTTGTTAATTTTGGCCATTCTAACTGGTGTAAGGTGGTATCTCAATGTGGTTTTTATTTGAATCTCCCTGATAGCTAGTGATGATGAACATTTTTTCATGTGTCTGTTAGCCATTTGTATGTCTTCTTTGGAGAAGTGTCTGTTCATGTCTTCTGCCCATTTTTTGATGTGATTATCTGTTTTTTGTGTGTTGAGTTTGAGGAGTTCTTTATAGATCTTAGGTATCAGCCCTTTGTCTGTAGTGTCATTTGCGAGTATCTTCTCCCATTCCGTGGGTTGCTTCTTTGTTTTGTTGACTGTTTCCTTTGCTGTGCAGAAGTTTTGGATCTTGATAAGTCTCAAAAGTTCATTTTCATTTTTGTTTCCTTTGCCTTTGGAGACATATCTTGAAAGAAGTTGCTGTGGCTGATGTCGAAGAAGAAGTTACTGCCTATGTTCTCCTCTAGGATTCTGATGGATTCCTGCCTGACCTTGAGGTCTTTTATCCATTTTGAGTTTATCTTTGTTTATAGTGTATCTTTGTTTATAGTGTAAGAGAATGGTCGAGTTTCATTCTTCTACACATAGCTGTCCAGTTTTCCCAGGACCATTTATTGAAGAGATTGACTTTTTTCCACTGTATATTTTTTCTTGCTTTCTACTCTCTTCCACTGGTCTATGTGTCTGTTTTTATGCCAGTACCATGCTGTCTTGGTGATCATAGCTTTGTAGTAAAGATTGAAATCCGGCCACGTGATGCCCCCAGTTTTGTTTTTCTTTTTCAACATTTCCTTGGCAATTTGGGGTCTCTTCTGGTTTCATACAAATTTTCGGATTGTTTGTTCCAGCTCTTTGAAAAATACTGGTGGAATTTTCATTGGGATGGCATTGAAAGAATAAATTGCTCTAGGTAGTATAGACATTTTAACAATATTTATTCTTCTGATTCATGAGCATGGAATGCTTTTCCATCTTTTTTGTGTCTTCTTCAAGTTCTTTCATGAGTGTTCTGTAGTTCCTTGAGTACAGATCCTTTACCTCTTTAGTTAGGTTTATTCCCAGGTATGTTATAGCAACAAGGTTCTTGGTGCTATAGTAAATGGGATCATTTCTCTAATTTCTCTTTCTGTATTTTAATTGTTAGTTTTTAAGAGAGCAACTGATTTCTGTACATTGATTTTGTATCCTGGCACATTACTGAATTGCTGTAATTCAGTAAAATTTGAATTACAGATTTTACAGATTAAAATCTCACTTTAAAAACAGATTTTTAGCATTCCTAGATCAAGGCTACTAAATGTTTAGACCATGAATTCTTAGTAATCTAATGAAAAATATTTCCTCTCTCTCTAAAAATATGAATATATACCCACACTTTTGTATGCAATTTTTAAGAGTTTACTGAATCCGGAGAGCTCATGGACCTCAGATTATAGACTGGGGTCTTAGATGAAAAGATTTGAACTTTGATATAAGCTTTAAGCAATTACAATTAAGTAATAATCTTGTGTGTAGTAAAAACAACACATTTCAATAAGTCAGCATTTTCAAAGTGTAGTTCCACAAATAGTTTTGTTGAGTGTTAAAATATGTTACACTGAAAGTATTTCTTTGGCTCCATAGTCAAAAAAAGCTTTTAAGAAATGCTGAGTTAAACAAAAGTTAACAATTATGAAAAGCTTTCTCTTGCACAGGGATTTCTCAGAGTTTTAAATATTCTAATGCAAGTTTTGATTCTCCAAGAAGAGAAATAAGCCCTGAACGTTTTTGGAATATATTTACACATTCAACATATTTACACACTTTCTTCTTTCACGGAACAACTCACAGAAATGTTGTTTCTCTGAATCTCAAGAATTTAAAAAACGTTGTAGTGATGTGACTAACCTTTTTCAAATCAGACAACAAAAAATTTTTTGGAGATGCAACTACTTCTGGTAGCTCTTGTAAATTGTTTGAATACAAGTGAATCACGTTGACACAAGCATCTGACACAATTGAATTGATATATCTTGAAGCCCTCACAAATTAATTTAGTGGATATTTCAAATTTTAACCAGCACTGATAGGCAAACTGATTAGTAGGGTATTTCTCTAATAACTATAGATTCATTGTATTTAAGAGAATACAGACCTGAAATAAATGAGTGTGAGACAGTTTGAATACATTTATCAAATAGGTATATTTAACAAGTGAAACTGTGAATCCATTTCTTAGGAAACAGAGCCAATATATTTAGTGTCTAGGTGGAGAGGCCTGTACTCAGGGGTCTGAGAACCAAATTCTAACCACACTATGATTTTGACACTGGGTTTAAAAGCTAACCATTCTGTGTGTCAGATTATCGTCAACAATTATGCATTTTAAATTCTACTTAATTTGAGATTATGTTACATGACATGGAAAGACAGAAAAAATTCATGAATCAAGAAAAACATCTCAAGATGGTAGAACAATAGTCTTACCCAGCATCCAGAATATTAAATACATATATATTTAATATATAGTATAATACATATATATAAATAATTTAGGTTATCTATAATTTAGATCAGAATAAATTTGTTACACTATAAGCTGTTCCAATGGTATATGGACTGATTCAATTTTGCTTCTAATGGAATAACTTGATCATTTTTAAAGCAATAAATTAATTCATGGCATTTAAATTCATTACTTTAGTGACCTGATAAATATAATGATGCTGCCAAAGTACTTTAGTTGTCTTCATTTAGCAACTAACTAGGAGAATTGAGTCCAGCATATGTGAAAGTTTTCAGAAATCTTTAAATATGAGTTGCTCTATCACCAGCTTGGTTTCTATTTCTGTGTCGGTTCCTACATCCTTCTCTGTCACATCTACCTCTACATCCATACCTACAGATGCCTGTATATCAGTGTATACCATCCTTTCCCAGCTGGGATCTTGAAAGATATAGTTACTTTCCTCTCATCGATTTTTTTTTAACAAATAACTCATTCATATTTACATATTTACAAACGTATTTTCAACTAGAAATTATTCCTCACTTCTAACGTGAAAATGTGATTTTAATATCTCAGTTCCCTTATTTCCCAGGAGATTACATTCAACCAAAGATTAGGTACAAGCATATTCTATCAGGACCCATAATTAGAAATGAAATTGCTCCAGAATGGTTTTATCTGTGGTGGAACCATCTTACCTTTAGTTATGTGCTTGAATGGATGCAGCCTAATTATCAACTCTCAACTGAAAATGAGCCCTGCAAACTCCAGCTGCTCTGGAGCCTGCATTTCATTTGTTTTATTTTTCTCATCAATGAGGCAAGTGTAGCATAAATCTGTGAGACACAAAACTGAGACCGGAGATTCAACACTTTCTACAGCTATATTAGGCAGAAAGTTGTAAAAGCAAACACACTGGTGTCTGCAAAGTTAAGGGAATGGAGTTTATAAAAGTCCAATACTCTGGTCAAAACAAAGTCAGTATATCACACAGGCATAAAATTAGAAATTTCTAAAGGCTTAGAATGCAGTGAAAAACACAACTGCAAATGAATAACAAAAATATGATTCTTCTTTGGGTTTCAGAATCATTATTAATAACTGCCATTATTGTAAGAATAGATACAGAGGTAAATAAACAGACATTTTAACATTTGTGATTAACATAGTACTAGAAAAATAAGGTTTGATGCATTTTATTTATTTTTCAATAAAATGTGCTTTAGAAACAGAATTTACTTTGGATTCAAAGACACACTTAGACATGTGAATAGGTGGAAAACAATAGTCCATGCAATTGGTTTTATTTAAGGTTTTTCACAATGTATGATTTCAGTTGGGGAGTAGTATTTGAACATTTCCAGTTTCTATTCTCTTCCTTTAATTGGCTGATATAGGAGGGATAAACAAGAGTAATTTGTTTGGATTTCCATATGTAGATTTATGCCCCTGGCTCTGTCAAACTCTGAGGTCCTAAAATTCTAAGCAAGTGGAACCGAATGAGAACTGTGCCCTGAAAATTTGGAGAATGAGGATTATTGAGCCTAAAATTCGGTAGTATTTCCCCGTATTTTTTTTCTCCTGCTTGAGGGAGTCACCATGGAGTGTTTTGAGTAGGGAGAAGAAGAAAGTCTGTGTAATTTGACTTTGTGGATTGAAGTTTCCTTATGTATATGTAAGTTATATATACCAGATACCTGCTAATCACCGTATAGCTCTGGGTTGACTTGTTTTGGAAGTGAAAGTGAGAATTTAGACAGTGGAAGAGTTTCACTAATACTAATTTAATGCTTTCACAGAGCAGAAATCAAACATTAATTTTAGCTGCCTTGTTTAATATTTGCCTTCTTTATTTCTGTATAAAATTATTGTAGATTCTCTCTAATAAATTTTCCTTCAGCAAGTTATTGATTCAATTTTTAACCTTTTGGAACCAGATTCCTATTTTAGCATAATGTATCTCAGCTGAACTATATATTAATGTCATCACTGATCTTCTGCAAAGTTCTCCATGGAGAATTTACATTTATGCTAGAGGGGTTGGTAGGGTAATTTATTGGAAAGAAAATCCATAGTATAATTATGAAACAACATGGGTGACCTATTTTTCTCAGTTTACATTTTTCTCTATTGATTCCAGTTAAATGTATCTTTGTTTTGCTGATTAAACTCCAAAGTGGCTCTGTATCTACTTCAACTGAAAGTATGATAAAGAATCACCAGCATGAATATGAGAGAAAGGCACTTCTGAATAAATTTTATCCTAGAGGTTGATTTCAGCTTGCAGGGGTTGGGGTAGATAGGGATGCTCATATTTGTCATGTAGTAGTAAGCTAGACAACTGAGGACAACTTTCTTAAAGCATTCATTCAGTTGTACAGAGTACAATTCCTAGTTAAAGAGAGTAATATAAATATAAATTAAATATTAATTTATATAATAAATATTAAATAATCAAAATACATTAAATAATGTACATATTTAATATGCATATTAATAGATATGTATGTATGTATTCATATATACATACATAAACTATATATTTGAAGAGAAAGAAGTCTTTCTCAATCACTAAAGCCAATCATTATTCTCTGAATATTTTTTAGACCAGTAGCACATAAGATTAGGCAAGAACCATCTTAAGATAAAAATTTTTTATCTAAATCTAGCATGTAAGTAAACCAGAAACCTTATCATGTTGCTTCAGTTCAAATTAACTATTTCCTGAGCACATGTAATTTGGAACAGCAAAGTGCTTGCTAGGCAATGGGGAAGGTTACTCTTGATTGACCCTCTTTATCTTACTGGTGAAAAGGGTGTATATGGATCTTCAGGCCATTTTATTTCAGGTATCTAAAATAGAAACTTTAAAAAAAAATTGAAGCATGGATTATAGTAGGTAAATGAGACATCTGAATGAGAGTCATTTTGGAGGATGCTAGCGTACAGATCAATTTAGTGTGAATGAACAAAGGACGGCTCTTTCTCACATGGGGTGCTAATTATTTCAGCCCTAAAAACTGTGAGCTACAATAATTTTAACAGGAAATGAAAACTGGATGATAGGTATATAGGCAATAAGGATCTCTGAATTAAAAAGGCACTGTCTAGAAAATCTACTAAGGAGAAAACAGAGCAGGCAGCCTTTTGATAGGCTACACAGCCTATTAGTACAGGAGGACTGAAAACCTTAGACAGAACAACGCAAATATCCACTGAAAGCTAATGGTATATGAAAACTAAGATGCAAAGGGCAGAGAGAAACAAAAAAAGTGAAGAGAAAAAGTGTGACTCTAAGGAAAGATTGAGAAATTGCTACTGGCAAGGGCTGATGCTCATGTTAGATTGATTGATTGATTGATTGATCGTACAAATTTTATTTGAGAGAGAGAGGAAGTGAGAGAGAGAGAGAGTATGAGAGCGGGGGAAGTTCAGAGGCAGAAGCAGGCTTTGGGATCATGACCTGAGCTGAAGGCAGACAATTAAGTGACTGAGTCACACAGGCACCCTCAGGCTAGCTTTAGAAATGGAAATATATTCTCCATCAAAGCAAAACAAAGCATCTGAATGTTTTCTTGCATCATGCAATGAGGCTTTTGTATATAATCTGATAAATAAGGTAGTACTCTAGATTGCAAAGTAGACCAACAATTTTACAAGGCTTCCTGGTCCATTTTAAATTTCCTATTTCATTATGTGTGTTATTCTTCCTTTCTTCAGATGGAGGATCTTCAAAACTACTAAAACAAGAATGAATTTAAAAAAATGATTCAGTGGCTGAAAAGGACACTTTTATGTTCTTCTCCATAGTTAATACATGGAGGAAAACGACATCCCAAAATGGGGAAGAAAGCAAATTGTTGTAAAAAGGATAGAATAGTCAGCTGAGTGCCTCAGAGTCTGCAACATGAAAAAGAGGGTTCCACAGGATAGAAGCTTGGAAATCTCTAGTACCTACTCCCTGGGAGACTAACATTAGTGGAGGACATGCCCCCAGAAGTGGTCATTTGTCATATTGACTGGATGGTCTCCAGATACCTTGCTTATTTCAGGGGATTTATAAGACAATGTATAATAGGCCCCCTATCAATATACTTCCAGGTGCTAGGAGCTAAAGCATGGGCATAACCAAAATGCTTGGCTGCTACTGTTCTGGACTTTGACTCTGGAGTCAGCAATGCCAAGAAGTGTGACAGAGCTTAGAATTCATTCTGGAGAGAACAGAAGCAGCATCTGGTGCTGTGAAGACTATGACAGTGATATGTTTGTGTCTAATGCCAGCCATTGTGAAGGCATCAGCAGGCAATGTGGTAGCTTATCGGCTATTCCAAAATATTCCTATTTTGGCTGCAGTTCTTTATCCCAGACAATTTAAGTTCTTTCTAGCTTTCCAAGTCTGGATTTTTACTCTTGGAGTGATTCTATGAAATACCACCATCTTTTCAATAATTTATTTTCATCTTCTATTAGCTAGAGTAGGGCTTCTTATATTTGCAACTAGGAATTCTGATTGATAAACAAATTTATCAATTTGTTGTATCCAATTGCTATAATAGTGGGAGGAAATCCTACCTTGGGAACTAAGATACAGAAATGATGAGTTACGTGTAAGGAGTCAGAGATAGCTTATTAGGACATGGCCCAGGTATGGGCTTTAGACTTCAAATATTTTCTCTACCATGTAGTTGCTGTTTGCAATTTAACTCATCTCTTTAGACTTCTTCTTCCTTTATGATATAGGGAGGGTAATACTTACCCTGTTAAGATGATTAAATGACTTATTATTTATAAGATGTTTAGAAAGGCCCCTGGGACATGGCTAATACTTAATATTTGTAATTATTATCATTACTTACTTGAAATTATTTTCTTATTTCTTATAGGATTATAATTATGCATATGATATATGCCAGACATTGGTTTTGGCAGACAGAGGAGTGAACATGAGAGGTCAAGGTCTTCACGAAACTCACATCCTAATAAAATCAGAGTATTTCTATCTACTTAGAGATGGTGAGTGGAACAGAAGATTAAAATGATTCCAGGCTGGGTAAGGAAGCATGGAAGACTACAGTGACACTTCCTTTATGGGGAATGGTAATAGGTATGTGTGGCTTCTCCCACATAGATGCATATGGGAGAAGGCATATGAGGGAAAATGTGCTAAGGCAAAGGAAGGGAACTATCACTAACATATGGATGTTTGCAAACTTTCCCCTTCACTGCCCACTGAGAGGTCTCTTACATCATGTAATTCTTTTCCCTCTTTCAGAAATTCTAAAGTGAGTTCTCCTCTGACTGGTAAAAGGTGAAGAGATTTTATAATAAGTAAAGTGATAAAGAAAAAGAAAAGTAGAGTGATGTAAAGAGAGATTAGGAGTAAAATTCTCAAGGTTAGAGGATGAGTTTTTATGGATTTGAGAAGAGCAGAAGCTGTTAGGAAGTAGTAACAAGGTGCAGGTGTATAGCTATCCAGTAGTGAAAATGTTATACAATAAAGACCTGTGCGGAGATGAATTGCATATATGTCATCCTGACCATATGACATAATGTGCATTGATATGCTTTTAGTTGGTGAAAGTCAGAAGTCTTGCGTGGGTTCCCTGGTGATGCTTCTGCTGTATGGCCCACTGTAGGAACTCTTTTGGGGGGATTGAGAGAAACAGCTTTCATGGGAAAATGTGAGTATACCAAAACCCTACTGTTGTTTTCTTTAACCACCATTATATGTCTTCTGTCAAACAAACCATGTTCTATGAAGATCTTTGGAGCTATGAATTATTTTGGTTAAATTCACTACTTGTATAGATCAACCAAGATGCTATTTCAGATTAAATAAAAGGGTTTTATGAGTTCTAAAGAAAATTATGAAAGGGAGTGCCAGAAGAAGGATTTGAACTTCAATCTGTATAAAGGAGGTGACCTAGTGAAGTGTTAAAAGCATGAAATTTGAAGTTAGATAAATCTATGTTCATTTTTGCACTATCTAGTTACAGAATTGGGCAAGCTGTAAGGATCTCTATAAAAGAGAATAGTAAACATTAATTCAGGATTAGGATCAAGTGGGATAACATATATGGAGTACATTGTAATATCTGGCATCCAAATGAATTGTTTATCGGGACTGAAATGAGGGGTTAGAGATGAGGAAGAATAAGACAGGGCTACAGATATATATTTGAAGAAATGATGGTTAAAGCTATGAATAAGAATAGGGATCAACATGTGGTCACTTGTTTTGGTGAAGAAAATTTCATTAGAATACAACTATGCTCATTCCTTTAAGTATCCCTGATGGCTGCTGTCATGCTACAATAGCAGAATTGAATAGTTGTGACAGAAATCACATGACTCAGAAAATCTATAAAATTTGTTACCTGGCTCCTAACAGAAAATGTTTGCTGAACTCTAGACTACAAGAGGCCTGAGACTACATATAAGAATGTCTACATGTAAGGATTTTTTTTCTCTCATCTTTGGGATATCATTAGTATTTCCACTTGTATAGAGAGAGACTAGCAGGATCATGATAGCATTCTACTAAAAGGAGAGTAAAGACCAAAGTGTATCCTTTCACCAAGTCCAAGTCTTGTTTCCTTTGTATCAATGAAACAAGCAGAGGCAGAAAACTCCCCTTTCTTCAGCATTCAGCTTTTCTAAGGAGTCTAAGCATTTTCTAGTCATAAGAAGATTCACAAATGTAAAATTTCAGAAATTTCCTGCAACTGAGGCCAAACTAAAACCATTAGGGGTTTATTTGTCAAAAACCCATGTGCATAGATTCCAAAACTGTCACAATACACACACTGTTTTAATAAAAATATATGAAAAGACAGTGATAGAGTTCAACACTGTACTGTAAATCTCAAGCTTCACTGAAGATGTGAAATGATAAACAGATTGGTTTATGTGATAGTGTTTTTAATCCACTTCTTTAGAATCCAGCTTAATCCTATTATCTCCAACCTAGAAGACAGAAACTTAAATTGCAAAAGGAAATTTGCTGAATTTCAAGCAACTGAACTAACTATTCCAACACATGGATGGTCCCCTAATGTTTGTATATCTAATATGGTCTCTACAACTCTCCCATTAAATTCAGTAAATGAGTAGCTAAAGAGACATCTTCCCTAATTCTGTGATATGTTCACTAGAAGACACCCTTGAGGATGGCATTTTTGGCTTCAAGTTCTCATAGATTTAATGTTTGTACACAAACTTTAGATCTCATTGCCACATCCTGACTGAGAATGCTGCTTCTTGATAATACATAACCATTTGGACATCTGTTCCTACACAAATATTACTCTGATTCAAAAAGATTTACCAAAGCATACTTAATAAAAATCATCTTAGAGTTGAAGCATCAAATAAAAAAGGTAGTTTAAAGAAACAAAACTGCTATCTGATTTGGTGATTTCCTACTGAATTAGTTTCATGGCCATCTCATATTTAGATTTTATTTGAAAGTGTTTTCATTTGAAAGATTTTCATTTAAAAGCCTATAATACTTGAAAATAACTGAGATAAGTTAGAAATACCTTATCCATTTTATTGATATGGAAAGACCTGGCATGACTTGAGCAAGTCATTTTTGATTTTATTTTCTTAAATCCTTTGACCATAAAATATATAAATCCTTTTCCCAAAATACTCAAGCATTATGCTTTCATCTATGCATCTTGATGTGTCCAAAATGAAGATTTGTTTTGATTTTTGACTACTTGCTTAAGACCACAGATGAAAGTGAAAGAAAGTATGTGTCTCTGAGAGTTTATAGGAATACGTTAATGATGATTTTGCATACAGTTCATTCCAGATTTTTCTGAAGTCTAATCACAGATGAATTTCAAGATGCAATTCTAGTTGAAGTTATAAAACATAAAAATAAAAAAAAAAAACCCTCAATAAATCTTGTTTAAAAAATCCAGGAAGAACATTTATCATGCATGCTGTTCATACTCTCCAATCATCACCTTTGGAATCCCCAAGCAATAATATGAACTAACCACCTTCATTTGATTAAACAAAGGTTACCTATTAACTGCCAAGCCCAACTAAATAAAAATCACATTGTCCTAATGTCCCTCTCTCAGCAAGGAGTTGTATAAATTCTAAAGCCAAATTGATTCTGGTACATTTGTAGGAGAAAACTGCTAGTAAACAGTGGGAAAAATCAGAATGTATTATAATTTTGTAAATATATATTTTTTTAAATAACTATTTCCCAAACTTTACAAATCATCTAGTTTCAGCTTCACAGGGCACTGCTCTGCAGTTCTCCCCAATATTCTTTTTTTCTTAGGAATGGCCACACTATTTCATATGAAGTGTCCAAAGACATATTTGGGAAGCTGAACACACCATTTTCTGCAGTAGCAACATGATAGAAATACATTTCAGACCCGATACATTTCAGACAAGATACAGGTAGTTTAGTTTATCCTATTTTTATTTGCCTATGTATACCAGCTGCTGCAGCTTAGATTTCTCTAAGGAGAGAATGAAATAAGAAATATAACTTAAAAGTGTAAGCTGTGAGCAGTTGAGGTTTAATTCAGAAATTTATAGATTCACTGCTGGCAATAAGCTCTAAGGAGTACATCTAATATAGTGCATTTTGGCAGCATCACTCAATGTGCTGTAGTTAAGGGTTTGTCAGCATTTCTATTTTAAACCCCTCTTTTCTGGTGTTTATGATTTGACCATTAAGAATCACTGGGGCTTGAAAAAACAGTTTGTGAAGATTGAGTTCAGCAGCAAATTGTACCATGTTCCATTCTGAGCAGTAGAATGAACAGCAAAGTTCTGTGAAAGGACGGAAATGAGTCGACTAAGTTAGGACATCACCTTGTTAAAGGAGGGGAGGGAGAACTCTCCAGCTTCGGTTCTTATGTAGATTGTGTATGAGATGTTCCAATTATGTGCTTATAAGTGGGAGTACGTAACAAGAAGTTGAGTTTGGAATTAGGAAGAAAAGTCAATTGAAAAATGAAGAAAATCGTTCTTTTTTTTTTAAGATTTTATTTATTTATTTGAGAGAGAGACAGTGAGAGAGAGCATGAAAGGGGAGAGGTCAGAGGGAGAGGCAGACTCCCCGTGGAGCTGGGAGCCCGATGCAGGATTAGATCCTAGGACTCCGGGATCATGATCTGAGCCGAAGGCAGTTGCTTAACCAATTGAACCACCCAGATGCCCAGAAAATCATTCTTTTTCAAAGCTTTATTGTTATAGGTGATACATATTTATCGATATAAGTGATATAAGTGATACACATTTGATAAGGTATCCCTTACTTAATAGGGGAATGCTACGGCGTGAACTATAGAGTTAAGCTTTTGGGGCATGGGTTATATAGAAATGAGATATATTAGTATGTGTCATCTTATTTTTTCTAGGAGTAGGAGCTTTGTGCTCCTCTGTAGTGTCTGTCCATAAACTACATAGAGATTTACATGCCATCTCAGAGTGTCAGCTCTGAGTTTATATTCCAGCATTAAACCAGAAAAACACACAGATGACATAAAATAAACAAATACCTTTGTGTGTCTTTACTTCTCTGACTACAGTGGCAAGAGAGGAAAGCTCATATTGGGAGAAGTAAGAGCCAACAATTAGATATCAGAGTACAGAAAGGGGCAGAAAAAAAAAATCCCCTAACTGTAGTAGTATTGTCCATGGTTCCTGCAATAAACTGTTTTTATCCAATTGTCATGGACACCAGTTGGGTTGAATTCACTCCCCTTTTTCAGTAAAGTACCATGACACCAGGTCCTTAAATTTCCAGTATATATACATAAAGCATGATTCTATTCTTTGGCATCCACTAATCAGTCCAGGTGGAACCTCAGGCCTGAGGGGGGTCAACTCAAATCCTTCTCCTGGGGATTTGGAATTAGGAACAACAGAGAGGCAGAGGATATTTTGTAGAGAGAAAGAAGGGAGTAGGGAGATGGAAAGATAATAACAGCAGAATCCCAATAGGTTCCTGCTTCTGGTTTGTTCCTGAGGACCAGCTGCCTCTCTGTTCTTGGATTCTCCTGATAGCCCAATGTCTATGAAATAAATCCCCTTCTTTTATTAAAGCTTTTTAGGGCACATTACTTAAACTGAGATCCTAACAAATTCACAAATTAACAAGGTGATACTAATATCCAGGCAGTTATTCCATTTTATAACATCTTAAGACTTGACTCATTTCTGATTTCTCATATTCTCAACTTTTCTACACTGGGTATCATATTGATGAACTATTCTTGATTTTCATGTTTCATTGAAATGTAGTTCAAATATAGTGAAGTTTATTTTTATCATGATTTCTCTCATTTCTCTGATTGTCTATTAGTTTAATTTTTTCCTACTTTGCATGTTTTCCTTTGAGATTTGAACCCAAAAGACTTTGGGGTGCTTCAGATGGTTAAGCATCCAACTCTTGACTTCAATTCTGGTCATGATCTCAGGGTTGTAAGAATGGAGCCCAGCCTTGGGCTCCACACTGGGCTTAACACCTGCTTAAGATTCTTTCTCTCCATCTCTCTCTGATCTATATCCCAATCTCTACACACTTTCTTTCTCTCTTTAAAAAAAAAAATAAAAAAAAAAAAACTTAAAAAAAGACTTAATAGTTACTTGGGATATAAAATCCCCAGTTTAATTGTAGTCTAGGTTTGGATTCTTTTTTTTTTTTTTTTTTTTTTTAAGAATTTATTTATTTATTTATTTATTTGAGAGTGAGAGAGAACATGCAAGCCTGCACCAGCGGGGGAGGTGGCAGAGGGAGGAAGAAGCAGATTTCCCACTGAGCAGGGAGCCCCATGCAGGGCTCAATTCCAGGACCCTGAGATCATGACCAAAGGAAGATGATTAACCTACTAAGATTCCCCATTTGGATTCTTTTGACAATAAAAGACAAAAGTAATACATAAATAATAAAAACCTCAACTGGAATATAAATAAGCAAATAAATATTAATTAAATAATTAATTGAATTTTCAAGCCTAGGCAAAAAAAAAAAAAAATAGTGTGACTACTGGGCCAACCAGATCTAGCTACATTTTTTTTTTCTTTTTAAGAGAGAGAGAGAGAGAGAGCATGAAAAGGGAGAGGCACAGAGGAAGAGGGGGGAGAGAGAGAATCTTAAGCAGGCTCTATACCCAGTGCAGAGCTCAACATGGGTCTTGATCCCATGATACTTGAGATCACTACCTGGGCCGAAATCAAGAGTCACTTAACCAACTGAACCACCCAGAAACCCCAAGATCTAGCTCAAATTTAAGCCCCCTCTTTGGCAGCCCTCAAAAGCTCTAGTTGCTTTGAACAAGGTAGCAAAATGACTGAAGTAATTTCAGCATTCCTACAACACAGTATTTCACCTAAAAGAAAACAGAATCATTTCCAGTAGTTTCTGAAAAAGGCATGGGACCCTGGCACACTGCTGATGAGAATGTAAACTGGTACAGCCACTGTAGAAAACAGTATAGCGGTTCCTCAAAAAATTAAAAAGAAAATTACCCCCATATGATCTAGTAATTCTGCAACTGAGTATTTACCCAGAGTTTGAAAACACTAATTCAAAAGGATATATATACATACCCATATGTTTATTAAAGCAGTATTTATAATAGCCAAATTATGGAAGCAGCCCAAAAGTAGACAGATAGATGAATGGGTAAAGAATGACTGTGTGTGTGTGTGTGTGTGTGTGTGTGTGTGTGTGTTGGAATATTACTTGGCCATAAAAAAGAATGAAATTTTGCCATTTGCAACAACATGGATCTAGCTAAAGAATATAAATGCTGAGAGAATTAAGTCAGTCAGAGAAAGACAAATACCAGAAAGACAAATACCATATGATCACACTGTTATGTGGACTTTAAGAAAAAAAATTTTTTTGAAAAAAAAAAAAAAGAGAGAGAGAGAGACAAACCAAACAACAGATTCCTGACTATAGAATGAAAACAGATGGTTACCAAAAGGGAAGGGAGGAAGGATGAGTCAACAAAGTGATGAAGATTAAGAGTACACCTATCTTGATGAGCACTGACTAATGTATAGGATTGTTGTATTACCATATTGTACACCTGAAACTAATTTAGTACTACATGTTAACTAAAATAGAACTAATTTTTAAAAAATGGCAGGTGGGGTACCTGGGTGGCTAAGTCAGTTAAGTGTTTGCCTTTGGCTTAGATCGTGATCCTGGGGTCCTGCAATCGAGACCCTCCCCTCTGCCTTTCCCCCCTGCTTGTGCTTTCTTTTGCTCTCTCTTCCACTTGCTGTCAAATAAATAAATAAAATCTTAAAAAAAAAAAAAAGCATGAGGTTCCTTTTTATGATTTGCCCCACACTAAGTCAGGTGACTATGCATGCCAAAAAGGATGAGATGTGCAAAATTGGCCTAAATCAGTAATGGACCTGGCTTTTAAAGTTAGGAAAAGGAGAATTTCACCCTATATGCCTTTCTGATGATAGAAGAGAGACAACTTCTTAAAGAATAATCAAAATGTACTTGATGATATAAAGAGGGAAATGGTGTTGGAAGACAACCAGCAAATGTCTATAACACCATATGTATGCATTGTTCCCCAAAGTGAAGTTAGTTTAGAGTACTTGGATCAACTGGTATGAGTTTTCCATTTGTGAGAAGACGAATCCTGGCCAGCCCACAGAAGGAGGAAGATGCAGGATATGGGAGCTCCTGTGGCAACATAGGTAGTAATTAAACAAGCAGAGAAGAGTGAGAATAGAGATCACTAAAACCAAGGCTGGAGAGGCAGAGTTCTGCTAAAGCAGAACACAGCAACAGCCACAGTTCTGGGAGAACAGGAGAAATCCAAATATGGATCTGAGCTTTCCTGACCTCAGGAGACTGAAAAAGATCAATGCCCAAAGGGGAGAGACTCTGAGAAGGTTTCACTTATTAATACGCAGAATATTATAATTTATAAGAGTGAAGGACTGGTACATACTTAAGAATGTAAGTTAAATTATACGAGATGACAGATGTCTTTACTCATGTCTTCAGTCACCTATTTTCACTGTGTGTTTGTTTACTCTTTACACTTTACTGTGCCAGGTCTCAAGCTGGCTCCAGAAGACACAAATATAAAACATACAGGAGCCTGACCTCATGATGCTATAGGCTAGGGAGCTTATAATTACATTGTAAAAAGTACCCTAATAAATATCTGCCCAGGTGACTCTGAGATCAAACAATAAGAGCAGCTAATTCCTGGATATTTTAGAAAGCTTTTGGCAATAGGGATGCTGAGCAGAATCCTGAGAAATTAGTAAGAGGCAGGTAAGTCTGGAGAGTTGGGAAAAGTGTTCTAGACAGAGGGACTGTCTTTGTGCAGATCTTTGCATATAGAGCAGTTCAATCATGTTCCCATTTCTCCTACTGGGGACAGAAAGTAATAGCGTGTATTCATAGCCTCCAAGAAAAGAAATAGGTCTGATCTTCATGAGTTGGGATCTGAGAATTCATAAGTATTCCACAGTGGTCCTCAAGGGGTCTGTGAACTACACCCAAAGTGTATTCAAAAATGTATTTATATGTAGGAATCTTTTATCTGAACAAAAGTTTTAGCATAATTATATAACTATAGAGGGGTCTATGGCATACAAAAAGTTTAAAAAGAGAAAACTTTAAAAAAGAATAGAAAATCTCTGGCAGGTCTTCTAGAGGAAAAAGGAGAAGATAGATGATTAGCGCTTTTAATGACTGCCAAGTATCAGGCAGCACGTACCCTGCACGGGATGGGGAGGGGGTGTCAAGAGTCAAGAGTGTACATTCCAGCTTGAGGCTCATTAAAGGCCCTTGGTAGTAACTAGTGTAACCCACCAAAACCGTCCCAACTCTAGCTCCTTAGATGTTACTTTACTTTTCCGCCCTTTAAAAAATTATTTAAATTCAGTTTAGTTAACATACAGTGTATTATTAGTTTCAGGGGTAGAATTTACTGATTCATCAGTTGCATATAACACTCAGTGATCATTCCATCAAGTGCCCTCCTTAATGTTGGCCACCCAGTTACCCCACCCTGCCACCATGCTCCCCTCCGGCAACCCTCAGTTTGTTTCTCACACTTAAGAGTCTTTTATGGTTTGCCTCCCTCTCTGTTATCATATTTTTTCTTCCCTTCCCTTCCCTTATGTTCATCGATGCTTTGGTTCTTAAATTCCACATATGAGTGAAATCATACATTACTTGTCTTTCTCTGACTTATTTCACTTAGTATAATACCCTTTAGTTCCAACCATGTCATTGCAAATGGCAAGATTTCATTCTTTTTGATGGTTAAGATTCCATTGTGTGTGTGTGTGTGTGTGTGTGTGTGTGTGTGTGTGTGTCTATGTATGTGTATATCCATTCATTCTTTATGCATTCATCTGTCGATGGACATCTGGGCTCTTTCCATAGTTTGGCTATTTGGACATTGCTGCTATAAACATTGCGGTGCATGTGACCCTCCAGATCACTATCTTTTTACCTTTTAAAAACTTTGATTCTAGATTTAAGACACATTTTTCTATAAACTGCCTCCAGGTTCCTCATTCACTTCCTAGATTGTCTTGTCTCTTTGGAACTAGTTTCCCCGCAGTTTTGTTTTAGGAGACAGGAAGAAAATTACAAGCATCCCTTCTTGGTTGACTTCAACTGTTGTTATAGTTCAATGAGTTTAGACATGGAGTGAGGATGGCTCCAGTGTGTTCCACTGGTGACTGACTTGTTCCCATGAAGGTCTTCTAGGAGCTCTGAGGAGACTGGTTACCTCTCCCTACTGAACACCAAGCAGTGACACCATGACCCCTCCCTGTTTACCACGCAGTGTAGTCCTGGCATTTTTCTTCTGTTCTCTATGGAGACATAATAGATCCACATTCTAGACTCCCTGGGAGCCAGAAAGTGTGGTTCTAATTCTCTTTCCATCTGGCAGTTCCCTACCAGACCAGCCGATTTCAATTTTCTTTTCTTCTGCACGAAGTGTGAAAAAAGACTTTGCCAATTCTGATGCCTAACCAGACACCTAAATAAGGAATGAAATTCTTATCTTTCCTTCTCGAAGAAAATCCCAATATCTATGAGTGTTTTCTGTTTTTCTTTAAATCTCCTTCCAACCTCCATTTAAATAGGAGAAAGGGAACATTCTGCCTCCTGCTTCTTATAGAAGAAAGGACGGAGCATTTGTCCACCAATAATGCAGTCCTCACAAGGTTGAGGTGATGATCTGATGGACATCAATTCTGGCATCTCTCAACCAAGGCAGTGGAGGTTGCTGATTTCAAATGCTGATTACTCCTACAGAATACGGCATGCTTTGTTACTTTCAGCATACTTTTAAAATTGCCTTGCCTTCTCAAAGTGCGCACAGTTGGGCTTACTGTTTATCTTACCTACAGGTTCAACCTTGCACAAATTCACTGGACAGTTCATAAGGAGAGAAAACACCAGTGTATTTTAGACATGATGGAGTGGGGGGGGGGGTTTAAGAATTAAGCCTCTTTCTCTCTTTTTGAAGTTATATATAAAGCCTTAACATAGATCCATGTGTCATTATTTCTGAGATGTAGACTTTTCCTAGTTGTTATAATAGAGCTTTGAAGCAGTAGAGAAATTAAATTGATGTTTCAGACACATTGCCTTAGGACACACAGTCTACAGAGGGTCCTTGTGAGTCAGGAACTAGGGATGGGTAGCTAAAGAACATTATCACTGTGGTAAAGTGATAGGAGTCAAAGTGGAAAACATTGAGTCTCTCTTGAGTTGGCATAAGGAATGGGTTGAGCCATGGTCACCAATAGACCCAGGTCTGTTTTTCTTTTTATCTGAGTATACTGCAGACTACCAGGAGCCAAACATTCTATTTACCACCAGATTTGTAAATGTGCATTACTAGGGTTTCATTTTGTCCTCTTGCAAAGACCGAAATGCTGGCTTACTCTTCTTAGTCTGCCCCCGAGTAGTGAGGAGTTGCCAAGAAATCACAGACTAAAGGCAGATTGCTTCTTGTTTTCCCTTCTAAAATGGCTGTTCTGCAATCAATTCGTAAACTACCTCATTTTGGATTCCAGTGGAAAATTGCCATTTGCCACTTGCTGTCCCTAACTTGCTCCCCATTTCTCATTTCTATTGTGGGAGAAAATCACCTTAAGTCTGGGTGAAAAGCAGAACTTGCTACCCACACTCAAGGCTGAAAGCACTGCATACTCACTTTTCTCAGTGCCTCTTGGAAGCCAGAGCACAAACACAACCAGCCTTGGCTATTCAGATGCACTTGCGCTGAACTTTGATAGAAAGAAGCAAGGTGGTAGGGGGTGATGGCTAAGCCAGTGGCAACACTGAATCTCCAGGGCCAGCAGCTTCTGATTTTTCAGTGGGGCTTTAAGTGTCCAGAAGCAATGACAGTGGAATCAGATGTGCTCAGCCTCCAAGCCACAACAGCTGTGGCATCATGTCCTCCCAGGCCCCTTCCTTTTTTTTTTTTTTTTTTTTTTGGTAAAGTATTTTTTCAGTGGATTTAGCTACTATTTGTCTCCCTGGTCCCAACCAATTTCTGAGCCTGGTTCTCCAGCATTCCGGGTGATTCTGAAAACTATCCAAAATCCTATATTGATTGTATCAGCCACAGACAATTTTTGACTCTTGCCACTGAAATTTTTCTTAACTTGGCTTAAAAGGAGCACTAGATTCTGGCTGGCTGGGTAAATTTTTACTATCAGCTCATGGGGTTGACTTCTCTCTCCAGTGATTTTCATATGCAGGGCTATATTTCTTCTAGTCCATCTTGTTAAAGAAATATTAAACCCAAGAAATTACAGAAATAGAAGATAGAAGAATAAAATGAATAGAGTAATAATTATTAGCTAAATACTTTTTTGTTAAGGAAATATTTTAAAAATTTGATTAGGTTTATGTGGGTGATGAGCATATTATATTATTTGTAGAGATTATTTTACAATATTTTACATGTCAAAACTTATAATGAAACATTTAAATATGTACCAATTGTTGTATGCCAATTATACCTCAATAAAGCCATTAATGCTTTTTATAACTTGCAAATGCATTATTAATAAAATTTATATTTAACATTTGTAAATATTTATGCTATGTAAATCATAGAAAGAAAAGTTTTGCAGAAGAATTTGAAAAGCATACCAGATAATTGAGAAATTTTAAGTGATCATTTTGACATCTTTAGTTGCCCAAAGATATCACTTGAAGAGTTTAAGAGTCTTCTCAATAAAGCAATTTTCTTCTGAGCAAGAAAAGCTGCAAATCCTGCCTGGCAATCACAGCTAGAGGATGACTTTTTCTTGTTTAACATTAACAATTCCACTAAAGAAAGCTACAATATTTTCATGATAGATCAAGGCAAACATGTTATCAATATGTAATTATATATGAACACAAATGAAAATCTAAACACCAGCTAACCCCTAAAAATGACCATAGATCTCCCTGTCCTGGCTAATATAAGTAACTTCTGGCTCTTTGCCAATCACAGCACAAGAGTCACTCCATTCTTCTCAATTTCTAGAAGACAGTTATTATCCCTGCTTCTTTACAACATCCACTCCAGGGCAAACCCCTGCTAGTAACCTGAATAATGCCCAATATCACTTTTCTTCACAAGGTCCCATCCTAGAGCAAGTCCTCCTTAACACCCTCTCACTGAGACATTCCCCAGCTCCCATAGAGTGCTTTCTCCATAGCAATAAGCCAATCAGTACAAATTTGTTCAATTACAGGTATGTTTCTGATGATCTTTGGTTGAAGGACATTATCACTTGAATATAAATTCTGCTTAGCTTTAAAGTGTATGAATGAAAAGCACATCTGCCCTTATCATTAATACTTACTTTTCAGGGATATTTTTTCTACCAAGATAACATACAATGAGGACTATGCTCCATAAAATTTTCTCAAAATTACAAAACTTAACATTACATAATAGGTAATTATTTTTCTAGTCAGCCCATTAGAAATCAGGATTTTAAAACCTCACATTTTGCCAAGGGCTTTTTATAAAAGATATATTTTTCCCTGCTGCCCTCTTGTTACAGTATTAATTTCAGAACCATAAAAGAAAATTATACTTGTCAGGAGGCAGCTGCTATTCTGTTGCTTGAATGTCATGTTGCTATTTAGATTTAACTTTAACTGTAATTTTTAAGTTGCAAAGGGAACCCAGACTGTTTTTCTTTTATATCCCCCTAAAAATTGCTATTGAATGTTTTGGTCTAAAGAGAATTTATTTATACAAAAGATAAGCTTATGTTTTTACCATAAAGAATCTGAAGAAAATAATTCTGCTGGCCTAAAAAAAAAACTGAATTTGGTAAATATCACATTAATATTACTATAATTTTTAGATATTTCTGGGTTGGAATGTAAATATATAGCAACAATTTTCTTTGGTAATCTTCAAAAGTAAATACCCAGGTAAGAATAGGTATAGATTTCTCACTGAAGTTAAATTTTAAGCTGAAGAAACATGCTTTAGTCTTTCATCAATCATTCTGCCAGCAGCTATCAGCTTTGTACCAATCCTAATAAATTTTACAGAACCACAGAGGTCCCCAGCTGAAAGTAAGAAGGTTGGAGTGTCCCTGGGCATGGCTCAAATAGAGTGACTTATGATACTCAACAGAAGAAAAGGCACACTTTTTTTTTTTTTTTGAGTTTTCTTTATGTCAAAGCTGGATTCTGAAAACTTCTCACAGGAGGTCTTTAAGATACACAAAGTATTTGCAAATGAGTTCAGGTAGAGAATTGGAAACTTATTAGGTTTTTTTTTGTAAGAAACTATTTTCTAAATGTAGGTATGCCATGCATTCTCACAGATAAAGTTGAAAGAGGTTTATAAAGGCAGAAAAAAATTTAGAATATAGTCTATGTTCACAGAGAATGCAATTTAAGTAATCCAGATATATTAAAGTGCTTTGATTCTTAGCAAATATAATTTTCCTGAGTTATTAATTAAGGAGAGAGAGGAGTTTTTTGAATAAGGAGAAATGTCAAAGTTCATTTCTTATGGAGTACAAATGGTTTGATCATTAAAAGCTTCCATTAGTGACTCTTAAAGTAACTCAGCTACTGATTCACAATTCTTAGTGCACATTAATTAATATTTTCTTCTCTATAAATATTTCATCAGTTGTCTGCTCACAATACATCTTAAAAGGAGCTAGCAAAATAATTTTGCATTGGTCAATAAAGCTATCTAAAATACTTTCTCAATGAAGATTGATAGACACTTAACATCTTTTAAATTTAAAACTGTCTCCCTGATCCTGTGCACTTTGCACCAACTTCCTTTTGGTTTCTGCTACATTAACTCATTAAGTCTCCAGACCTCTTTTCAGTGTTTCTCAGTTGTTTTTCTTTTTGTGTTCCATCAACTGCTAGGGCCCTTCTGGCCTCTACTTTTACCACAGTCTCTTTAGCTGATATCCTACTTTTATATAAGTTGTCAGTATTATCTGACTTCCAGGTAGGTGATAGGAGTGGGCTGAAAAGATATTTCTTGTGTGATAGATATTCTATTAGAGAATATGTAGATAAATATGTAGATTTAGGTGACTGCCATTATCATATCGGAACCATAAGGCTTAAAACACAATTTGCTTACTTCTTTTTAACCATAACCCAAAGACTGAATAAATAAAAAAAAGGAATAAAGATAAACCAAAATGCAAACAATTCAAGGTTTATTCTCCTTGCAACAGATATTTTCCCAAAAACAGTGCCTACCACAAGGTAAAGGTCAATAAATATTTATTAAATGTTAAACAAATGCTAAAGGAAAAAAAAAGGTTCATCAGATTTATATTCTCATAAACATTTTCATATTAAGCTAAATGTGTAAAAGTCACATAATATTTAAGGGAAACATAAATACCAAATTGCAACTCTAAAACCCCAGATTTTCCTCCATCCTTCCCAAAAAAGAGTAAAGAGAGACTGTAAAAGGAGACGTATACCATAAATGTCAAGTGTTTCTCAGAAAACCTCTTCTTGAAAAGTAAATATCTTTGCCATTAAAATTTTTTAAATTCCTCCAAAATACTCTTTTTATTGTAAGTATAAAGTTTCAGTGATAATCAATATAGAAATTTCTCATGATATTCAGTCTAAAACAAACTTAGTGACTTTATTAATAAACATTTTGCAATCTATATGCAATCTATGTGCAATATTGACACCCACGGTAGGTCTATAGTATTTTATAGTTAGCTATGTGTTTCTCGTTACTATGAAGGTTAAAAGGAATATACTAGATATATATATATATACATTTTTTAAAATAATATACAAGTAATTTGTTCCTTTCTAAAAAAAAAAAAAATCCCTCTAAGTCTTTTAGACATTTCTGTGAAAGTACTGCTAAACTGGGAAGATGAATCAATTCTAATGAGTCAATTTTCATTTTATTTTTATCCAGTTCCTTTTGAGAAAGAGATCTCTAATCATCACAATAAAAATTACTAATAAAAGAAAGAGAAATATATTTTGTATTGATGAAATAATTATAAATCCATAAGAATAATATTCTAACAATTAGAGTTAACATATCAGTTATCTGCTTGTCTACTCTGCTTTTAGGCATGGAAACTAATATTAGTTGATTTGTTCATGAAGAACATTGACAATAATAAATAACCAAGATCTTATCGGATTCACACTGAAATATCATTTATATAATTTATAAAGTTGGGGGGTACATATATTTTTAATTCAGAAGTTCATCAAAGACAGACATGCTTGTCTGCATGCCATTCCAAGTTCCTTAGGGTATTATTTCCTATTTTGAAATGCTGTTTTTGGTTTTGTTTTCTTTTTGCTTTTTGTTTTGTTTTGGTTTTTATCTGACAGAGAGAAAGAGAGCACAAGTAAGGGGAAGGGCAGGCAGAGGGAGAGACAGAAGCAAGCTCCCTGCTGAGCAGGGATCAACACAGGGTTCGATTCTAGGACCCCAGGATCGTGACCTGAGCCAAAGGCAGATGCTTAACTGACTAAGCCACCCAGGTGCCCCAATTTGAAATGCTGTTGATTTATTCATGTTGCTTCAATAAACCTAAAATAATGATTATGGTCAAACATTTTCAATTATTTTAAAACTACTACAGCTTAGTGATAGATTTTTTTTTCTGTGTTCTCTCTTTTGTACCTTTTACACTGAGCTATAACTTGACTACTTTCTCAAGTTACTATCTTATGTCAAGAATAAAAAGGAAAAACTGGGGTGCCTGGGCGGCTCAGTGGGTTAAAGCCTCTGCCTTCAGCTCAGGTCATGATCTCAGTGTCCTGGGATCAATCCCTGCATCAGGCTCTCTGCTCAGCAGGGAGCCTCCTTCCCCCTCTCTCTCTGTCTGCTTCTCTGCCTACTTGTGATCTCTGTCTGTCCAGTAAATAAATAAAATCTTAAAAAAATAATAATAAAAAATAAAATAAAAAGGAAAAACTAACACCAATGACAAAAATTCTCTCCC